>NC_045691.1:8290424-8622095 GCF_003331165.1 Xiphophorus hellerii
TAACTTTCAGCAAAATCATGCAAATCTACTTGTGAAAGGTTTCTAGTAATGCACCCATTCAAAGACCTGTTTTCACTGTGTACCATGGGAGCACAGGGGTAAGACTTGAGCACCACAGCAGTAGAAACCCAGATCTACTTCACCAGGCAAAACCTGAGGTACAAACAATCGAGTTTCTCACTAGCTGTGTTTCCATTAACCATAGAAGTGCGCAAATTGAAATGATGAAAATAAATTTGCTTAATGGAGACAGGCCAATTTTGAAAAAAACTAACGTTTATCAATAACATCTGTTTGTGCTAGCATGTGGTCATTTTTCAGCCATGACAATATAGATGTAGTTTGCAAAACTGTAATGGAAACATGTTTTTGCATCACAAATAGCGTGATCAACAGTCAGATGTTACTCGTGGTGAAAACAACAAAGAACATGGCAGGAAGTGGTAGGAGGATGATGGGTTGTTTTTTCTTGGGAAATGTGCAGCTGGCTCCACCAATGTTATCTTATTCAGATCTCCGTAAGATGATGATGGATGGCCTATGATAAGCTATAGTGCCATGGCTGAATTATGAACATATTGCATGTAACTGTTTACATCCGTTGCTACCATGATTTTTATTGACTTGCTTCATGAAGAAGGTATTCACGTGTGATTTTAAAATAAATTCTTATGTAATGGAAACATCACAATTGTGAAAATGTATTTCTTTGACATTAACAGAACATAGACAAAAATTTGCAAATTTGCAGTTTTTTTTGCAAATATTTACAAACCATATAATTTTTTATAAAAATTACATACTGCAGCTTTAATGTAGAAATTTGGATTTAATAAAAATAATCCGTAATACTCAAATGAGCCTTATTGGAACCCCTACTCTAATTTATTGAATATGACTATGCATGTTATACAAGAAGAGAATGGAGGGAAAAAAAACATTTATTGCCCCACATTGAGGAAAGTACTGTGCAACAGCAGCAAGTAACACCTAATTGAAGCATGTAGATTAAAGTATATATATATATATATATATATATATATATATATATATATATATATATATATATATATATATATAGGCTATATATATATTTTTTTTATTTTTATTTTTTTCATTTAGCATTTGCGATCCATATTAGTTTACATATATAAGTTATATGTGTGCCAATGTGGGTGGTATATATATAAAATGAAAGAAATGCTTTAATCATCCCCAACTTTCTATCTTGCTATTCGAATATAATATATGTTCAAAAAGTGAGATGAAACATAACCTTGAGTATTTACTTGGTGCCTCTTAGCTTCCTTGCACTCTTCTAGTCTGTTCCTCTCATCTATCTTGCCCTGAGGCCAAGCTGATGCTGAAGGTAGGGTATAGAGCCCCAGAGACAGTCATGCTACTTTTTCATTCATTTGTGTTTTATGAACAGATTCCTATAGCCCCCTGCTCACACATGAAGTGGCTGTATGCTGAGCATTCTCCTAAATAGTGTACAGTGTATATGAGGTATATTACTATTTCTAATCAGCAAATGTTTTTTTAAGGAAATACATTTTTCTTTAAATGAGGCTTGTGTTTTCTAAAAATGGAAACAGAAGAATTATTTTAATATTGAAATAAAAACATTAATAAAGGCTTTGTATGTCCATAATAATTGAAATCACTGCTGAAAATTATTAGCATTATGCTTAGCTAGAATTTGTTTCAAGAACAGTTTTGAGTTTCTGGCGTCATCATGGTGCAGTGGTTATTACTGTTAATTCACAGTCTGAAGGTCCTGGATACAAAACTTAATTGAGGTATTTTCTAAATCAATCTGGATGCTTTCCCTGTGGTGTTTTTTTTTTTTCTCCATGAACTCCTTCCTTGTAGTAGGAACTCATGCATGTGTGGTTCATTAAATTTAAATTTTAAATTGCATGTCTGTGACTGGATGTTTAATAAAACATCTTTGCATTGACCACTCAATGGACTAGATGGGATGTTCTCTGCCTCACTATTACTAACTGGAAAAAGGCACCAGTTCCCCCATGGGCCTTAACAGGACTAAACCAGAATAGAACATAAATGAATATGTTTTGTATCTCAAAACAGAATAGCTACTGAAGATCTTTTTTTTTCCCTTGCAGGAAAAAACTTTCTTTGCAGATAAACTAACCATTGAAATAGCTTTGAGGAAGTTGTTACATAAGAGAACTGGCATTTGTAGTGTGTGGGTGTGCATGAGCGATTTCATGAAAGTGTAGCATATGCAGGTGTGAAAGCACCCATTTGTGCGTTTAACTGCATATATGCAGACACTGTGCAAAAGTATGTGGGTGTGGTATGGATTAGTTCAAGTGAATGCTGCTGTGCACAGTGTAGCTAAATCCTCAAATTGGATTACTTCAAGGTGGGCTCTGAAAAATGAAAGATATCATTTACTTTGTGTTTGTGTACCACCAAGCTTTGCTGTCTTTGATATTCTTCTCTGTTAAAAGTGATACATATATGTACATATAAGAGAGATCAGAATAAAAAAAAGTAAGAACACCCTATTTCAGCATAGGGCAAAGTTAAATGTAATCTGATCATTATCAAAGGTTAAAAGCAGAAAAGTTGTTCTCACTAATATAACAAAAATGAAGTCAAACTAGAAAAAAGAGAATTCAGCAGTAAAGCAAGAGCAGATACACAGAAATACAGAAATGAAAAGCTTATCTTCCAATCACAGCAATATCAGTTTGGGAAATCAAGAAGTTTCCATCAAGGAGTAAACATTAGAGTTACTGAGTGCATGGCCCAATTACAGCAAAGTTCTGCCTTCTTAAAAAATTTGAACCTCAAAAATATGCAGCAGATAGTTATTCAGACTGAGTATTCTTTAAACATTACATTTTCCAACACAGTGTTGCATATGCAGTGGGTTGCACAGCAATCATCTGATGCAAAAGTGACAAAGAGGAGGTACTGTATTTTTGCAACAAAACATTTACTATATGCTGCTATTATGTCTGACAAGTTGGATTTTGTTTTCGAAAAATGTATTTTAAATAAGCCCAGCTCAAAGAAGCTAATGGATGGACATCACTAATATAATTTTGGCCAGATTCTTCAAACTGGAATCACTTTGCTATTATCCTGAGGCAAGGTATGGTCTGCTGAAGCTGGTGCTACTAATCAAGTTCACTTAATCACCAGATTACTAGATGTGTGAGTGCTTCTATAAAGGCAGTTTTTTGACAGTTTGCTGGTCTGGAGCGTTTGTGTGTGTGTACAATAGTTGCTAAGATACCACCTCCTATGAGGAGATAACAGCATGATTTATAGCTGAAAAACTGAATGTCAAAAACCCATAAGACTTCTGACCAGGTCTAATGAAGAAATTAGACAAATCACAGCACTGCAAATAAAGTAAAAGAAAACAGAAAAGAATTAAAACCTTGTAACACAAAACAGCTATCAAGTAGGTTGGTGGAAAGGACATGATTGCCCCAGTTTAGGAGGCAACGGTCTTCAGAACTTTGTAATAATGGAGTCTACAAAGTCCTGAAAACCCTCCGTATACTTAATGATTTGAGGGTCAGATATGTGGCCATATGTCCAACAGTTGAAATATGGTTAAAATTGGGTCATGCAATACAAACAGCAAAACCTAAACCACAATGGTTGAATAGAAATGAAATTAAGGTGTTGCAAGGATCCAGTTAAAGCTGAAAGAAGTATTCAACCTTTAAAACTCAGTCTGATAATTGGATGCTTCAATTAACTAGAGTTAGCTTCGCTGAAGTGTGGGAGTAGCCATTTACAATACGATTAATCCCTGTGGCATGTTGTCAGCATAAATGCAGATATTGGTATGGTCTGTGGAGAAGGATGAGTTCATTATTCTTCCTTTACTTATTTATTTATTTAAAGGCTTGTGAGTCAGCTGTAATGTTCAAAGTAGCAGAGATTCTGTTTCAATAATGTCTTACAAAGTGGAGTCAATTATAGCTTTAACTGCCTTCCTCCAGAATCTTGAAGTAGGATGTGACATTTGTCATTTACTCATACTCTAAAAAACAGACTGCTGATAAACAGCTATAAATCAAATTGTAAACATTTCTTTTGTCAAAGAGACATTTTAGTGACTAAACAGCACTGCAAGTTCCTTCAAAGACAAAAAAACCCCTCACTGAATAGTAGAATAGAGTTGCACTTTGATGATATGAGAAGAGCTTAAAATACAAAGGTCTAACTGACCTGAATGTGGAACAATTTTGATAAAGATGATAAATAAAATGCCTTTGCTTAAAGAGGAATCTGAATCCTGACAACAGTTATGTAAGAACTAAGCATGTGATGTGTATATATGAGCCAGCACGATTGAGAGAGTTCTAGTTGCAGAGCAGAGTAGTTCATGGCCACTGCAAGAACATTCCCATTACAGACAGATAAGCTGTTAGCAGTAGTCTCTTGGCTAGTAGAATGTAAGGATCTCCTTTGTCTGTGTTTTAATGTTTTATTTATTTGTAGACAGACCATATGGTGGTTACGTTTCCTACAGTCCTGCTGCGGATGGTAGATAATTGAGAATACAGGTAGATCTAAAAAAATTATAGTATGAAAAAGTTCAAAATGTCTGTCACTTCTCTAAATCAATCGAGTCAATCTGTCTCTGTCTCTCTATCTATCTCACATAAAGTATTTCAAGAATTTTGATTATTATGTCGCATAGGTAAAAAAAACAGAATTCACTGTCACTAAAAGTTTGAATATTACCGGTACATAAAATCCATAAAAGCAGTTATTTTAAAGAGCTATGTGTTAAAAACACAAGAATGAATAGATATTGTTTTAATATCTTATTCTATATTGAGATTAAAAAATATAAATAAATAGATTTCATGTCTTATTCTACAATAAGATTAAAAAGTAATAAAGTGAAAAATAAGTTCATAAATATGTGTAAAAAGTGCTAAAAATTTTTGAAAAACTGTGCAATACGCCTTTAGTGATAGTATTGTTTGACGGCTTAAACAACCAATAGCTGGCGCAGTCGAAATTCACATCAACCAATAAAATTGATTGTCCCGCCCCTTTCACTGCGGCGCTGACATTTTGCTCTGATTGCCTCAGACACGCTTGAAAGCTCAGAGCTGATGTTTGCTCCTGCTATTAGCTCGGAAGATCTTGTAAAATTCCATGAAGAATCTTGAAATCGGTAAGAAAAACAATGTTAAAACAGCTCTGTTAAATATATAATTCAAAATAGTAAACTCGTTTTTATTAAATCCCAGAAAGCTTCCGTTGTTGGTGACAGAAGTCCAGAAATCCCCGTGTGGCGTCGTGTAGCATAGGTGAGCGATTTATGTGCTCTGTTAGCATTTAGCTCAGTAAATTAACTGAAAAGTGGCGAAAATCCTTAGTAACTGATCAAATTTAGTAAAACAAAAGTAGTATTGTAAGGTTTTCTATTATTATTGTTGTGTATATTGTATTTTTTAAATGTATTTGCACTTATTTTTTATTAGCACATGTTTTAATATTTCACTGATGCTAATTCAGTGAAATATTAGCATCAGTGAAATATGATATGTTGATAGAAATGTGCCTTTCTATTAACATTGCTTAGAAACGTTCTTGCTGTTCTGAGTAGGTCAGAGCTAATGTGTGCTTCCAATCCAAATTATGATGTTGGATCATTCTAGTGTTGTAGATGTACTTCATTAGCACTTTTAGATTGAATATATATATATATATAGAGAGAGAGAGATTTGATTAGATATTTTATTACCACATGTAAGCTTATTGCTTTAGTTTCACTGATGTGTTGGAAATATGAAACTGTGATAACTTGAATAATATTGTTGTACAACATGGGAAAACTTGAGAAATGTTCCATGTCAGGTTTTTTGTTATGGTGCACTCTTTGGCCTGTAGTGCCACAGTGGCCACAAGATCACCCATCCCAGAACTTGGATGGCGAGCCCCAGCCCAGAGGACCGAGTGAACTGGTAGATGGTGACCTGACTGGTCACCAACAGTGAGACATTGAATGAACTTTTGACCGACACATTGAAAAGATTGAACAAACATTGAATGAACATTTGACAGATGCAACGAAAAGACTAAAAAAAATATTGGGTTATTTTATATTTTTATTTTTTTAAAAGCGTGCAAATTTTGTTGTAAACATGGATCCATAATGTTCCCTGTATTAAATTCTGCTCCTTTCCTCATAGACGCAGTGTACTTTCCTCTGTTGTTCACAGGTTCCCATGAATTCAGAATCTTGTGATCAGGCCCAATATCCCTTGTAGGAGTGTAGTATCAGTATTAGTCATTGAAGTAATTTAACTTACCTGCAATCTACTAACTATCAAAAATATTTCATAGTTAGTAGCATGTATTAGTTCTCTCCCTGGTTTAACACACCTGGATCAAATGATTGCTAAACTAAAACATGCAGGATGCCGGCCCTCGAGGATGAACTTTGGACACCACGGTTCTAAGTATGTAAGATATAGCTGGATTATGACATATTGCTGTAACATATAGTGAGTTTGTCCTCTCTTAATGTTCTGAGTTGTGAACACAAAGATTGTGTATTTATTATTTAACCCTATTTGGTGGACTAGATTTGGACCAAGAAAAGGCTCTTAACATAGCAGGCTGTCAGTGTTGAATCACCTCTTTAATGTTGTAGTAAGGACTGGGACAATCTGTGCAGAGTGGTGCTGATCAACAAGAAAGGGGAACAGAAAATATGTTCCCGCTCCCTTAAATCCAGACCTCAAGGGTTGATGTTCTGTAACTTCTGGATGTGTCTCTGCTTCAACACATCTGAGTCCAATAATGAGGTATTTAGTAAGAATGATTTGATTCAGGTGTGTTGGACCACGGACATGTAAAAGTTGCAGAACACTAATTGTCAAGCACTGGATTTCAAGTCCCCTGCTCCAGGTTAGTGATTCTCAGTCCTGGTACATGACGATCACTGTCCTTTATGTTTTATTTGCATCCCTGCTCCAGGACACCTGATTCAAATGATTACATTACCTCCTTAGCATGCTATCTAGTGCATCAGAAGTTAATCATGCATTAATTTAAATCAGATACGTGATAGGAAAAAAAATCTAAAACATTCGTAGTTGCCAGAGCCAGGATTTAGAACCGCTGCTAGGATGTTGGAGGGTATCACTAATTGCTCATCCTCAGATTCAGAAGGAGCAGTGTGGCTTTTGTCCTGGTTGCTGAAGAATGGAACATATATATACCTTTAAGCAGTTCCTAATATAAAGATTGATCATTTGTTTATATGTGTTTTGTTAAGAATTAGCACTGTGTCTCCTGAGACCTTTGGTGGCTTTGTCTCCTACATTTATACCTGCACCATTTCAGGTATCCTGACCTGTGTTGGTCAAGTTACTTGGAAATTGCCATTACTGAAGAAAGTAATCCAGTTATTTTACTTAGTTACTTTTCACAGAATGATGCACAATCTGACTATGCAAGAAAACATACCTTTCAGTTTATTCTTTACGCATATTCTGTCATATAAAATTTAATCAAATGAATTATTTTCTTTTTAAGATGTGATCTGTTTCGCTATTAATTTTTAGCACAATGCATCACCAAAAATCTAACAAAATGCAACACTTTTTTGAAGAATTTTGTTAAATATGTAAACCTATTCTGTGTAGCCACAATATTTAAGAAAACTCAGTCTTTGTTCTGACTGTATTTCTGACTCTTCCACCGTAAAATGGTGGAAGAGTCCTTCATTCGATGTGTTTTACATATTTGAATATATGTAAAACACAGATAAAATAAATTATTTTAAATGAAAATCTCTCCTGACTGTACTCCGAATTATTAACATTTCCATCTTTTAACAGTTGGTGAAGCTTGGAGAGGAGATTGAGTTTTAAAAAAAAAATCTATTTTAACCTGTTTAGCAGGACAGGGGCTGCCTGAGGTTTGTCCAGTGGAATTAGATGTGGTAGCTACATCGGTGAAATCAGTGGGCAGAATCCAGTGGTTTCTGCAGCTTGCTAGGTGCTTGCTCAGATTTTAAGGGAAGTATTTCACTGGAGATAAGTTTTCTTCCCACAAGTGGATGCTAATGTTTTTGTCACAGACAGATACGAGTCAGGCTAATGTCGGTACTTCCAAGCATTAAACGCTGCATGGTCTTGCTGTACTCTTCCACGCTCAATGTTGTCCGTTACTGATCTACTCTCCTGTCTGTTACTGCTGACGAAGCAACACTCATACGTGATTATTATGAGACACTCGCATATGAAGTCACAGTTTCGTAATTCAATTTCTTTGCGGTGAAGTTGTTGTTTGGATATTACCGTAAGAGCCCGTGGGACTGTGGGGGGTAGGTGAGGATGTGCAGCATAATTACTTTAATACAGGAAATATACTGGAAAATACTAATACAGGAGCAAGGTGGGAAAGAGAGGTAAAATATGGTAGTTTCCCGGCCAAAATGGGAGACTTGATAAGTATGAGTTCCCTATCTGTTTCATATAGGGAAAACCAATGCACAAGTATTAAAATATTACTGTAAGGTAGAAAACAAAAACTTGAAATAGTCCTGAGATTAAGCATTTAGATATTCCTTAGTGTGCCACTTGCATATCTAAAATTATATAAAAATATCAAAGGCTGACACATGTTTGACATTGAAAAATCTTTTCCAACGTCATCTGTAAAGTTCAACGTGTCATAAATTAGGCTCTTAATTATTTTAAATAAAACGAAAGTAAAATGTTAAAAGTTCCTTCCTCCAGATTTACTTTAAGTAAACGTGATATTTTTCAATGACTTTGTAGTTATTCCTTTAGAAAATACTAAATGTACATAAGCAAATTGCAAATATTGTCATTATCTCTTTTGTCAATCCACAGCAGAATGGCTTTAACATTGTGGCTCTGCACCATGCAGACAAAAAGTCTTTGCAAACACATAGTTGACAAAAAACTGGAAGCCAACTTTAATGACTGGTGTGATCCAAAAAAATAACAATGTAGTATGCATTTGTCAATTAATGTGCCTTGTTTCAGAAGTGGACACTAGTGTGTTGGAGCTAGAGCAGAGTTTGAACAGCTGTACCTCATCACAGTCATTAAGCTCTTTAAATATATAGTTTTTCCAATATCAGACTGCCAAGCAATGTCTTCTGTATACTGCAAAGCTGTCAAGTAATGTTGTTTTTCTTCTTTTTAAGCACCTACTCCAGTTCCTTCAACTTAGTCTATGCTCCAGCTATTTGTCAAGCTTAGCTTCTCTGTCCATCAGATTTTAAACCTACTCCCATCTTCTAATTGTTATTTGCTGTTTGACAGTCTGTTTATAATTCAGGAGGATTTCATTTTAAGGTCTAAAAAAACTAAACACCAACATTCACAGCCAACAAAGCAGCAAATGCCTAAGTACAACTTGATTTACAAGAGACTTGCACAATAATAGCATACAGTTCGTTAGCAGAAAATGTGACAGTGTTATAAAAAATAACTCCGTTAATGGGTCACAAGTGGATTTTACCACTGTGTAAAAGCATGTTAAAAGTTAGCAACAACAGCTTTAAGAAAACTGTGAAATAACATTTAGTTCATTAAATGTACTCAATTTGACCTTTATATGCAAGATTAATGCAAAATTGACAAAACTGTGATATTTGTTATTCATACCTTTGAATATGAATATTTGTTATTCATAACAAATATCACAGCTGTTTTTCTAAGCTGTAAACACAGGAATCTTTCCACTGAGGGACAATACATTTTGCTTTTATTCTGTTTCTGTTCTAAAACATTGCGTCAGTGTTTATTATTCTTCTCTCTAGCATTTATTGGGGAAAAAAGTATGAGAGTTGGGCTAGTTTCAGTCAATACCAGGAAATCATACTAAGATTGTCTGGATGTGAAGAATACCATTCTGGCATCTCTCACCATTTTAATAATATGAGATTAAATGTAAACAGCTCATCTCGATTAAAAAAAAAAAAAAAAAAGAAATTTCTCATAGGGACTTTTGTGGTGATAAATCTGGAATAAGCGTTGTAGTATAGATAATCTTAAGTATACTACAGGAATAATCAATTCAAAAAAGTTATTGAAAAAAAAAAGAGAAACAGTTAGCTGTTGTCTAATTTCATTAAAAAAAAAAACCTCAATGCAAATGCTGCAGCGTGGGAAGGTGTGAAAGTGATTCCTCTCAGTTCAGATCCAGCAGACCATTCTCTGTCATGCATAATTGGGCTCTTTTAGTTTAGTGATCCTGTTGACTGCAAAATTCAGACACGATAAGACTGATGCAAATGTGAATTATGAAGGTGATTTTAAGAAATACTTTTGTCAACTGACTTTCAAAACAATATGTGCGCCCCACTTTGCACATTACTTTGTAATCAAAAAGAAATCAAGAAGAATCTTAGTAACACAACAATAATGGAACTAGAATAAAATAATCAAAACAACTCAAGGTCCTAACACTCATAAAAAGATCAAATTTACAGAACAATCATTACAGCCAAAATAAAGAGAAATATGGCAACTTGAGAGATGCAAAATTGAATGGGGAAAATGGTATTTAAAAAAGAAATGTTTTAATGTGGTGCAAACCCATAATTCAGGCATCCCATGCTTCTGTCTGTAGATTTAGACTTCTGTTTATATATTTTTCATAATAAAAATGTAAGCTGCTCTTTCCTTTCTTTAATTATGAAGATGAAATTTTAACATTTTTTTAAGGCATACAAAAGCACACAATATTTGCAAATCGCTATTTTTAATGTGAATGAGCATTGTGGAATAAAATGTTTAAGTCTTTAATACAATTCAGTTTTGCAGACAATCCTTTGTCTGCAAGCCTCACAAAGAATCATTAGTCTTGTGCATATTTTGTGCTCAAAATATGCATATTATTTTGTGCTTATTTTCTGGTTTGCCCTTGAACAATTGTTTTGTGTTTGATTGCATAAGTTGGCATTTCTGTTTGTAGTTGTATGTCTGCATGTCGGCCCGATGTCAAAGTGACAACCTGTCCAGGAGAGTACTGTGTCTCTTGCCAGCTGAAATCTAGAGTTATCTCCAATATTACAGCTAAAAAAATATTTAAAAATTGAAAAGCTATAACATAATGACAATATCTTTGGCTTGTTTAAGACTTTAAACAGTTCTGCATATCTTCTCATTGTTTTGCACAAAGTGGAGGGGCAGAATGCACAGACTCAATAGGAGATGTGCTTTGGTTGTTTTTTTTTATTTAAGGTCACCATTTAAAGTAGCTGGTAACTCTATCCATATCATAATTTATTTTCAGTTAAATTTCTCTCCATTCGCTCTGAAATCTGACAAGGTATCTCAAACAGTTCCTGTGTTATAAGTTATGAAGATAATTAATGGAAAATACTTGTCAGAGAGCGGCAGGAACCCAGCGTCCACAGTAGTTGACACAGGCACCTGCAGCACAAGTCACATAGAAGTAAATATTTACCACCCAATGCATTTAATTAGCCAGCTTGACATGCACTGTGCAGTTTAAATACTTCACAGGCTCAGTGTGAAGGGAAAGAAGAAAGAAAGAAAGGAAAGCAACATTGATCATGGCTGTGTAATTTACTGAATGCATTTATGTACTTTTTATTAATTTCAACAAGTTGGTTTTAAGACAAGCAAAAAATCTCAATCACAATGAATAATTATCAAATCACACTTAGGACTAAAACTCAATCAACTTCTACAGTTAAAATTTTAAACACTTAATGGGGAAACTATTAAGTGCTGCTTAATGTACGCAGTGGTAATAAATACATGCAAACATTTCTTGGTTTGGGATCAACATCCAATGTTCTCAGATGTGATGTTTGAGCTTAGAAGTTAGGATGCAGGGAGTTCCTTCTTCATGTAGTGTCACGACGTAAAACAGCAGATAATGTCAGTGCTGCAGAGATTAATCTGCCTCAGCTAAGGGCAGAGATTAAGGCCAACCATGAAAGTGGGACACCGTAGCATCAGAGCTCAGCTAAATGGGACTGAGTTTCACCAGCTGTACTTGAACAGCGCCGCTTTGTGTGTTAAAGAAAAACTGTACAGTCTGTTAAAAAAAAAGACAATATACTGCCTTTTGACCATCCTGTTTTCTGTGTGTCAGCAGAAGCTTTGAGTAAGCACTTCTTAAGAGCTATCTCATATTCAATGTGCAGTAGTACTTTAGTCATATAAATTCAAAACATGGATTATCATGTGTTCTAAATGCAAATTTTAAAGAATATTGTTGAGCTTTCTTAATCCATATTAACTTAAGATGGTGTACATGTTCAGCAAAATTCATCTTCATTTCTACCACTGTTTCCAGTGACTCAAAACTTGTACTACATTTCAGATAATTGCTGTAAGGATCATAATCAAGATGCATGTGTTAGGAGTGGTTAATGACCAGAGAGCTGGTAAATAATCTGAGCAAAACAAACACTTATACTTCTCATGCTGACTGAAGACACAGGCTTTTATTACACTCACATGGAGGAACTAGCAGCCTCTGTGCTGATGTTGTTGGAGAGCACGCAAACATCAACTGGTTAATTACAGCGCTAACTGAGGTTAAATCGGCAGCAACTGTCATTAAAGGAGTCAAGCTGCATACCAAACAATGCAAGTGACACAATTATTAAGTCTGTCTGACAAACTGGAAACAGAAATTACTTCAAGTGTTGACTTAACTCTTTAATCTTCTCCGTTAGATATTTTAGACTCTAGTCATGTGACTTACAGTTAGCACAACTATAACAAATTCCTTCTAATATTCAAAATTCTCTTTCCGTTGTAATCTATGCATACTGATTAAGATTGTGTGGTAAATATAGCTTTATTTGAATCATTTTATGATTCAAATAAATAATTTTCTCTTGAGAATTAATTAGTCTCAAGCAAACCATTGCGTTAGATTGTTCTCTTCTCAGCTCCCACACAGAGCTGTCGGCCACTTGCTCAGCCCCTCCCTCCCGTTTCAAACTCTTCTAATTAACTTAAAGTTAAAGAATCTCAATGTGAATGTTTGCTACCTTTGACAAAAAAGCTTAAGTCTATGAACCCAGTGTAGCAGGGACCTAAAAATTCATTCTTATTTTTTTCTGAGATAAAAGATTTATTTTGTTTTTTGTTTCTTTTGTCTTTTCATATTGATATTATTTAAATGCAAACTTTTCTTCAATGATTTATTTTTGGGGGGGGACAATTCTAGACTTTTCCAAGATTGGGGGGGTCCAGATCCCCCCGCCCCCCCGCCTCCTCCTCCTGGGATTTACGCTACTTCAAATGTGAGTATAAAAAGTAAGGTCAAGGAGAAAAGGCCAAAGCAACAACCCCAATAAATGGATGTTCTTGTTTTGAAGAAAACTTTTTCAACCAGTGTCAATTAAAAACAAAGTTTCACAAAGTTCATTGGCTATTTACAGTCTCTGGATGGAAATGAACAGTCTTCTCCCTTATTTTCTCTCTTCCCTTTTTTATTTCAGAAATTAAAACAATCCAACAAAATGATATGATGTGACTGATTTTCAAGGTCAAAAGTAAAAACAAATGGAGAATTGGTTTAAAGAAATTTGCTTGTACAATGGGATTGCCTCTTCACCTGCAACTCAAACTATAAACCAGAAAAACATTTGATAAAAAGAGATCATTTTGAAAAATATAAAATGTGTTTTAAGAAGTTATTCATGCCCTTAATTCACCGATTTGCACAAAAAGGATTGTTTTTTTATACCAATGATAATCACCTTATTCAATAGGTCAAAAATATAGTGTTCTTATTTATAAAATATATTATCCACATTGCTAATTTGACATAATGTTGTGTTGTGGCATGTTAAGACAAATACACAGACAAAATAGTGACTCAGGGGCTGAACTGGTACCAAAATATGACAGTTGTGGTCCAGGTGACCCACAATGGTTATGATCCTCATAAATGTGTGTACACTGTTAAGATAATAAACATTTAACAAAAAAATTCTAGATGAGTTTTATAACTCTTCATGTACTGTTTTAAAGAAATAAAAAACTTGCAATTCAAGAAACAACATAAATAGTTCATTTTTCATAAAAAACCTTCAAGAAAATTCAAATATATAAAAAATTTACTGTTTCAGTTTTAACAAATAGTAATTAGTGTGCTCATTATAATTGCTGGTGCTACTCTGTCACTGATCAATTCTGATGCTAAATGCCACACAGGAACTTTACAGTAATCATGTTTTTATTTTTGTTAATTACAAAGTATTGTAGGCATACAATGTACTTAATTTGAGGCATAGTTAATGTCTGTTATATGACAGGTGTATGATGGATTAGCATCAGGTCTATTTAATCTTTTTCCTCAGCAGGCTAATGGATGTATGCATAAATTTTAGCAATGCAATAATGTGGCAGTCAATTTGCAACACCCAACTATAAATGACAACAAAGTTGGGAAAACACAAATTTTGGCTAAGTAGTAATGATGACTAAAACATTTGGACCTTATTGATATCACACAGTCACTTCCTCCCTCACTGTTAATGTCTGTCAACTACTCGTTCTTCATTCTGTCTGCCTTCGCTCGCTCTCTTTTCTTCCTCTATTTCATATTGATGTTTAACATCTGTTGTTGCTATCGAAGTTGAAACAGCAGCAAATATGTCATTTTTTCCCCACGTTTAGAAAAAACGTAAAATAATTGTCAGCAATTATTTTCTTTTTTCTCAAACCATTTCCCTTTTGAATTTCCACTCTATATCCTCAGTCTGTAGGCATGTTTGGCCTTTGCTTAGCAGTTGACACTGGAGAATTCATCCTCTTGGGATTCATACTACTATTGTTTGAGGTGCAGTTAAACTGCTGTAGCTTTTATTTTAAACGGGCAGTATTATGCAAGATCGACTTTGAGCTGTACACCATGTTATAATGTTATTCCCTCATCAAAAACATGCCTGGTGTTCTGCTGTGATTTCTTTTTTTTTTTTCATGCATGTTTCATAAATCCTTTGTTCTCCCATGTCATCCAATCACCAGTGCAAACCGTAAGGTTGGACCTACCTCCACATTTGAGTCGCAGCTCCTCCCCAGAGCTGCAGCCTCACAGAACAGTCCTCGCCCGTAGCTGCCCCAGTCAGCTCCTTCAGATTTGCCAGCAGCAATTAGCAAACACCTCATGGAACTGCAAGAGCTACTTCTCAGTGCAACACTGCTAAAAATGTTATTAAAAGGTTAATAGAGGAACACTTTTGTGACTTCCTGAAGGCAGAGTTTCAGAAAGAGCATGAGCTTTTAAAGAGAAAGAAACCCAATTTCAAGGTGTGAAATCAAGAAGAACATTTTTTATTAGTCACATTTGATACATACACTATTTTGATAACTGAAGGTAACATAGTAATTTTATTATGTTATAAAGTGGCACCATGTGCTTTCGGCTGTCCCTTTAAACGGTAGATGGTACATCATGTAAAACTGACCTGTATTCAACAATAGTTTTCAGAAGAAGAGCTGTCCTGAAAGAGTTTTACCTACAAAGATTAGCACATAACCATGGTCGCTAACAGGGTGGGGTGATGTCTTGGGCCCAAGGTAGAGGGGGTACATATATGGTTTGATTTCTTTGCATGCATGGACTGGATAGGGTTTCTGGTGAGAATTTTATGTTGGCTGTACCTTTTAGAAATATATTTACCACACTTGAAATTCTCTGTGGTGTAAAATACTTATTTTACTGGCTGACTATAAATTTAACTGTTTTTGGTCTTAGAAACAAGTACTTAAAAAATGTGCTGGTTTATCAAAAATGTGCTTGCTTGGTTGCTTCGAGAGAGGGAGAGAGACAGAGAGAGCCCACAAGCTAGTTTTAAACAAGTCATGCTTTCTGCTGAAAAGTCACACTGGTGACTATATACAATTGAATGACAAGGAAAAGGAGATCATTAAGCAAGCCAGTGACCAGAGGAGAACAAGCAGAGAGATCTATACCACATCTCGGAGCAGAAACTGTGTCTGTGTAAAAAGATCTAAAATTCCTGCAGCCTTACATGCTGGACTGTCTGGCACTTTCAGTTATTTGTAGTCATTGCACAACGCAGTCATGCCACACACTAAAAATAAATCAAACTCTAACAAAGCTAAGTTATGATTAAAAATAATCATATTTCTTTACAGTAAGCCACACATACAGAAACATTTTGACGGAAAGATACAAAAAAATGTGAAATAGTTCATAAATTTTAATGTACCAGTATTTGCTTTCAGTGTATGTGAGAATGTTAAATGGTGCACCTTAGAATATTTATAACTAAGCTGCATAAAAATTGTTTTCTGTTAAATCATCTAACACTGCTGGGTGTTGTGCTCATGGTTGCATGTCTGTTCAACTGTATACTCTGTTGATTTACAGAATTTGCACATAAATGGGTTAGCTATAGGAGTCCTTGGAAATCTTTTCTGTTTAGAGCATGTTTGCACATTAAGTGTTTCTTGTTTTAAGGCAAGATGGGCAATGCATTGTCAATAAGTGCAAAAGCAAAAACAGAACACAGTTGTCTGACTGTGCTTGACAAAATAGGTAATCGCTAATGTGGACATTATCTCAACATGACTGTACTTCATGTATGTCCAAAATGGTAGGATTAATTGTTGCTCTCCAATGGTATTTTTTAAACATCAGTTTGGAAAATGTACAAAAATAGTGAAAAAAGAAATGCCAAACATGTGTGTGTGTGTGTGTGTGTGTGTAGTTACTGATGTCTCATAACATGTTTTAACAGTGACACGGGGATTTTTATTATTTTGCTAACATGTGCATTTTGCATATTGAGAATTGTGCACCCTGAAAAGTAAGACGCTAAAAAAAAACCATTTTGATCATTATTAAAGGGAACTGATCTGATCACACGAGTGATTGCCTCGATAGTAGAGTTGTTAGGATTTAGAGATTTTAGTCCTGAAACGGAGGAATCATGCCCAGCGTCTTACATTTATGACAGGCAACAAGGATCTTATGACTGGTTACTGATAGATTCAGCTGGTGTTTTTTTTCCCTCCTGTCATTGAATTCCTTGGTTTATTGGCATATTTCACACTTCTACACCTTGCAGTACACAGGTTTTATGCTCTAGTGGCAACTGTCATGTAAGATTCTAGTGTTTTGACACTGACTCTACTTCTTTTCTCACAGGATATTTATGAACTCCTATGTTGCCATGGTCACTACCCACAGCCCCAACTATCATTATTCTGGTTTAGATACAGGTCAAAGGAGGCAGTCTCAATGTCTAACCTTTAGCACACCATTCAGATGTTGTTTTCTGACAAAGCTGAATGCTAAGCCTTCACATGATATATCTAATCCATATTCAATAAGTTAAAAAGTCCAAGCTTATCTTATAATCTAGCATTATTACATCTTAGATAATGTTTTATGATTCAAAATGTATGCAAAAACATATAAACATAAGATGCAAAGTAAACAAACATACACACACATAGCAACAAGATTGCATCTTATTTTCCTCTGTCATGTTTTGATGAAACTGACTTTTACCTAAACTTTACTCTGTTACAAGTTCACAAAATCACTGCCAGCATCACGGAAAATATTTTCTACAGTGAAGCCAAGATGAGAAAGCATCGACTTTGCTGAACCATATTTTCTTTTAGCTCTTTGTATTGATAGCTTTTAAAATATCCCTCTTAAGGAGGAAATTGGTGCTATCCTTTCCACTATTGTCACTGCTGTAGCAAGTTCAGAAATGACTCAGTCTGATCTGCTTTTGTCCATTTGAGGTCTTTGCTGCAACAATACTTTAATCTAATCCACAAACATATCTTTCAGACTCTGTGCCAAACTGACAAAAAGGGGAAAAAAGCAACAAGTTGCTCAAATAACTGTTTGTTACAATGAAAGTATGTAAGATATCACAATTGAGTCAGATAGACTGCAGCAGCATAAGCCCAATCCTTTGAGCTAAGTACAGGAAACTGACTATAATTTAAAAAGGTTTGTCAAAATTGATCAGCTACAGATTGGAAAGATGTTTCATGACCATATAGACTCTCAGTTTTGCCTGTAGCATTTAGATAAGAAATTCAGAACTTGGAGTAAACAGCATAAACACATAAATCTATCCTGATTTGGTGTGGGGGAGATTTTTTTCCAAATACCAACTAAGTTTAAAGACAATGAATATAAGTCCATTATTGCATGCCGTGTGAGAGCAATGCTTATCTGGCAAAAATACAGCAGATCTTTGTAGTTTATAAACTGCATGTCTATGAGCCCTTCTTAACACAAGACAGGCTTACAGGCCTGCATTTATATTAAAAAAGAGATTTTTTTCTATATATCTAAAAAAATCTCTTTTCAAAGTTAGTGGGTGTGACTTGTATTCAGGTGCGCTAAGTGGTCTGGAAATTAGTGGCCTATAAGTGGTCTATATTTAAACACACAGCAGATAAATATTCATGTACAGTATAACTAAAAAAACAAAAAAACAAAGATCATTCAAACCTAATGTTGGTGTTGACAAAGGTGTTAATTTATAAGCTCTTATGTTAGTAGAGTTTTTCCCAGAATATGGAGTATTTGTTTGGTAGCAACTCTTTCAGTTGCTTCCAACTGGAACAGTCTAAGACCTAATTTTAAAACTGCATAGAAAGTAGTATGTAGGCCTGTCACGATAACAAATTTTGCTGAACTGATATTGTCTCAAAAATTATTGCGATAAACGATAATATTGTTTGAAGACCTTTTTACACTGATTTAATGGAAATGACGTAATAATGCATGCGATTTCTTGCCAAAGATAGATACACTTTATTTTCAAAAGAACACTTAACACTTGAGCTGATAAACAGAACAACCAAAAACAAAAATAAAATGGATTCTCAGTCTCCATTAACAAAAATCGCACCTGAAAAAAAACTAAACAAAATAGTTTTTTTGTGGAAATAAATACTGCATTCAACCAAAAGAGTGCAGATTATGAAGTCTGTATATTATGTTGCCCTTCAGTAATAATTAGATTTAAATAGAGAAGATGGGCACATCGACTACCTGATGCAATAGTTCACACTACTTGATTTTTTGCTCCTATTTTTCCCCTTACAACAATCTTAAAACGTTGATCTTTCTAAGATTGTGTGGTGTGTTACGGTAAATCGTCGTTGCCACTCCGATCTAAATCAGGGATTTTCCCCGACTGGGAGCTTTAACTCCACCTGTTGAATGTGACAGGTAGCCAATCAGAAAGCGCGGATTCTCCTCCTGTTTTCTGAGGGGAAATTACGTTGGTGAATCCCAAACAGCTGACACGAGCAACCCGAAGTCCAGCGGACATTGGAGATGATATGTGGAAACATTAATGTTTATTCAACATGCAAAGAATATAGAAATGACAAGAGGAGGAGTTGGAGCAAAATTGCTACCGCAGTTGATAAACCCGGTAACTTTTGAGCTGTTCTTCGTTAACGTGACATAAATACTGTAGGTTATAATATTTTCTTTTGTCAGGACTTTACGCTGACACTAGCAACATGCATTGCAGGTAGATTGTAGTAAAGCATTGATTAATGCCTGGTTTTAAAATTAGTTAACTGGACTTGTAGCCATTATTTTGTGCCCATTGTTGGACACCACACGGCAGGACCGAACCGTTATACCTAGGATTTCTGTCGACTAATGTGTGATCTGTCAGGTTTTGAAAATGGATCGTGTAGTGTGCGCTGGGCTTTACACTAGGGAAATTAGGAAGGGAGGGTCAGTGGAGAGCACCGGAGTTGAACCTTTTTTTCATTCAGTGTCATTAACAGAAAGAGAAAAAGGCCGGAAAAGACGATAATGCCGATAATTAAAATGAGGTCGGTATCGTTTATCGCGACAGGCCTAGCTAGTATGCCTCCAACATTTAATTTAATAGTAAAGAAAATCCATATGTTTATGCACTATATTAAACTAAGTTCATATGAACTATCACGGAAACAAAGAAATTAAGAACTCCCCCTCTTTGTGAGTATTTAATGCATGTATGATCCATCTTCTGTCTCAAATGAGCAATACATGTTTTTTTTTTCCTTTGAAGCAGGAGGTTGTTTTTTTTTAACTTTGCAGTGTATCGCCTCTATATTGCCTATCCCGACTTTTATGAGTAATGACCTGTTACATCGGTGATCCCCCTGCAGCTCCAATCACTCAAGAGATGATACAAAGGGAATGTGGTGGGATAAACTAGCCTTGAGCTGTAATTACTCAGGTCTAGTGTCCTGACTGAGCTGATGAGCTCTGCTCTCTCCAACCAGAAAACAATGAAACATAGAGAACGGAAAGGACTCCCACTCAAGCAATCAGATCCTGTCATAGTCTGGAATAAAACATTTAAAAGCAAAAGAAAATCAATGACTAATGCTTGACATTCGTCAGAATCTTTTATCCGCTTGTAGCAAGTAATATTTACTTTTGTCAGATATTTCTAAAACAAGAACAATCAATTAGACTGTAACAGTCAACAACGTTGTAGCTTTTATAGATCATCAGAATTTATCAAATGATGCATAAGGAAACAGTCACATCTGTCGGTTTTATTTCATTCAATATCAATTAAGCATAAAAGCATCTTGTTACAATACACTACAATATGGGGTTATTACGTAAAACTTCATGATTTGGTTTTCACATCAAACTTTAAAACCCAAGTAACGTCTTTAGAGACAAAAGTGTGCACAAGATAAAATACCTTGATATGGTAGTGATATGCAATAAATGTAATAATAATGGTTGCGCTTCTTTTTGTTATTTTTAATAGTTTTTTCAACATAATACGAGTCATGTAAGATCCAGTGACATTGTGGTACTGACATTAGCACATGGAAATGCTTTGATAAATATAAAAATAATGCATTCTTAACATTTTGGTTAAACTCATAAAATGTGTTCTATTGTTTTCCTCTGGATTTTTTTCTTAAAAACAGATGTTTATCTGTATCTTATTCAGTGCATAATGCATTTTTTTACAGTATTTACCACCAGCAAAAATGTATATCTTTATTTACTGCTGCGAAAAGTAGAGATATGAAATTGCAGGAATGACTTTATGAATTTCAACACAAACCCTTTGTGTTTGCCTAACTGCTGATTACATTGATTTTTTTCTTTTTTCATTATGCCTATTCTTTTTGTTCTCCATAGACATGTTTTTACTGGGAAGATTTTTGTCTGTTATTGCTGTTGTGGCATAAAATGTCTAGTTTGCTGAAAATGCACATAACATTGAACTTTCAATAAGTGAAAAGAGCAGAAGAAAGCACTTTTTTATTTTTAGCTGCTTTGTTTGGCACAATCATAGGTGTTTTTGTTTTGTCTGTTTGTCAATCATAATAACTGATGTTTACTCTTTTTATTATCTTACCTCTTTCATTGAATAAAATACCAACTAAAATTATTACAAATTCAAATGGCATAATTGATTCAACCATATTATCACTGAGGTTGTTTAGCATGATGAATAAGAATAACTCAAACTTAATCGTTATATGAAAAAGCATGTTTAAAAGGTCAAGAAATGAGTTGTAATATCACTTTAACTTTCCTTGCAGCAACACAAAGTAAAGAACTATGAAACTTTGAGATTTAACTGGTTGAAAACACGATAAGGAATAATTTAACTCTCACCTGAATATAGGTTCCGTACATTGATTTCTTCTTTTCAGTCAGTTCTGTCTCATAGCCTCTGATAAAATGGGCAGCTTTGGGTTTACCTAGTATGTAGATGTAGGGTTTTAATTAAAGGAAAAAAATACAGTTTAATATGCAGCACTTGACAGTATATACCGATCTACTCTTTTAATGCCATCCTTAAACCGTAATGTTTATTGTTGACCTTTTTGCCTTCTTTAAGCAGCATACCTGTGTTTGCTTTTGGATTGATTAATCCATCACCTGAGCTATGTTACACCTGTAGAGATATGTGGGACCAACTGTAGACAAGACAGGGATATGATGCCTATGATCTGACAGCTTACACACTGTGTCCATCATTCATGTCATTGTTTACTGGTTGTGCTGCTGTTTGTTACACTGCCTGGTGGACGACATCCTCAAATCAAAATCACATGTCCAGAGCAGGTATATTACCTTGCAAGACTATAAAAACGATACAGGATTTACTTTGTACTTGATATTTTTTTTTATAAGGAAAGTAACTCCCTGATTTTTAGAATGGAGATTTATGACACCACAGAAATAACGTATTTTATGTTCAGTCTGGACTACTTCTAAAATAAAACTGGTTCAAAAGCAAGGAGCTCACTGGAGACATCATAATGTCTTTGAAAACAATAGAAGCTGCCAATAGCTCTCCTACCCCCTACTTGAAATGTGAAAACGGATTCTTTTCTTTTTAAATGTTGCTTAACCATCACAGCCAAAGACAATCTTATGTAATGATATGGTTTCATAAAGGCCCATGTGAAGACAAACCACATTTTGTAAACCACAGTCAGTTTATTTCTGTTTTGGAATGCTGATAAAACTTATCACATTCTCATTTAAAAATTAAAATATCCATGTAGACACAATCGTAAGTAAGACACCAACCAATATTGGTAATATTTAGTCTATCACTGTTATTCATCTGTTTGCCAGAATAATCTATTTGTGCACAGCCTTCTGTAGCTGAAGTTGGTGTCATGGGGCTGTTTTTTCAAGCATTGATCAACTTTACTTCAAATTTAATGAGAATTTTGCAGACAGCAAGAGGTTCACAATCAAGGCCAGTGTCCTGTTTAATAAAAATAAAGTTTTATGGGTCCTTTTTTTGCCAACAGACATCATTTTCACAAACTCATAGAGAGTTGATGTGGTTCCTATGCTGATGCCTTACATCCAAGGATGCAAGTATCCTCAATTCACAGCACAGTTACCTATATCTTTATGCACTGTAAAACGGCAGAGTATTTCAGCTTTGCTGTTGTGGTTTTTTTTTTTTTAGCAATACTACTGCAAATATAATGCATATGAAATGAGCTTGACCTTTACTCAGGTAAACTTATATAATACATACACAGATTAGAAACTTCCTTATTCGAATGTCATTTGTTTTCTCCTGGGGTTTCTTAAAGTTTATTAAATGACATTCACTGAGGTGCGTCATTATCTATTTAGAGTCGAGCCTATAAACATTGGCAGTTTCATGGTCAGTAATTTAAAAGGTGGGGTTCTCACCTTGAAAAACAGTCTTTTTAGTTTGTGTTCCAAAATAATTCAATTTTTTCTTTTGTTTGGCAAAGATAGAAAAAACTGATTCAATTTGCTAATAACATGCCAGATAATGCAAAGCAAAGAAAAAAAGCTTCAGTTTCAAAAGCTGATCTCTTTAGTTAATAATTTTGTTTTAAGGGGCCATCACAAAATCTCAAACTAGGTCCAACAGAAAATTAGGAAGAAAGGCCAAGAAAGGTGTGTGAGTACAAAGTGGCCTACAAACCTAACTTAGTTGAACTAGCACTGTCACATATTGTTAGTTTCGGGGACAAAAACCAGCAAATTTGGCCCAAGTCATATGGTTTAAGAGTGAACTTTCCTTAATAATAAGAAAAAAGGTGTAAGTTTCTAATTTTAAAAAGTTTAAAAAAAATTAAAAATTTCATCCACCCATCTTATGTTATATCTCACCCTGCTTATCCATGCACGGTCATAAGATGTGCATATCTGCAGTGGTCAATGGGCAAAATGTAGGTATATCCTGGACAAGATGCCAGTCCATCATAGGGCAGCACAGAGACCAACATGACAAACATTCATTCTTACAAATACTCACCCCAAAGGACAATTTAAGAAGGTCAATTAAAGTAGCATGTATATTTTGGGAATATACATGCTATATTTCCATGCTATATGCGTGGGAAGAACACACACCTGGAGAACATACAGTTGCTATTGATATACATATTCATATTTGACCACTGTGGAAAAGCTTTAAAATATTATTTGTACAGATAGCATGCAAGGCCTCTTGTGAGTCCCATTTGATTTACACTTACAATATCTTTAAGCCATTACTGCCAAATGCAAACATCTTGTGAACGCATCAGCACATTATGGTATATATATGACATTATAATCAATTATATACAAATGGGAATGCATTACCCCAGGATGATTTGTGTCAGTGTTTATATGCCAAGAGTAAAGATGAATTTTATCAATGAAATTTACTTTACATTTAATTTTATCTACAATCTCAGTAGTTGAACTGAAAAAGGATTCTCATAGCTGGGGCAACATTAGGAACAGTCCTTTGGCTTAAAAAGAAAAAAGTCCATTACTACATTGTTATTGCTAGTAAATTTGAAGCTTATTTAATATGCAAATCAGTTAAATGTTCTTAAAATGTACTTCTAAAACTGTAAACCATAGTATTAAGTTTAGAGGAAAAAAAATCATAGCATGAATGGAAGTTGATCTTCTAGGTGGCATAGAGGTTTCCTCAGTTGCTTTGTTCAAACCATAGAAGGTTAGCAGATAACATTCTGTGTGGAGTTTACATGTTCTCCTTATGCATGTCTTGGTTTCCCCTGGGTACACTATTTTTCTTCAACAATACAAAACCTTGTATATTGAGCTAATTAGGGAATTTTACATCCGAATTTAGGTGTTCACATGCATGGATGTCTCTCTTGTGTTTTGCCTGTTTGGCATGTGAAGGCCTGGCAACCTGCTCCACACTTATTGACTTCTGGGCTAGACTCCATCCTCCTGCAACCTCTGTGACCATGAAGATGATTAAGCAATACTGAACAGTCTGAGTCTCGAGGTTCCCAAACATTCTTCAATTGGATACTAAAATATGGAGTGCAGTTTCATTTATGAGATTGGTTTTTCCTTAATGCTACTTAGGAATAAGCCCATCTTGAAAAATGCCAAAGCAATAGAAAACAATACAAATAATTTACATGATTAGTTTTTATTTTTTTAATGTAATCCTTTGAGACTTGTCTGATTTTAATGTTCCCCTTAATTAACGAGGTTACAGCACAGCTTGTATGAATCATAGTCATGTTGTTTTTGTAAACGTATAATATAAAAACTAGAGTAATAAAAAACAAAATGCTCTTCTTTTTTTTTCTTTTAAGATTTGCTTCTGTCTATAAACCCAGCAACTCCCCAATGTTTGGGAAAAGTGTTTGGTGTCAAAAAAACGGCATTTGTAATAAAAAAAAAGAAATCTCGATTTTTAATAAAGCATAGGGCTATTGGCAGCTGCCCTTGTCGCTCATCTTCCACATGATGCATAGACTAATCTGGCATACCCTTCCCTACCTGCAAATGTGTTTAGTGAAGGACAGATAAGACCTGTCATATATGAAATCTGTTTTTCCCTCTGCCTCACCCCCACTGGTAATGTACTGACTGATGTTATAGCCACAGCTGATGGTGAGGAATAAATGGGTGGAGGAGGGTAATGGAACATTCAAACCTCACTGCATACCTTGAACTGATTGTGAATTGTACCAAGCATATCTGCAAAAGCATTTTACTCAAGGCTTTTCTGATTTTTACTGCATATTTGGACAATTGGGTGAAGTTGTGATGAATGAGTACATTTTAAAAGGTGCTTAAGTTTAATTAGTTTTGCAAGTCACAAACACAGAATGCATTGCTTTACCTTGTACATTATGGTCTAAACATAACTTATTTCATCATCCATCACCAACTTGCAGCAACTGATTGATTTAGTTTAAATGATGTTTTGCAAAAACTCAAAACAGTAAATTGTAATTTGTTATGGGTCGCTATAAGTTAAAATGAAAGAAAACCATGTGGAAGGGACTAAAGCGGAAATATCTATACACTGACACAGTGTAGCTAATTAGGGAATTTTACATCTGATGTAAAATTCAGATGTGAAATACCATTCTGACCACCCATAGAAGGTGGTCAGAAATATCAGACCTAGGAAAGGTAGAAGCATGTCTGTAAACCTCTGCTCATTCTGGGGTAATATGTTGAAGAAAGATAATGGAAACTAAAGTAAGAATAGTTTATATTTACTAAGTAATCAATGATAACATTACATTTTAATCATTGATTTTGTTTCTGTATGTATAAATGCAAGTAACAATATTAACAAACTATGTTCTCCTTTGAAAGCTTTTTTTCCCTTTTTTTCTCAGATATTGAACCATACAGCCAACAACAGGGTTGTAGAAGAACACTTGGAACTGTAAACATACTGTATATGTATATGTTAACAAAAGCAATAATAAACAAACACAAAATAATTTTTTTATGAAAGCAATTATTTGGGGAATGTATCTCTACTGATTTATATTACAAAAAGTAAACTATACAGAACATGAAGGCCAAAGAACAAAAAGCTCTTAAATATTTCAACACAACTTCAAGATTTTGTAGCCGCTGTGGAACCATGTGGAAGATGTTTGAAATATCAATCATGTTCATGTGTTTCTTGTTTTCCAGTAACTAAGACACAATATTGTTTCTTCTGATAAATTAAGGTAGCATTAAACAGACAGCCCTAAGTGGACAAGAAATAATTCTTATTTTTTTGTTTGTGTGTTTAGCGCATATTATTGTAAGGTTTGCAAAACCTTACAATACTTACTGATCTATTATCAGTATGAAGCAATTTTTATATCTAAATTCATTCAACAAAGCTTTAATTACAAGGCCATATTTTTTTGGTCCTGTGGTATTTAAAAGAAAGTACAAAACTACCCAGTGTTCTCAGGTGGCCCCAAAAAGTGAAATATTTCCTGCTATAGCAGGCTGGCCAAATGTCCTTGAGGCAACCAATAGAAGGGATGTTCAACTCATCCTCTGATCTGAAGCTAAACATGTGGTCTGGCAAGAAGGAAGACAGAGTGACAACACAACCCAGGAGACATTGTGTCTTTTACCTGGAAAAAGAGTGAAAGTGTTATGATACTTACAAAATAGGTTATTCTTAATTTTATTACAAGGCATAAAAGTTATGATGTATCTAAAATCAACTCAAAGATGAACACTTCTATTAAAAATGTTAAAATAATTTATGAATATGATTAATATCAAGTATTTACTATATTACCATTATCATTTCATGATTAATATCAAGTATTTACTATATTACCATTATCATTTCATATGGTTGACCTAAAACAAAGAAACAAAACAAAAGCAGCAAAACTAATATCTATAACTACAAAATGAATAGTACATCGATTAAATTTTAAGAAAGAATTAATCATCAGAAAAGAAACATTAAAACTTGAAATAATAAGTGATCAATCCCCAAAAAATCTAATTTTATTTGTATAGCACATTTCAGCAATAAGGCATTTCAAAGTGCTTTACATCATAACAAACACAAAAACACGAAGTCATGCAACATAGAATCATCAATCAAAACATTACATTAAGTCAAGTACCATCGTTAAATTCGTACTCGATTATGTTTCAAATACAACTCTAAACAGGTGGGTTTTTCGTCGAGATTTAAAGGAAGTCAGTGTTTCAGATGTTTTACAGTTTTCTGGAAGTTTGTTCCAGATTTGTGGTGCATATAAGCTGAATGCTGCTTCTCCTTGTTTGGTTCTGGTTCTGGGGATGCAGAGCAGACCAGAACCAGAACCTGAGGGGTCTGGAAGGTTGATACAATAACAGCAGATCTTTCATGTATCGTGGTGCTAAGGTTAGTCAGGTCGGTGTTGGTTGACCAGTTAGGTGCAATTTTCAAAATTATTCCTTTTAGGAAATCAGATAAACTATTTTAGTATATCCACAAATACTAAAAGTATTTCTAAATATACTTAGTCACTTTATAATGACTGATGCTAGATAAAGTTGTCATACTGTCACAAAAACCATTAAATCACTGTTTAATACAAACAATAATAGTGAAGATATCTGCTAAAGCTTCTATCTGAGCCATATCTGCTTCAATACACGTTTGAAACAACATTATTTTTCTTTGGTGTGTAACTGTTAACAGTTAAATTCTCATATTTATTTGATGTAAATACGTTTATAAAAGAGACAATAGATTTAATACTAAAGTACTTTTAAAGCTTGGGGACATTAAAGTTTTCAGTATGGAACAACTATAACATTAAAGTTCTTTGTGCAGTTGCAAATATTCACCATTAAAAAGTAAACTTACTGTCTAAAATAAAGCAAATAAAATGTTAAAACTTTAAAGCTGTTAAATTTGGTCTCTTCCAGAATTTGTTCTCCAACTGTTCTGTCAGACTCTTTATAACAGCCCTGCAGTCCAAACTGTTGATGCAACAAAAGTAAATTATTGATTATAAACTGTTTTTCTTTTTCATGGAACACAGTAGGGAAGAGAGCATTTAGTTTTTAAACCAGGCCCCTCAGCAAGTCAGGATTGTTTTTAATGAAATGCTTTGAAACTAACTTGTAGCACCCTGCTCTACATAACTGTCTTGCAGTTACAGCAAACTGCCCCACTCGAATGTTCACATCAAGTGGCTCACGAAGGCTTAAATTATACGACAAAAAGAACTACAATTTCTAAAGTCATTGCCCTTCAATTAGGTGACTTAAAAATGAAAGAGATCAGGTCATATTGAAAATATTTCTATTTCACAAAAAAGTACCGGACTTCTGTAATTAAATAGTTAATTGAATGCTGGGGCAAAATGATTTAAAATGTTGTGCTTTCCACATTTACTCTTGCACATATTTTATGTTTCTAATTGTAAATTTACTCAGCAAGAGCAAGACATTTATTGCATGCACGTGTATTTCACACTCAGATGAGACGTTCTGAGCTATTGCTGCTGGGCTTCATCATTCCAAACATAAATTTTTACTGGAATTCTAGTGTCTATATCTTGTTTGCTTTGGCTGCAGTACATGAACAGATCCTACAGTATAAATTCTTCTTCACGAATTCACTTAGAGCATAGTGTTTCATTTTATGAGAAATATTTAAAACAATGTTTAATTCATGAGGTTTACGATGTGGAATTCAGAATATGCTCATGAAATCAGATTTCAGCTGGCTTCAGTCCAACAGAAGGGCGTGTGTATCGTATGAGCATTGCTAAACTGCTTGGCAGCTGCATATGTGTATTCACACTGCCAACCTTTCAGCTGTGGCACTGCTGCAGCAGTTGGTTGTTTTTGTCTCTATACATATTGATGCTCTTGTTAATGACCATAACTACACACCATTTTCCAAATTCTTAGCTGGTATGATTAAAACTGCAAAGATAAAAGTTGGGATAGAGCTAGAATACTTCTATTGAAGTTAAAAAAAACCATACAGACATAATTCCTAAAAAACAATAGCAGTTAAAATATGATTTATTTCTCATGTAAGCTCTGTATGATGCTCACCAAAACATTTTGACTGTTAACTTATACATAGACAAGAAAAGTAAAATAAAACACGATAAAACTCTTCTAAAATGCACACTCCATGATACCAGTTCTTTTTAATAGCTTTTTGAATTTTTCTTCACAATTTGGTCTTTCCTCTGGTCTACAGAAAACCACAATTACAACAACAATGAGAGTGAATACTGTGAAAAGGAACAAGAAAGGAGAAAACACAATCAACAGTGCTCCAAAGGGAAAATTCTAATCATCGGTTAACTGTAGCTGGTTCACAATGTTTTTATCATCTGTAGAACATGGCTATTTTTATCAAGCATACAATACAAAGCTGCAATGAATGGCTGCATGTAGGGAGCAGGGTTTCTGTTTGAAATATGTTAAATGACCTCTCCAGCCTAACCTCTCCTTGCTATAGCAAAATATATGCATTATCAATCCAACTGAAAGGTCACATGCATTGAAAAAGAGCAACAATAAAAGATAAGATGCTTTTCCCTTTTTTCCTTGTGATCATTTTAGGTCATCCTTAAGAAAGCAATATTAACTAACTTAGATGGCATGTCTTTTTTCTGTAATTGATTTTATTCTGAATTATATTCTGACATGAATATTCTGCTGGATAAACTCCTGTAACAATTGTTACAGTAGATGTCACAGTAATTTGGTAATGTATTTTACAATGTTGTACTTATTTGTTGACTTAAGTGTTCTACTTATGGTAACCATGAATTAAACAAAAACAGTATCCAACTGTATATTTTCCCTTTGACAAAGAGAGGATTTTAAACCTCTAAATTGAAGAGCTAATTTTGCAAATGAATAAATCTAATGATGGATCTGTTTTTAACTAAGTACTAGGTCTGTACCATCAGCACATTGAGTAACTTTAAAGATATGACCTTTTTGCTGTTATTTGCTCTCACTTTGCCGCTGTGGCACATAAATTTCTCCATTGAAGGACAGTAAATATTTATGTTCTACTCTACTCTGTTTTATTTTCTAAAATTAAAGAAATTTTTGACAACCAGTATCCATTGAGGTTGACATAGTACAAATGACATTTTTATTGTTATTACTAGCTATTACTAATTAATACATGGATAAAAAATGGTAGTGGACCCATGCTGAAGCTTGAAAGACACATACAAGTAGAAAAGCTTTAAGTTCCTGGGAGTCCACATCTCCGAGGACCTGACTTGGACGACCAGCTGCTCCAAACTCATTAAGAAGGCGCATCAGCGCCTCTTCTTCATGAGGACCCTGAGGAAGAACCACCTGTCCTCAGAGATCCTCACGAACTTCTACCGCTGCACCATTGAGAGCATCCTCACCAACTGTATTACAACTTGGTACGGGAACTGCTCTGTCTCCGACCGGCAGGCACTGCAGACGGTGGTGAAAACTGCCCAGTATCTACAGGTAGCAGTGTTTGAAAAGGGCCGGGAAAATCACAAAGGACTCCACTCACCCAGCACATACACTCTTTTCCCTCCTGCCCTCTGGGAGGCGTTACAGAAGCCTACGGACCAGAACCACCAGGCACCGGAACAGCTTCTTTCCCACAGCTGTCACGCTTTTGAACGCCTCCTGACATAAAACATGAACTATAAGGACTGTACTCCCCTATCCTCTCATACAACAATAACACATGGACTATCCTCACACACACACACACATCACGGACTGTTTTCTTCACACACACATACAACCTGTAAATTTTATCTGCCATTATTTATCTATAATCCATTCCCTAACATTCTTGTATATTCTGTATAATCTGTATAATCTGTGCATATAGCTCCCATATTTATATTTATACACAATATCTATATCTCTTGCTATAACCCCTTATAGTCCATACATACATAGTCTTGTACATCTGTAAATAAATATTTATATCTCGTAGAGCACTTCTGGATAGATGCAAACTACATCTCGTTGCTTGTACTTGTGACAGTGCAATGACAATAAAAGTTGAATTCTATTCTATTCTATTCTATTAATGGTGTGTCAGGAGGTAGCAGTTCGTCCTGTAACCTGAGGGTTGTTGATTCAAATCCCCTTCTACGTCCATTTGCTGGTGTTGTTGATTGTATGGTAGATGTATAGTATGTCCCCAGCACACCTGTGGTTACAATGTAGTTTACCACCATCAGTGTGTGAATATGTGAATGACTGAATGTAATGTGAAGTGTTGTTGGACTAGATAAAGTGCTATAGCATTTATAAATCATTTTCTTGTGTGTGTTTGCTTGTTTTAATGGTAGTTCAACTTTGAGAAGTTTCTGTCATACACATTAATCCAGTCTTCTCTTTACCAATAAATGACTTCTATGTCAATGGATGTGAGGCAAGCCCATTATTGAACAGATCATTTTGTTGTTTTTGTTGACTACTGCAGGCTGTCTCCTATAATTACCCATCTCCTATGTTTATTCTAACATTAATCCACGGGATTTCAATTGAACTGTCTGGGAGGGAAAGTATGACTTTTAAAACCTGATGTACAAAAAAATGTCATACTGTAATTACCACAAACAGCTTTTTCCTAACAGCTGTGTATGCTTCACTCAACTACAGCAAGTACAATAAGTTCTCTTGAAATCAAAACAACTTCAGAATGATTTAAACACATTTTATTCCCAAATACTGGCACAATAAAATGATTTTTAAAAAATCAAAATATCAGCAGTAACTGTTTTTAAGTCATTTTATTGTTGTATAATCTCACTATATTTCTCAAAAATAAAAAGATTCAAGTGTTTTGGTGTGGCAAATCCATCACTTTTGATACCGTATTGTAGATCTAGAACCTACAGTATGTAGCTTTTAATGCAGTTCTTAGATTTTAGTTCTATATTAAATAATAATTTCTTTAAAAAACAATCGTCCAAGCTTATGTTTGAGTTGGCCTATTTAAATTTATAGCTATAATTTAACATTACACATTAAGTGAATGACTGCATCATGGCACTTTGCAACGTTCTTAAGGCTTTAATTCCTTTCAAAGCATTCATAATTTTAACTAACGGCATATTTTCACCTCATGAACCTTTTTTCAGGAACCAGGGTTGTTTTGTGGGGCCAATATTACCCTATTGCATTTCTCACACATGTACCAAGGCAAAATTAAATTACCAAGTTAGAAAAGGAAAGAAGATTTTGCCTTTTAATTTACCAGAATGTTTGGACAGAGTTTTGTGGAGACGGAGCTCTAAGCATTTCATTTTAGATTGGCCAAATATTTTTTGTTTCACAATTCAGTTTTATCAGTTTAACATCTCACATTTTCTGTAAGAGGAAATAAATGAAAATACACACAACCTTAAGATCCTTAACAGGGAGTCTTAAGAGAGAAAAAGCTCCCACAGGGGTGTGTGTGCGTGTGTGTGTGGGGGTGTGCTTATGTGGTTTAAACGACATGGTTCATTAATTATCTGTGAATGTTTAAAACCTGCCATGATTTTGAAATGATTATAATTCAGTTCACATTTTAATACTGACATTATCAAAAGGTTTAGGGCTAAAATTCTTGGCTTTGTTCCTCACTGGAGATGTCTCAGAAGAAATAGGAAGGAAAAAAAATACAGCCAATGTAAATTAAAGCTAGATTGAAATAGGTTACGTGAAAGAATGTTTTGGGTGTCTTTGTAGAAATGTGGTTAGCTAATTTACAAACCAGACCTGTGCAAGTGTATGGCAGAATCTTTTCATGCTCCAACTTTGTGCTGAATTGCTTGCTTAGAGGTAATAACCCACAGGCTTTCCACTGTCCATTTTCAAAAGTCCTGCCACAACTAAGAAGATTAATTTTATTGAAAACATTGGCATTCATTTCATCCCTAAAAAAGCAATTATAATCCATATTTGTTATAAAGCTGCTTGGTCTTGTCATGTTTTCATTTAAGTAAGGATAGAAGCTGAATACCCAGAAAAAGAACACAATCAAAGACAGACTGATAGGTGCCTCCACAAGTTCAGTTAGCATAAAATGGAGGTCATTAAGTTAGAAAGTGAAATGTTATGTCCTGCAAGTTTGACTACGTGTCTAAACTTTTCTCAATGTACAAATAATCCACCGCACAGCATAAAACCTAAATTCCAATTGAAACTAAGAAATGCTGCTTTAAAATGCAAACAGTGACATAAAAAATGGGGTTATATATAATATTTCCTTTTGTCTGTTGTAAAGATCAATATTTCCCCACAAAAAAAATGGTAGTGGACCCATGCTGAAGCTTGAAAGACACATACAAGTAGAAAAGTGTGAAATGATAACCACCCACCACAACAATGTAATTATAGCCCAACTGGGGAGGAGCTGATTGAGTGTGTGCTGTGCCGAAGTAAAAGCCAGGGCACCAAGATCATATCTGCAGACTGTATGTAACAAACAGCGCTGGTTGCTGTCATCAACTCTGAGGTTCACTCACTCAGAGGTGGTTGGCATGTGCTGTTAAGTCAATCATGGGTTGTGGTGCGCATATTGATTTTCCTGTGGGGACTCACATATATCAAATCAATCCACCTTTTTTCATTCATTCTCAAACTCTGCTACTGAGGGCTGCAAATATCAAAAGGAATATAGAACTCATTTCTGTTTTATGCAATTCAATATAACCTACATGGAAAAAACAGTCGGTGCACATTTACAAAAAGAAAAATAAACAATCAATTGAGAGGCATAAACCGTCAATATAATTCTCAGCATAAGTGCAAATATGTAATAAAGAAAAATAAGCATCAGATAAACTCTTTATATTTGTCCAAAAAGACATCAAACAGTGATGAGGTATCAAACCAAACAAGCTCACTCAAAGTGATTTTTTTTTTTTTTTTTTTTTTCTTCTGACCAGGTAAGGTGTCTAAATTTGTAACAGGGTATGACCTTCTGGAACATCTTCATATGAGACTGCACAAGAACCACACACAGAGAAACAAAATCGATAAACCCAAAGCCAACAGCTCATCTGAGGATCAACAAATTGTCATCAAAGTATACTGTCAGCCTACAATCCATAGGCCGATTTGCTATATGAGAAAGTCATTACCATCAAAATCTCAGCAGTAACAGCAACCGTATTGTGGAGGGCATGAGAAAAATTCACCTTTTTCCTGCTCAGTGTCCAGTGTTGTATAGTAAGGAAGTAAAAATACTTCACTACTTTACTTAAGTATATTTTGGAGTACTTCATACTTTCCTGGAGTATGAAAATTTTTGATGACTTTCACTTTTACTTCACTATATTTCCGAACTTAATTGCGTACTTTTACTCCGATACATTTTCAATGTGTGGTTTAGTTACTCGTTACAAAAAAGCGAGAGAGAGAAACGCAAGTGTTTTGACCCCACCTACTGATTAGCAAGTAGCAAGTAGCTACCGAACAAAGTCCGTAGCCTGCTTGCCTGGGCTTGTTCATCACCACCAATAGGATACTTCTTCTTCTTCTTCTTTTCTATTATGGCGGATCACAAGCAACTTTAAGGTGCATACCGCCACCTACTGTACATGAGTGTGTAGAAGCATTACTTCATATCTATTAAATTCTACTTTTTAATTTTGTATTCTTAAGATAAATAAACAATGCTTTCCTTAATTTGTGAATATCTGTTATGTTTCCTTCATTTCCTAATATACCTTTAAGATTCCATTCATGCCCCATATTTCTAACTATTCTCTTTAATTCTTCCCTTTCGAGTTCATTTGACTTACAGTTCATCAATATGTGTTCTACATTTTCTTTCTCTCCACATCTCTCACATTTATCATTATTTTTCCTCCCTATTTTATAAAGCATGTCATTTAAGTAGGTATGACCTACTCTTAATGCTTCGAATTCAAACTGACTTTTGTACTTCATATAATCTTCTTCCTTTCTTATCTTCATTCCACATTTTTTGCCATTTCTTGATTTCTTTACTTTTAATTAGGATACACCTGTTTCGCTTCTCCCATTAAACACAAAGCAAGTCTCGCAATCAGTAGCAGTCACATGGAAATTCTATCTTACAAAAACTCCCCGTCCAACTTAAAGAAACACATCGAGGTAACTTCTTATGAAATGGTTATAATCCTCCTGTTTCAGTAACTATAGCTTGGTCACTAGGCACTACTGTATTGTGAAATCTTGACCATAAATGAACTTTGTTTGGCATTGTTTCAGTTCCACACGTGGTGTATTTAGCTTAGGCCTAATGTTGACTGTAGCAGGCTACCTAGACTCCTCTGTTCAAGGGGGGACAGAAGCCATAGCAATAGCAATTTAGACTAAATTTAACGAATATAGGAAAGGCATGCAAGTTCAAAACCAGGTTTACAGATGCCAATAAGCTGCATTTCCCTCCCAATTCTTTTTTTCTTTTGCATAATGACCAGTTGTGTGCACCACCTACTGACTGTAGCATTGACTGATTCACTGATTTGTGAAGTAGAGTAATCGTAACAGCTCTTTTTCTTCATGTTGGCCGCATTTTCTGTACTATTTATTTTTCTCATTTTCAGCACTGACCTTACTTGAAGGGAAAACTTAAGGCTTACAAAAACTTTGTATTTTCTGTCCCGGAGGATATACTAAGAAGCTGGTTCAGTTGTAAAGCAGGTTAAGTTAACCTTGTCAGTGTCTGTAGCAATTGAAACAATCTGAAAGAAATCCCCCACAAAATTGTCAAACAAGTGGAAAACCCACTCTTACGTATTAATTTGTTTCTTTTCACAACTTTAGCTGTAATTTGAAGTCATTAACTTTAATTGCTGAAGAGGGACTTTGTGCATTGGTGATTTCCATTGTTTGTTCTCCTGCCAGGTGGTACAGGCTGGATGACCTAAAATGAATAAAGTTTAAAAAAAGACAAACAAACAAGGGAAGAAACGACATGAGAATAAAATACATCATGTTGTGAGGCCTTTATACTTTTGTGTAGTGCTTCTAATAAATTATTTGAAACAAAATGTATCATGTAGTGTAGCCCTGTGGTAAACTGAGGTTACTGTAATGACGTATGTTGAGGGTAATAGAAATCTTACATAGTTCAAGACAAGACCCAAATATATGAAAAGTGAACGTTTATTTACTAATGCATAACGTTGGTGATAACTATCTATTTCATATTCTTGTCTCTGGAAGAAATACAGTAGTATTTTCCTTTACTTTAATATTTCAATAATTTAAAGGGTAAAGGTAGCTATTAAGTAATTTGCTTACTTAGTAATTAAAACTGTATTATTTGTAAATCAACTAAGAGCATTATTTTATGTAAATATTGCAAACTGAAAGAAGTATTAGTGTGATGTAAGATGCACTGTGTATTTTATTTGGCTTTGCCATTTGATTGGTCACTGAGACAGTCTGTCCGGTGCGTGACTCGTGATTGGTGGAGAGAAGAGGAGGAGGGAGTAAGAAGGACAGGAGACTGTTATGGTAGAGAACGGAGGGCGAGAACGAGCGGACAAGAAGTGAAGAAAGCACACTCAAGGGAGAGAAAAACTGGACAAAAGTACGGAAGAGGACGAAATTCCGGAGACGTTAGAAGAGCTTGGTCGCCGCGAGAGGGACAGGACCAGAGGAGATAGACGCAAGTAGTCCTGAGGGGTTTTGAGTTAAGCTACGTGAGCTAGCCGCTTCAGCACCACGCGTTCAGCTGCTTTCAACGGAAGTCGAGGAGAGGACGAGTGAATTGCAACGTTCTCAATGTTTTGCAAGTGACTTTCGACTCATTGTTTTTCTAACAGGCCTGCAACGTTTTCACACTTTCCTGGAGGTCGTGAGTAACAAATTGACTGGGTTATATTTTGTTTAGAACTGTATACTGATATAATTGGACATTTCTTGTTCTGTCCGGGTGCTGTGAAAAAACACAAAAGGGTGGCTGTTAATATTTTATTTATCCTGCCTTCTGTAAAGAGGTTTATGTTAGGTTTTCTGTGATTTCAGTTTAATAAAGTTAGGCTGAATCATTTTGCCTAAAACTTCGACATTCCTCTGGGTCGTATTTGTCATAAGGTAGGTCATTGGTGCCGCACACCGATTGGGGTACCGGACTGATATCGAGCCCAAGCACCGTCCATCTTAGTTTTCTCCAATAGAATGGGAAAAGGGTGCTACAGTAGTATATGCAACATTTCAGACTAGTAGTCAGATTCCATATTTATGCTGTGATGTACAATATCCTAATTTTATATAGCAACCATACATCCCCTGAGAGCATCAGCTTACACATTTACAACTGTCTGTGAATGCATGTGTCTCCAACATGTAGCAAACATACACCAAACAGAAAGAAGAAATCTTGTATCAAACATTATAACATGAGCTGTCATTTGTCAGTGTCAAATATTGCATAGTGTTCCAACTGTGATTTTTGCATTTTCAAGCATGACCAAAATAAAACAAGGTAATGTCCCAGGGCATTAGTCAATATATAAAATGTCATATCTCTGTCACAGCTTTGACATATCATATTGTCAAGTCCACCACAAGCAAACCAGGGGGAACAACAAATGCTTAAATCAAAATAGTGAATTTTAACCTTTTTTTTCCCCAGTTGGCTCCTCATGTAGCATAAAAGTGTGTTCTGTTCATCCACTATTGTCTTTCACTTATCCAAGATTAGGTCATAGTTTAAAGGTTTCAGATCAGATGTGTAAACCACCTCAAATGACTCCGGTACTTTGAACTCCTCCTGGATGAAGGAACTTCTCACCCTATCTGTAAGGCCCCATTTACACAGAGACGCTCTTCAGGTAACCAATAATATTTTTGTTGTGATCCAGCTGCTTGTTTACCAGTGACTGAAGTCTCTCACTGCTGGCACTTTTTGAAACCTGGTTTCACCCCCATGTAGGGGTGTGAAGTACTTTACAAGTGTGAAAGCACACATGTACAGAACGCAAGGCTGCAGTGTTTATCCTATGCATTCAGGGGTGGATAACAGCAGATTGCTAATAGCATTATACTGTGTTGTGCTACTTAACCTGTTCAGTTAAAGATAATTTCTTAAAAGGAATATATGTGTTACATGAGCACTGTGTTCATGGGAGACGGAGATGGGTTACCGTTTACTATGAGGTGGAAGCTTAGCTTCCCTTAGGGAAAGTTAAGGACCAAAAGTGCATGTGTGTTCAATTACTTACTTCCAATTAAAGCACCATATACTCACCTGGCATGACAGCTACAGCTGACTCAAGGTGTCTTGGTGTTGCTGTCTAAATGTGGAACTTTATCCCAATCGACATCAGAAAATATCTGGAGTTTTGAGTCCAATCACCAGAAGTTAATTTCATCAAATTGTATGATTTTGTTATTTCAAGCATGATCCATATATTATGACTATAGGTGAGTGTCTGAAGTTAGACAGACTGGGAAATCAAAAACTTTATTTGGCTTAGTTCTTTCTACATCATAATAAACTGGAGCGCAACCCACAGTACAGCAGTACAGAAGTTTCAATTTGCCTTTCCATCTCAAGTTCCATCCTGCTATCGCTTGTAGACAAGTCACCTTGATACTTACAGTACTTCCATCTTTTTTTTCCGGGTGAGAACCATGGTCTCACAGTTAAAAGAGCTAAGTCTCATTCCCAGCTGCTTCACACTCAGCTGTGAACAACTCCAGTGCAGATTGAAGTTTGTGGCCTGAAAAAGCCAACAGACACATCGTGTGTGAAAGAACAAAGATGAGATCCAAAGAGCAGACCTGGTGGAGTCCGATGTGCACAGGGAACAAGACTGACTCTGTGCCAAGAAACACATATACAGCTCTTGCTTTGGGCACACAAGGATCAATTAGACGCTAAAAGCCACCAAAATACCCTGTCCTCTCACAGCACCCCTCACAAAATACATCTCTGGACATGGTCATAAGCCTTTTCAAAGACAGGTAAACAATTTTAGATTGGCAAGGTGTGACGTGTCCCTGTCACTTTTGTGAATAAGTACCTGATTAATTGTTGTGCTTTCTCCTTGCAGTTGATTGACTGGCAGGAGTTTAAAAGGATCGAGCCCCACCCACCAGGTGAGTGAGGGAGTTTGGATGAGCACCTGTGCGTTTGCGTTACTCTGAACCTCACTCCTGTTTTAATAGATGTAATTTTCTGTTCTTAAACCACCTATCTGTTAAATTGTCTGGTCTGGGAATCGTAGGCTAAGCTGGGTTTTCCAGTTTTTGGTTGTAGGGTGAAAGATCCTGGGGCAGGGTGAGGGGAGTGGCCCGAATCCGTCGGTTTGTGACTTCTCCCTTTTGTTTATTTTGCCTCGACTCCCAGTACCTCTGTGTCCAGACTGGGGTTTAATAAAACCTCTCCGCTACATGTAAATTGGTCTGGACTCCTTATGTTGTGTGTCCTGTGTGGACCGTAACACAAGGCATACTCTATGCCATTGGTCCCCAACCCTCGGGCCGCGGACCGGTACCGGTACTTGGACCAATTGGTACCGGACTGCGCAAGAAATAATTAAATACTTCCGTTTTATGTATTGAGTCTGGAGGATCTTTGATTTTGAAAATCCTTTAACCGGATTCTGTCGGTTACGTCTTGAGCGGATTGAGCCCACAAGCAGCAGAATGATTTAGAAAAAGCAGCAACAGCATCGGTGTCGGTGCGCGCAGTATCTTGTTATAACTGGAAACTTTCTCATTTTGATGAGATGCAGAAAAAGAAACATTCCTGTTTTATCAAGATGTAGAATGACAAACTTTCTTGTTTTAACAAAATACTGTTTCCAAATGTATTTTCTATCTGTGGTATTCAAATGATTCCTTAACTGGAAAACATTTCTTGAGACTGAGAATCTCAAGAAACATTTTCTTTTCTTTTGAGAACATCGCAGTCCGATACCCAAAACTTTGAAATTCACAGAGCAGCAGAAATATTCCTCTGCAACTCCATTAGGAGGGGCAAGGTTTTTTTTTTTTTCTTTTTCTGGGGACCTCAAGCCAAAGGCGTTTACTTTTGCATCAATTAATCACCAGGCTTAAGACACTGCAACAGTTGGAGCTCAATTTTCTTCCAGCTACATCTTGACATTCACTAATCTGCATGTGGTGCCAGCACCTGAGCTCACCCAACCATCTGCTCATAAACACATTCTCCCCTGGAAGCACCAGGATCACAACTAAGGCAGCAAAATAAACAGCAAAATGAAATGACTTTCAGTTATGAGCCATCACTGCATATTTTACACATACTTAAATTAAATATGCATTATGTTGGTTCTGTTTATAATATTGGTTTATTCATTCTGAAAATCTCTATTGAAGATAGAGAATATCAACACATTAACAAAATCTGAAGTGTTACTATAATTTAGAATTTTCACAAAGTCCTGAATTCTTCCTGTGTATAATTTCACCTTTTCCATCTCTTGTTGTATCAGTTTTATTGTACTCCTCTCCACACTATGACCTGTTATACTATATATATATGTGTATATATATATACATATATATAGTTGTTGTTTCAAATGAACATCTGCATATATTTAGTCAAATAATGTAAGATTCCAGCAAGTTATTTTCCAAACATTTATATTAAGGAATTCTGTATTGTTACACCTGCTAATGAACAATTGCATGAACCTAAATGTTTTAGTTTTAAATATTTGATCCTTTAATTCCTTAACTGTCACCCTCAAAACACTTACATGTGATCCAATTGGTCCATGAGGACATCGGTGTCCTCATGACAGTTAAGTGGTTTTAAAGTGGATCAATACAACCAAGAGATTGATTGTATTGAATATAAACCACCATTCTGAGGCCAGGGCCGGCCTTATTTTTCCTTAAATCATTTCTTACCTGTCTTCTGTATAAGTGAAGAATATTTAATGGCTCTTAAGAGTACATAGATTTTGTAGAGTATGACAAAGCTCAGTGATAACTAATTCTTACTTTTTAGTGCTGCATGCATTTTTATGAGTAAAGTAAGACTGTGGAGCACATTATTGGATACATGTCACTCTGGGTTGCAACCACATAAAGAGCTAAAATCAATGTAAAATGAATAGATGCATTAGACTTTATTTCAATATACAGCAGCACACATTTGCATTGAAAACATCCAACTACAGTACATGCATTTTCCAATATGACAAAGTAAATTGTGCATTTCTGACATGAAAAAGAAATTCTTAAAACTACTGTATTTCTTAATTCAAAATCAAGATATCTGTAAATTTAAGTGTCCATTCTTGTCATTGTTTTGATGATTAAGGAATTCTGCTGATCAACGTCTTTACCAACACTTAAAACCTCAGTTTAATGTGATAATCTAATTTTCTGAAAATACTGAATTTCGGGTTTAATTTACATGTGAAATATAATAATCAAATATTTTTCCCTGTGTAAGGTAAGTTACTTTCTGAGATATACTGGTATATCTTCTTATCTGAAAACTATATTTTTTTCTTTCAATCTCAATAAAATACATTGAAGTTTGTGGTTGTAATATGAAAAAGTACAAGGGATATGAATATTACATTACTACATTTTAAAACGAGCTCTTGTACAAGACAGTCCAGCTTTGATATAACTTCTTCTAGCTATAGGGCTTTCTGTCTCAAAAATCACCTCTGTGGAACTTGTAAACAATTTAACAAAAAAAAAGTGTAGAGACTTTTAAACCCTGACAGTCTACTAAGTATCTTGCATCTCAACTGTCAAACAAATTGCAGTTATTACAGGGTGCCTGCTTTGTTTGTGTGAGGCATGTTGCACATTTCAAGCTCTGCTGGACAAAGGCCCATGACTAGAAAACATAATGGGGGACATTTTACGGACCCATTTCTTCTGAAAGCATTGTGACATTGTATAGCTTTGTCCAACTTTGATGCTTATATTTCTTTTTACCGTGCAAGTACTTGATTAGTAAAAAGATGCCCTGTTATGATGCAACTTATTGAAATAAGTCTTTTAAGATCTAAGCAAACAGACAACAAACACTCCAGACAAATAGAGATCATGCATTTCATGTAAAAAGTAATCTTTAGTAAACTCTTATTTAACTTAGCTAAATGAAATAAAATGACATTATGCTTACATAGTGCTTTCTTAGAACATTCAAAGACCCTTTACTATGGAATCAGTCATTTCCATGCATGCAAACATTCACATGTTTATGACAGCAAACTACTGGATTGTAGCCACAGCTGCCCTAGGTCAGACAGAACCAAGCTGCTAAACAGGCACCATTGACCCCTCTGATCACCACCAGCAGGCAAGGTGGGTGAAGTGTCATGCCCAAGGACATAACGACAGAGACAGATGGGGCAAGTAATCTAACTGACAATCCTTCACTTGTAAGACTAACTGCTACCTTCCTTGCCACCTTTGGCCAACAAACATTTAATTATTACCTGCTACCTAAATATACTTTGATTGTTTAGTTTAAAGAGGGTGTTGAATATTTTCTTTTCTTCTTATTCTGTTTGTCCTGTTTAGGTCATCATGGTTAACTTATTACAAACACATAAAAACATTGGATTTTGGCTCCTCAGATTAAAGTCAAATGGAACCTAATTCAATATAAAATATAACCCAAATGAATCCATTGCAACCTCATTTTTAGCATTAGCAAAATCTCATTTTGTAAAAAAGTTGTTCATAAGTTTGGTATTTTGTCTTGAACATGCATGTGGTAATAAAGATGATAGAGATGAGGCAGATGGGACATTTGTTGTTGCTAGTATGTTACTTTCAGAATTATCCTTTGGATTCTAGTCTAATGTTTGAGAAATAAACACTGATGCCAGTTGATGCTAATCCTGTTTAAGAAAAGTAAAAAAATTCTAGCTGCTGAGTCATGACTTGCTGCTGCTATATGAAACCTTTGTATTGCTGTCCTTGCAGGTGTCCTTGCTACACGTCTGTAGTTGCAAGACAGACATGACCCTGTGGACTTCTAAACTAAATGCTTACAATGAACATCTACCATTTGAAGCAGACTCATGATATTTCAATTTATCTTTGTACAGTGTACACTTTACAGCTAGATATGAGGGAAAAATAAAATTTAGCAGGTGTTGACAAAAAGCTTTTTTAAATCAATATTTTGACAAATTTCATTATTATTCCAAGTTAGTACCTTGTTTAACATTAGGGCTTTAAAATAAAATAATTTTAAAAAAGACAGATGAGTTTTCAAATTTGGATTCTACACCCTGCCATTATATGCACAGCAGTAGGTATTTCTGATTGTCTAATGGTCTGCGTGCTCATGCATAAAGGTAGCCCACTTTCATTATCAAATTCTGGTCCTGTACATCTGGCACAAACCTCATCATAAGGCCACACAAGCTCAAAATGCATGTTAACCACTTTTTGAACGTAAAAGCGTTAAGGGGCCGGTGATATGTATTTCCCAGGCACATAGTGACAGTTTAGAGCACAATCAAGTTACCTTCACTTGTTATAAAAATGCTGTGTATCTCAAAAATAACTTAAGAAAACTTCACAATTTAACATCTTTGTCTTAAATAGACAGCCTTCAGCACATTACCACAACAGTGCTATTTTATTATGCTGTTTACAACTGTTCTTCTGAGCATTAAACTAAGAAATAGTTCATATGATTTTCAGATCATTTAACAGTCAGAAAACTTGCATTTCCACCTGGTTTTTGCAAATTGCTGCTGCCGCTAGTCTAGCAGAGCTGTGTGGGGAAGAGGTGGGGGAGGGGTGCATTGTGAAGCGGAAGCACGGTTGGTGATTGCAGGTCCAATGAGGAGCTTTGTGGACATAGGCGTCCTTTAAACCTGTCTATACTTAAATTTTAACCACTGATCTTCTAAAGTGATGGCATTTTTACAACTTGTGCAGTGTTATTACATTTTTTAATACATTTTTTTAAACATAGGCAATTGAACCATTGCATTAAAACAAGACTGCAAAAGTACAATATCAAAAATAGAACATATTTGTCAGCTTTGTTGAGAATAAGTTTTCCATTGCTTTTCCAAATGTGCTATGTCTTTGCTGTCAATCACACAGTGGTCACATGGGGTTAGGACTTTTTGGATTGGAGGGTGATCAAAATGTTCTGGCAATGTAATCTTTTTTATGTGAGCACTTTAAAATAGTGGTGCTGCAATCTGTAAGTACACAATCTACACTTAAGGCATAATACACATGATTCTATTTTTTTTATTTTTTATTTTAAAACCATATTAATTTCACTTTATAAGTTTATTTGAATGTTGCCTTAATGACTTGTGATGGTAGTGGCCAGTGGTGGTCCTCCTCCTGCAATCCCTTACACACTGTATTTCATCCATTTCATTTCTGCTTCCTAGAGAACAGGTTTCATTTAGTGAAGACATCATTTCTTCACATTTTTAACTTGAGTGTAGCCCAGTCACTTCAACTAAAGGAAAAGATAAAATACACCACAGCAAAACTTCTCCCTCACCCGTCTAAGCATTAGGCTGTATGTGCACACGTCTGTCATGATATTTCACACCAAGCTGTCAGTAGCAAATCTATTAATCTATTTAATTGTGGAGTGATGTCTGCAACGATGACACTTGTTTGTCTAACACATCAATGAACTGCCTAACTGGATTAAGGTAATCATGCAGAAATAAAATGTTTTTCTTAAATAAATGTTGAACTATTCTTATACTGTTCTGCCAAAAGAAACCTCCACATTGCATATGTGTAAAAAAGAAACTGATTAACGCCTTTTGTCAGTTCATAATACCTCAAAATGATTGATGTGACTAAATGGTTCAAGGGTAAAATCCCAGGAAGCCTCCTCAATTCTGAGCATAGCTCCACCACTTCCTGTTCACTTTACAGCTTAATTAATTATCAGTTTTGTCCTTTGAATAGCCAAAACGCAAACTATCAATTTTGAAAGTCTGCTCTTCTATCAGCAACCTTGATTATCAAAGCGATCATGAGACCAGAAAAAAAATGACTCTGATTAATAATGAATGCCAAGAGATGCATGCACTCAGAAGAAGAGTCTTCCTAAACTGTGACAGGCTCTGCAGATGCTACTTAACTTCAGAAACAAACTTTCAACATATACTGAAGGTGTGCAGGGAGTGTTTAAAAATGTATAATCTGCTGCAAAATTCAACAACGGTAGATTTTCCCTTTGTGTTTGAATGAAAGCTCCTGTACTGGGAGGTGTTGAGCAACAAATGTAGCAAATCGCTCTTCTCTTTGATTAAAGGGTCATGGCTAAGTAATCAACCACAAAAGCATTATGCTGCCTTTTTGTTCAGATTGTCAATGACCTGTCAATGACCTGTGTGGCTCAGTTGGAACAACGGTGCAAAAAAGTAACATGCTTAAGTGCGCGGTGTGTATTTAAAGTTATTTTTTGACTCTATGCCTTTATTTGTGATCCATGACCAAGGTGACCAAATGTTCAATATTCAAAAACCAATTGACAAAGATAGTATTATATGCATTCACAGCCTTTTGGAAATATACAAGTGTTAGAAATGGATCCCAGGTCGTCCACCTTGCTCTGCAGTTTTAATGAAAGATCTTCTTCAATATCTCAAGACCAGTGTGGTGCATGAACAAGGTTCAATGTGCAAGTCTATGAGTCGAGCTCAGCTTTTCAAGAACTTTGACCGCTACTTGGAATGCTACTTTTTTAGTGGAGAACATGAAGATACCACTGTTCATTTTCAGATCATTTAATGGTGCTCTGTTGGGGCTGCTTATTTTAAGTGAAAGAGCTACCGCGATTTCCTCATTGCATATGTTCAGTCTCTTCTGAGTGTGTGAGTTCAGCTTTGTGAGGACATATATTGGTAATTTAGGCTTATGTGTCTCCTTATAAACTTTAAAGTGCTTATCAGTTCAGGATATTATTTAAAGGCTCAAGATCCAATCCTTAAACCTAAGGATTAGTCAGTATCTGACTATACTGAGAATATTTTTTTGATGCTTTCTTTTTGGAAATTTTTGTTATGACAGATGGAGCAAAGATGTATAGAAAAGCTGGACCTTTGAACTCCTCTCTTCGGTTGTCCTGCGGGTTAGTAACTTAAAGAACAAGAGAGATATGTTGAATTTACATGATGGAAGGTGTTTTCAGTTAATGTACTGATACACAATAAGGCTTTTCTTATAGAGCAACATTGTGGTGAGTTAAGTCCTTAAACCCAAATTATGTGGAGACAAACTGAATTTATTCAGATTTTCTGGCTGTGGAGTTGACACAGTTTTTGTCCAAGACAACTTCAACTTTCAATATTTTGCAGTTATAGAATATTAATGTGGGTTTTTGATTGCACAATAATGACTTAGAGGGCAATAAACCCAAACAAAAATAATTCCAAGTCTTGTATACATTGACTTCTTTCTTGAAATATGCATAGTAATTTTATTGAATTTAAACATCAGTTTAAAAAAGTTGGAACAATGGCAAGATTTTGTGTGAACCGTTTTGCTACTGATACACCTAAATTTTCCTTTATGGGACAATAAAAGCTATTTCTTCTATTCTATTCTAAAGAGGCCCTGTATTTGGAATAAAACATTTCCCCCCTCACCATCTGGTAAAGCATTTCCCCACTTTAAGTAAATTTTCAACTTTTCAACTATTGCATAACATGATTTATTATAAGAAACATTCCAGCAAGTGGTGGTTCAAAAATAAAAATGGTGTAAGGTTCCATTTGTTTAGTTTTTTTTTTTTCTTCAAGATTTCCAGAAAACAGATTAAGTTTAATTCATGTGAGAATAACTACACTGATTTATTTACATTTCTTACAGTATCCCAATTTGTTTTTAAAGAGGGCTGTCTAATTTTCTCTGCAGGGATAAATCTTAGAAGTCTAGGATAATTTTTTTAAACATAAGCTTTTCAAATATTGACATCCCTTTTTTTTTACATTTTGCATGGAGACATTGCCTTCTTTACATGCTCATGTGTCACTGTCAAAATCCATTTGGATGTACTGACGCTGACAGCACGTCTAGTCTCCCCTGCTGACTTGAGTGCTTTATTGAGCTATCCTCAGTATGGGTCTTGGATTTAAAATGTGAGGAAAGTGTGCACACTAAGCCAACCATGAGTGGCGTAAGCTGTCTTCCTCCAGGATCTCTGTCTCCCTTTATTTCTGCCTCCCTCCCCCCCCCTTCTCTCACACTCTTTCTCTCATATTCTTTCTCTCGCTCATTTTCTGTTGTTGTGATGAGCCACTGCAGTGGAAAAAGGACTTTGATCCACTGGCTTGACAGCAGCCTGCCAAATTCCTTCTCCCCACGCAAAAATGCACAGATCCTGCCTTCCAGCAGCAAGTCCCACTTATTTGTAATCCCACAGATTACTGTCCCCAGGCTTAAGTGTAATGAGGCACATACATCCAGAAAAAGCATGATATTTCTTTGCTGTAACTTGAAGGTATAGCACAGAGAGTACAGTCTGGTTGGGATTCCATTCACTTGCCAAGTAAAAGTGAAGTGATCCTTTGAAGAGTCACTAAAAAGAAATGCAAATCACTTTTCCATTTACTAGTTTAAAGTGAATAAAGTAGGCTGGATGGTGTCACAAGAGGGTAATGGCAAATCATTTGTCCTTATTTAAAAAAATAAAACAGAACTAAAAGAAAATGCAAGTTTGTTGGATCCACAGGACAATACAGACAATATTTTTATTTTTATTGAATTTGTTGTTCCAAATAAGGCAATAAATAGCTGGTCTATCATGTAATGGTGAGCTTGGTTATTTCCATTTGTTTTCACTAAATGTGATGTCTGTTATTCATATCAAGTCTTTTTTTATATAAGCAATAAACATCACCTGAGGGGGTTGTGTAAAGTTTTAGGACATCAGAACTAATTTTATTTGTCTTTGCTTGAAACATATTAAACTTATTCACATCTTCCTAGACTTTCTGGGCAGACATTGCCTAAAAATCTACAAACTATGAAAGTACGTTCTCTTCATATCCTTGATATGTTCATAATTAAATTTATGTTCATTCAAAGGAAGCTAGGCAGACATCTCTCAAAATGTAACCGATATACAGAAAGAGCATCAGTTTTAAATGAATTATACAAAACCACCACCGATCCCTTTCAGTTTTTAAATGCATAAAAATATAACATCAATTTTGTTTATTACATCAATATTTATTTTTATTTTGTTAGTAACATTGGTATTCATTTTTAAAAAAGCCAAAACATCCAACTTCACTTAGTTTTAGAGTTCAGTAATGCAAGTTATGACCTCTGTGATGTTGGCACCAGTTTTGATCCTGTTATTATAAATGGTTTAAAACAATAATTTTCTGAAAGGCAAAAATACTGTATTCTGTTAGGCTGCTCCCTTCCCAAACCAGAGTGCTATTTTAGGGCTTATTTTTGCTGACCTTAATCAGTAGATTAACTTAATATTAGAAACGGAAAATAATAATTAATTTTGTCACCTTTTGTTTCAGTCTCTGCATCCACATTAGCACCGATTATGATATAAATATATATATTAGATATATTCAAAATCGTGTTCTGGCTGAAACATGTGAGGTTCTACCTCGGAAGCCTGGAAGACTTTTTTGTCTGTGTTTTCACTGTCTGACTCATGTTCCTAAGAAACAGAACATTTTCAGACAGGATGAAAATGTTCCCACATGAGAATCAGAAGTTGTTCGTCCGGTATAAGGTTTAAAAAACCCAATAAATCTCCTTATACATATTTCTTTGTGTTGATATCCATTCGCATCCCTTCAAGAAAAAACACTAAAAACAGTATTTTGTATTTTTTTTTGGCATACTTTTTAGAAAACACAAATATTTTTGATAAAATTCACTTAGGAAATATTTCCTCTTTTTAAATCCTGCTTTTATTTATTTATTCAATATTATTATACACATTTTGACAAGGAAATGCACCTGTGATCAAGTACTTTAAAGAAAATAAAAATAATAGTAATAAAAATGTATCAACTTTAAAGAAGGCTTTCATTAACTTGGCATATTGGTTCTAAAACAGTTACTGATCTTTAAGATATTATAGTTTTTATTTTTTTTATGCAAAAATACTTTATATTTTGTCAGTAAAATTGAATACAATAAGCTGTGGGAGTCCCATTACAGAATCAATTTCTTTTTTGAGACCTTAAATTATACAGGCCACTGCAAACAATTAAAACGGCTTTCTCAAATGAAGTTGCTGTACATTTAATTAAAAGTGCTTTAATCAAAACAATTAAGCACAAGGTCTTTGACAGCACAACAAAGAAAACACTAAGATGGAGCAAGGAAAGAACACATTCACTAGAGACTGCTTGAGGTAGATATGGAAATCACATCGAGGGTGACATTTTACAGAAATACAAATTAAAATTCAAATAGCTGGGGACATGTAGCACTCTTTTGATGCAGAGAGAAAGGATTATTATCTAGATAAGAAAAACTGGCATGCATATTAATTTTCCTTAAAACAGGTGAAGATGAACCATTAAAGAAAAAATGTAGTTTTCTTTTCAATTCTATCTATCCATCATCCATCCATCCATCATTTTTTTCTTATTCTGTATTTTCTGACTCATTTTTATACATATAAAAAGGCAGTTATAACCCTGTCTGTTCTCTGAAACCCAAACTCCCTATTTACCTGTACTCTTTTTGTTCTTGACTGGTTTGTACCAACAGTGTGAACTAACTTTAAACAATAACAGCTTTTCATTTGTGAAACTTCATGATCACCTCTTTCAAATGTATTTTCATGTTCGTAAGCAAGTGCAAAAAGCAGCCTCTCATTCTTTTCTTAAGAGTACAATATTAATCATGTCAGCATGACTTTTGGAGACTGTAGAGAAGTTAGAGCTAGTGCCTTTTTTTTTTCGGAATGTCATGACTGAATAGTAAGACAATTTTTTCTGTAAAGGTAAAAATATTCTTTGGGATGCAGCTACTTGTCAGAAAGAGCAGATAAAAGGAGCTTAATAAGATTTAGCCTGTATGTCATACATTCACATGACAGTCAGAAGTTGTTGCCTGTAAATAAAAAGACCAAAAAAAATAGTCAGTTAGCATTTAACAATTTCTGAGAAAAAAAAAAAACATGGGTAGATTTTGGATTAGATTTGGGAGAAAAATTACAAAGCAACACAAATAACTCCGATCGCTCCCCCCGTCCCCTTTTTTTACATTCATCTTGTAGGAGAAACCTTTGATTAAAAGGAACACATCTCTAGCAAAGCACTATCAAATGCAGGGGCAAATATGCTCACTCAGCAATCTCCTCCCCATTACAAATAATCAGTTGTCACAATAATGTGCACTTTTACGTATTTCTGTTGTTCCGTAGTAATGTTGTTCTCTTTCAGTAAGAAAATGGCATTTTATGCTGACGTCTGTTGCAGGCAAAACGTCAAAGCGTCTCTTACATTCGAGTCATTTCAAGAGCCAGGAATCATCATAGAAACTCTACAGCAGGATCAAATAACGTCTTAAAGGTGACTCACGGCGTATTTTGTGATCTGAAAGGTAATTTCTATATTCTGACAGATCCAAAAACGCAGTATATTTGTAGAAGAGTTTGGAAGCATGAAGCACTTGAATTTGAGGGGATAGGCAACAAAAGCAAGATTCTTTAAATAAAAACCATTAAAATTACTTTGGCATTGTTTACTTTTAATTTCTATGAAAATATTAGAACTATATTGTTAGGGAAAGGTCATAAAGGCTTACCTAACCTGATATTTTTATTAAACTCTATCTTTTGTAGCCATAGTCAATGGCTATAGATTCCACTTAGTGATATTTAAAAGAATCTAATTATTGTATCCAGAGAACGACAGTCACATGACTATTGGTTTTTAAAACCTAAAACACCACAACATTATTAAGAAAACATGATCTTCTTTGGACTTAAGTGTCTGCAAAACACTGAAAGGTAGGTTTGATAATTATAGCATGTTTTTCATAATTAAAGATGAAGAAGATGAAAGAGATGAGAAGATTTCCTTGATATTGTGAACTGTTTGCTAAAAGCAAGGTACAGTTTCAAAGGTTTGTATCAATTAATCACATGACCCCATTTAATTGGTCAAAGGCAACAAATTAAATTCTGCCATTACTTGTAGCCTCAGATAAAATTCGTGGAAATCTTTGTTTGAATAGTGACGTTTTTTCTGCTTCTGGGTCCTTTTGATTAGTGCCTCAAGGTTGGGAAGAGCCAAAATAATTTTCATGTTGAAACCACGTTAGAAGTCAAAGATTTCAGAAAGGAGAAAGCTGTGCATGATTTGCTGGTTAACATTTCTTCATTCACCAGCCAAATGCATGCTCACATTATAGTGAGTCTTTGCTGACCTCAAATTTTTTTGAAAACAAGCTTTTGTGAAGTCCATGCCTTTGTCCCAACTGGTTACCTGGTTCCGTTTCTCCATCATTTGGATGTTAGTAATCTATAGGATATTCTTTAAAATGTTCAAGAGTCTAAAATTTAAGATTGTTTTTTCTTAGTTTAATCCATGCAATAGAATTGTGGATGATTCATGTGAGTTTGGTCATGGCATGATTGATATCATGGGTTAGTCGGAATATTTCTGCAGCTTTTGATTTTCACATGCTGCAATACTGAGACCTGGACAGAAAATCTTATGCAGCCTGAATTTAGAGTGATGTATTAACACACAGGTAAAATGATTGCCATTTAAAGATGTGGAAAGATCCAGCAGTGATGTGTTTAACATGTGTCCACTGTCATTTGTTTTGCACTTCTTGACCCTCAAACCTGTAAGGAGCTGTGATGTAGCTCACGTGATTGATCAACCATCAGGTTTTTTGGTAAAAGAAAAATTTTCCATTGCATTATGAGGACCCCAGGCCCCGGGCTTGGTAAGTAGGACTGACACTAATAGATACCTTGCTTCAGTGTTAGAGCTTTACCGCAGTAACCCATCAGTCAGCTCTCAATCCCGATCTGGATGTGCCCACCGCTTACACCCCATCACACCCATGTGACTGATGATTTGTTCAGTCCTGTCCATGCAGAGCTGTAGTTAGGAAAGCTTCATCATTTTCTGGCCTGTAGTGAAAGCTAGCTTCTGACCGCTATTAGAACCCTATGCTTTCCATGACCTTATGTCACCTCTGGAAAATTCAGCTCTCCAAGCTGAGAAGTAGGGACTGGACTTTGACCTTGGGAGTTGCAAAAGTTGGCCAGAACAAATTTAAAACTTGCTGAACACTGTTACAAAGAGCAGTTTCACAAAATAAACCACAAATACACCATTACAAACTGCTATACAAGCAGTAGGCTTCAGAAATAATAAGAGTCTTATTCTTCTTACATAATTGAGTAGATGGATTTCTTTTATTTTATTTCACCAAAATCTTCAGCATAAATATAGGGAAGATTTTTTCTCAATCATGAAAAATTGCTAGGGGCTCATTTTGAATCCTAATAATGCAATCTATTGCAATACTACCTGCAGATAAAACCACTAAGGAATCAAACCAATTACTTTTAGATGCATCATGTCATTTTTACATGGCAGAATATAGCATATCTCATTATTCTGGCTCACTCTTTAGCTACAATCTTATTTGCACCATTGTTTTTTTAATGCATAAATATTCTAATGTGCAGAATAAGCAGCCCATGAGTCACAGCAACATTTTAGTTCACTTGGCTGAGGCGCAGCCTATTAAGAAAGGTGAGGGACAGGTTGTATTAGCAGGAAGCATGATGAGTGTGACCCTTCCTCCAGCAGAGACAGCAAGCGACAACAAGTACTTGGCAGCAGCCACACACAGATTGACTTGTCTCTGTGGTGGGTGAGATAAGTCTCTGTCACCATTTGACTCACAGTGCCAACACTGGACCATCAAGGTTGTTTTTTTTGTTCTTTTTCTTTTTTTCCCACACCACATTCACACTGATTAAAATGCAATCTGTGTGACTTATTGTGGTCACCTGCGCAATAACACAGTATGACCACTGAGTTTTCAGGCCATTTATTTCATGTTGAAATTGCCACAAGGTCGCAGAAATATTAAACTTTTATGTTAGAGCCTACAGTATACAAGGCCAAGCACTTGCAATCATCTTCTGTAGAGATTGAATTGATTTAATTATTTATTTGACAAATAAATTTATGAATGGGTACATCAAATTTCATGGGAGTGTCGCTGACCTCAAGAATTCCCAAAAGAATGCTTGAAGTGATATCCATATCTTTGACTTAACTGGTTCCCTGGTTCAATTTCTCCACCATTTGGATATTGGTAATCTATAAGGCATTCCTTAAACTTTAAATTGACATTATTTCTCACTAAAACTCCTGAATTAAATATGTTGGCTGTTCAATGCTAATGGTTATGAATGTTGGAATCAAACATGCTTTTAAACCTCTCAGTAGTGATATTGTTTTAAACTGAATAGCAATTTAGAAGAAACAGTTATGAAACGTTGCGGTTCATTAACGCTCCGTAAGGCTGAATCAGAGATTATCTGTCATGAAAAGTCAAGTTTTAGAAAAGTCTAACAATTTATGGAAGGAAAAAGAAATTCTGTTTTTTATCAGAAATCAATAAATGATGAGTGAATCTGTATAATATTCTTTAATTGTATTTTCAGTCACAATGGTACAGACAGTTGCAACCAGACGTTAACACACATTGAATAAAAAGACATATACCTCTTTGTTTGCACTGTCTGAAGTTAAAGGGGCAGTATTATGTATTTTGTATTTTACACATAGTGCCATTTTTATAGCACTATAAAGTAAATTTGTTAACTTCAGTTGTTATAAAATTGTTTATCAAATATGACTTTAGAAAAAAAGTATGTATTTTTTTATTCTGTGTATGGAAACTTCTGGTTTCAACTATAGTTTGTTATATCTAGTTTGTCTTATATAATCAAATAGTTATATTTTAGGTGCTTTAAGAGCTTTTTATTCCAAACAAATGTTAGACCCTTAATAAAATCAGGTTAAAAGCTTAGTTGCTTTGCTTGTAACGGTAAATGTGCCCCGTTTCAATATTTATTTCTAACATCTAATTGAGATCATTTTTTAGGACAGTATTTGCTTTGCAATTTGTTTGATGATTTTTTTTTACTTATTTTCTTTGTATAAAATTTTTTGGATATTGCTCACAAAAACCAGGACTCTACGAGGACATTCATTTTCATATTCCCCAAGAAACACAAATAATGAACATAGAGAATGTCAAACGTATTAAAAGTGAACTTTATTCATAAAAATAGCCTTAGGTTCTTCATGCACTGCACCCCATGTTTGCTTTTCTTTCAGCTGAATTGCAAGACAGAACAATTGTTCTGTATTTCATTTAATGGGGTCTCAGTACTGTGTGTACTGAGACTGAATTGGAAACCTAATTCAACAATAAATAAGAATACTTTTAAAATATTCTATCATGGCATAAAAAGATTAAAATAAACAAAATAATGGAACAAAGGCGATAGCTTTTTTTATGGGTTTACATGAAAAAATACATACTTCATTCTATTCTTAAAATTAGAAATCAATGAGTCTGATTTCAATTCTGCAACACTGCAGAGTATTTCAAACCATTATGCAATATAACAGAAATTCTTTCATCATAATGTCTGATTTATGTCTGAGGTGGTCTGAAAAATTACAACTGAAATAGATCCAACCACAACTGAATTGCAAATTTTCAAACATTTGAGTTGGGTGTTGGGTTGCAATGTTTCTTTTTTTTTTTTTTTTTTTTAGCTCTTGGCAGTTATTTCTTGATTACTTTAGTCAAGTTGCCTTTTCATGCTTCTTCACAGAAAAATAGTCGGCAAAGGAGCAAACCATTGTCAGATCAAAACATATGCCAATATTATCTTACATGTGACAAATCAATCAAATATGGACTTTTAATAAGACTCCTGTTTCTTTGAAAACCTAGAGTCACCAATTTTTAAATGTTAAGAACACAATAACTCCAGTGTTAGAATTTCTCTCCTGTAACTTTTCAGCAACATACTCTTTAATATTTCTGCTATGGCAGTGCTTTACACATGCTGTATCTCTTTTTCTTTCCTTTGTGTATGTATCCCCAAGTGGATTGAGAGACATTACCTGCAATTTGGTAAAATAGTGAAAATTGTAGGATGGACAAACCCTGCTGGACAGAGTTGGACATACCTTTTTCCATCACTGTGATTCAAACTGGAAAAAAAGTTAAAATCAGCCGATCTATATCATTTTTACATTTAATTAGTAGCCACTGACAACCCTCTCTGTCCTCTTTATTGTTTTTATTGGTTGCTATGTAGTGTTACTAACTGTCCAAAACATTTTGTGTTCTAAATTGCTTTTCTGTGGTCTGATTGGCAGTCAATAAAAGTTATTTTATGTGTTTCTTGACAATAATTCAGTTCAATTCAATTAATTTATATAGTGCCAATTTACAACATTTATCAAGGCTCTGGCGAATGAAGTCAATCCAATCCAAAATCAGACACACATCCCAATCGATCCAGTTGATAGATCCAAATAATGCTTTTACTTAACAAAGGAAGGCTTCAAATCTGCTTGTCATAATTTACACTTTCTCGTCCTATTCAGTTTTGCAATGAGGCAGAAACAAGGGTACAGCTTAATGCACTCAGGAGAAAAAGTCTAAGGAAAGGTGAAAAAAGTGTGCATGAAGATGTTATCAGAGGTGTATCTGAAGGACTGTGTTTGAATTTTGAGTTGGGCAAAAAAATAAAATAAAATAAAATACACTCATCAAGATATCAGGAAGCGTCTTTCCAAAAGTTAATGGTCCAATTAAAATGTCCATCCCAGTGAGAAATTCCTTTGAAGCCAGGCACTGAACTCCAAATCACAGAGGCTCCTCTCAGTGAGTACGAGAGAGTGCACTTCAGCATTCATGCCCAGTGTTAAACGATCTCATCTGTTGGGAGTTCCAGTGATGAATGGTAAAAGTAAAGCAGGGATGAGAGGGGAGTTGGGGCTGAATAGCTGTCTTGCATCAATGTAGACCAAAGAGAGAAGAGAGAGTGAGGCCATTACATTTTCTGACATGGTGAGATTGATGTCAGCCTTATTTGCCATCAGATTAGGGGAAGCTAGGCAAAGTGTAGCTCACAGCCAGTACATCACATGGGCATAATTAAAAGAAAGAGAACACTGAAAGCTCTTTTGTGCCCAGCTTTACAGCCTAAACAAAAAAGACTTGTAGCAGGTACAACAATGTGAACTGATTTATGTGTGACGATGGACACAAATTAGAAATCAAACTAGGCAAAAACGGTACAGACAAAAAGCATTTGTGACATGTGCTTGTACCCCATTATAGTACAAAGCACTCATAAAACTACATGATAAATAAGATTAATCAAAATGACTAAAATTTGGCTACTCAAAAATAATGTAACTCTTTCTCAATAATCAAAGGAGAAATCAGCATCCCTTTAAAGCAATTAAATAATTCAATTAATGACCAACATTTTTGCATGTTCCATTGGTATTTTAAATAATTATTAAAGGAATAGGCTCCAAGTCTTTTAGGCTAGAAAGTCTCCATGCCATCAACCTAATCTTTAGCTTTCTCCAAAGATTCTCTTTCAGGTTTAGCTCAGGAGTCTGGATTTCTGCAGATTTCACAAATGTAGACTTTTCAAGTGTATTACAAATTAAATTTAAGACCTGTAACACCACACAGACGTGTAAGAGAAATATATATAATATTGAGACATCGATTGGATTACAACAAACATTTTTCCCCTTTTCTTTTTGCCTCTTCTTTCAAATTGCCCATCTTCAGGCTTGTTACGCAGCGTGCCACATTACCACTTCATGTACAGTTTTCTTTTTTCCAAAGCTACCCCTACACCAGAGGGACTTTTCTGTTTCTGTAAAAGATTTTTTTACATGTAACAGTTTATTAGGTTCAGCATGTGCAAGTTAAAGCTATGGGGGGGTTAATAAATTTTGAAAGAGTCAGACCAACTCTTTACATTTCATGGTGACAGCCACTGTTCCAGCTGAATTTGTCTCACTGGGTGGCTGATTAGGCATTAGAGAGGCCAGGGTGAAGGCATATAGACCCATGCTCCCTCTTGGTTCTCTTCTTACTCCACATATTGGAAAGCACAGGATGGCAGTTTTCATTTGAGCACAATGAGAGGTTCCTTGCACCCTTCTAATCTTGTAAACTTCAGATTATGCCTGCCAGCACAGTCTGGCCTTCATTACTAAACTCTGGTCATCTCAGTTCCCAGCTACTAGGTCCTATTTTTTGTGACAAAGCTGGTGTATTGTAGTTTTTGATTTAGATATTACACTTATAAGACAGAAAATGGAAAAATAAATCTTAGATTGTTCAAACCAGAATAGTCTTCTCTAAATATAGAAAGACATTACACATTCTACCATAATATCTTAGCTTTTTAACTAGATATTCTCAATTCATGCAGCTTCCATACAACCCTTAAATTCCTGTAAGCTTTTAAATACAGCTTCCTTCATTTTATTACTGCAGACAGTTTACACACGCTGACAATCTTTAAAGGCAAATAAAATATCTGGCTATAAAATATCTAAGAGAAATTGACTAAACATCCTTTGTTTACTCTTCGAAATATCTTATGAAAAGGTAAACACTTGATTTTTGTTTCAAACAAATATTGATGCAAGGAAGCCCATTTTAAAGTACAAAGTTCAATACGTTTCATCAGATCCATCTTCAGTCTAATTCAATTCAATTTTATCTTCAACTTGTCCCTGTTTTATCAAGAACTTTGCTGTGTAAAATTATGTTCTACTGAGATGTACTTAGAGGGTTAATCATAAATACACAGCATGATTTTTTATTTTTTGTTTAAGATAACCAAACAATTGCAATCTGAGAAAAAGATGAGTTGTGTTTGAATTCAGTTTGTTCACAAAGTACAGTAAATCTGAAAAGTTTTGGGAGGATTGGGAAACTCACAATAGATTAACATACCAGGCCTAATTGGCTAATTTTACACTTTTATTATTGGTTTTGGCCAATAAAGTCAAGTTTGAAAGAAACACTGCGGAATATAAATTGTCCTGCATGTACTTAGACATGATTTAATTCGACAAAAATTCAAGGTTCACAGATGACTCCATAACAAAAGCTTATTAAACAGAAGATCATTTTCTTATTGGAAAATGGAGCAAATGCTGAGAACTTCAAATACATATTTCTAGCTAAGTAAGCCAGAGCAAAGCTCACTTTTGTCTATATACCTTTCCAGTCATACGTGTTGACAGTTAATGGTGGGGATTAACTGTCAGATAGCTGATCAGGTTTGGGAACAATTCTTTTGAAACTGTGAGACCTGTCTTCTGTCTAATCTTGCTTTCAGAGTGCCAACATTCAAATGGCCATATCTCTTTCTTGCGTGTGTGAGCGTGTGTTTTGACATCTTTAGAAAGCTTAGAATCTACACTTTTGGAATCTGTAAAGAGGTTTTGTTGTACCACTAGTCACAATTTGATCATCTAAAACATACAAGTGTTAGATTAAAGAAAAGAAAAACAGGAGAAGTCTGCAAGGGAACAAATACTGTCTCACAGCTCTGTACATACAGGTCCCTAAGTGTGCTTTTCCATTTTTTGCAGTTTGCCTTTGCAAAATTAATCCTGATTAATAATTCAAATCAAATAAAATGTACACATAAGTGTACCTTTGTAAAATGTTCAATCATAGTTTCTTTTAAGTGATGTCAATTTACCACTTATTTTTGGGTTAGTTTCCGAGAAAGATATTAAACATTATCAATTAGTATGAAGCAAAAACTGATTATTTAAACACTGGTGGAAGTAGAGCAAAGACAGCAGGTGGTTAATGGAAGCTTTCAGGTAAATCAATCAGGTCATTCTGAATGTGATGTCAATACAGCAGAGAAAAGCTACAAATTAGTAAACCTGCAACTTCTAAGAAATTTATTAGTAATGTTAAAGGAACTAAGTAGGTGCTGAATGTTTCAAGAAATCTGAGCAAACACATCATTGACAAGAACAAGTCATATTAATAGTTTCAGAAAATTAGACCAAAGGAAGAGCAGTGGTGGCAAACAAAAATACTGACAGGAGAGAGGAAAAGTTTGCCTTGATTTAAAAGATAAGGTTTCCCTCACTCAACCTTTGCCAAATCCCTCCAGTGCTGCTCTTGCAATAAATTATTAACCTTGTAGCTTTTTGATAGCCACAGACATTTTTGTCGTAACTGTTGTTTGGTTTTGTCATCTTTCCAAGGTTACTCTAGGAATAGATACATTTATTATTCCACTGCCAGTAAATTGGCAAAATCTACTGATTCACAAAGAATGTACAGCTATCACCTCAGAAACTTGAGTTAAAGCTAGCTATGTCTTTATGTAAGATAGCTGACTGGAATGTCAAATAAAAAGTCAAATGCATTGAAGGCATCTTAAAATTGCCCAGGGAAGCTCCTGCCAGTACTGTGGAGGGAAATGTTAAGCACATGTCTTTGATGTAATGATTTGACTTTAGATTGGCTAGAGAGTTCTTCACTTCAGTGAATCAACTGAATTGACATGATCAATGGGGGGGGGGGGAATCAAACTTATTTCAAAATATTGTGCTATTTTCAGTTGTCATTTGAACAAACTTGCACGCTTGAGGAGATGGTGAAATTTCTGAATTCAAGGCTTTGTAGTTTTTATAGGGCATCCCTGGAACAATGGTCAGTGACATGCGGTCAGGGGAGGCAAGTGAGGCAGAGCCTCACCTGTCATAATGGAAAAGTATGATAAAATAATTTATATTGATACTTTCACCCTGTGGTTTGTACTGTAAAATATTTATTTTTTATTTAGCTTAACCAATTTTGATAATTCTTTCTTCAAAATGGCTGAATTTTCTCATTTTTCCAGTCAAATGCTCAGAAGCAAAGCTGGTGAGGCAGCAGCGAACTGAGCCTCACCTGGGATTGCGCAACCTCTCGCTAACTGCCATTCTATGAGAGCATGTTCCTCCTGTCTGTACGTCACCAATAAAATGGATAATAAACATTTAATGTATGAACTGATTTTCCATAATTTAGCTTATGTATATAATGTAAAGTGTTTTTTGTCATCAACTGTGTGTGTAACGTGTTTCGTGTGCGGAGGAGCGATCATAAACTGCAGAGAACAGATTCGAGGAGAGGCAGGCAGTTCTCTTGCCTCACGGCAGGGGGCGCTCATACTCCCAGACATTGTGACTCCACAACTGCAGAGTAAGATACAGTAACAGCGAGCTAGCCATACAGTAAAGTGCAGCGATATATTTATAGTTTTCTCCTCGTACCACAGCAATCACTTATTAATAATCACAAAATAAACATTAAGCCTAAAACCATACTACTGCAACAGACTGAATGTTCTGCTCTTTGTGTGGGAAATATTTCAGTGTTTTTTTAATAGCGTTGTTATCAGTTGCTATGGCAACGAGTCTGTGCGTAGCCTGGCCAATGGACCTTACCAAGCTCCGCCCATAACCGACCCACGTGACCGCAAGTCTCACAAGCAAAGCCTCGCGGTGCGTTGTTTCTACGTAAACATGACACGTGACCACGTAGAATGGGCATCAGCCAATGAAAAGCGGCCCCTGTGGTAAGGTCCATGCAGAGAGCGAGAGAGAAGTGGTTTTGAGTTGTACTTCAACGGTTTTTCCGTTTGCTGTGAAGCATAGCACGAAATTAATAATTGTAAATGGCTACTAAATGGTAAAATTCTTTTTCTTGTTCATTGGTCCAACAGTGACACCTAGTGGTTAATTTATGCCTTTATTTTGAAGAACGGTAGATTTCTTCTTCGTGTGTTTTGTGATATTCGGCACTTCCTGTTCTTACTAAGCGCGATGAGTCAGCGTTAGATCCTGAAGGAAACCAAAGAAAATCGTTAAAAAAGTGCCCTTGGAAAGCAGAATAAGGTATTAATATGCGCAATTGTGATTTGTGATAAGAAATGTTATTTGTTTATTTAAGAAGCAGTAGAACGTCATTGGTTTATTGTTTGAAACGAAACTATGTATGTTGATGAGCTAAGTACACAACCTATTCTCTTTTTTGTATATGTGAACATTAATATGTTAATTTTATGCAAGAGTTAAGCATGTCCAACAATTCTGTATCCTTTTATTTCATGCTACAATTTTCACGGTGTCTATGACAAGAAAAGTGAAGATTAAACTGCACCTGTTTGGAACTCCCTGCGTCTGGCTGTTTATTCCAAGAGGCCGCTACAATAATACCTAAATTTCCAAGTTTTATTGAGTTAACAGAATTATTCTACCGCAGCAGCGCGGCTATGGAGTGTTGTCCGCACGCGCGAAATTTCCTTATGTAAACAATAACATGCAGGTGGTCTACATTTGTATATGTGATTATGATTAAGTCAGTGCCTCACCAGCATTGCACCTCACCGCTCGTCACTGACAATGATAATTTCAGAATTTAACTGTAATCTATTGGATAACAAAAAAGTATATTGACATGTTAGTGATGTGACTGGGTATATCTTTATTATGTCTCTGATATCTGATCAGACAGAGTTCCGGAACGCTGATTCATGTTTACTACTCCTCATTCTGAACCGGAGACGAAGCAGAGCGCACGTTTTTCAAGGAGTGCACGGTAAGTTGTTTTTAATGGATGAATAGCATTAAAATGTGTTTATTCCTTGAAAACTAGCTAACTTAACTGTGCAATGGCATGGTTAATTTAACTTAGAAAGCACAGGCTTTCGAAAATAACCGTTTGAAAGCATGTGTTTTCCTTAAGTGTAGCATGGTTAGCATGTTTAGCTTAAGGCCTAATGCAACTGTTTTCCTTAACCGTTGGTGTTTTGCTTAGTTTAAGTGACTTTTGCTCTGTCATTTCACACCAATTGTTCATATTAAAAGTAGTAAAACTCTCATTACTCCTTGACAGATTCACCTTGCAATCAAAATGATGCCTCCCATAACAGCCCATTCATTCCCAATTTGTCAATATAAATATTCGTATTTGGGCAAACATATGCAAAACCAACATGCTGTTGTAAACCCAGAGGAGAGAAAAAAATACTCCTTTATTATGCCAGCGGCAGAATAAATATACGGAGTATGCCATGTTCAATCCAGGTGTGTAACTATTCAAAGTCAAGGCTTGACAAACACCTTGATCAAGGCCACCCAGAACTTGACATGGCCACAATTCAGGACCATGTCAATACACAGAAGAGGTGCACAGCTATTGACAGCCTCCGAGCTCTTAGAGCTTCCAACACGCAGCCGGCCATGGTTTCAAGTCTAGGCGTTAAAGCCCAGGAGTGGGACGAGGACGTTATCGGTCTCCAACCAGATCAACCAAGGTTCTTCTGGCCAACAACAAGCAGATGAAAGGCAAGTTGAGGGAGCTGAGGAAGAAATTTAAACTACAATTAAAAAGGTCTTAACAAGCCAAACGGAGAATCAAGACATTGGTGGAGGTATGTAAAATTGTTTTCTATATTCAATTACACTGAACAAAGTAAGTAATTTCCCCATTGAGACATATTATATATTTTTCAACATTGTAAAACAAAATGACATCCTTAAAATGAACAATTTAGCATTCATCAGATTATAACACCTTGAAGTAATTTGTATATTCATCATGTTATTAGACAACACTTGGCTCTGTTGTCTGCTAGCTTCTTGCAGGTGCACCTCAATAAATTATGTTCTTGTTAAGTTGAGGTTTTTCAGTGACTCAATTCACAAAGTGAAACTCATTATATAGATAAATTATCCACAAACATATTTCCAGCCTTTCTTTCTGTTATTATGGTTATTTTCTGCTTGGGGCTAATAAACATACAACCTTAAAGATTTAAATATTACGTTTGACTAAAAAAACTTTTTTGTAATTTACTTGCAATTTATTATTTCTGCATACAAAATATACCAAAATTATCAATCAAATTTCTCTAAAATTCTCTTATCAACATATTTTGTGTTGTTGCTAGATTAATATTACAATTATTACGTCTATTTATAATTCAGTTCTGGTTGGACTTTTAGGCTTGAGCTCTTTGTTGGTAAACATCTTTGCAGGCACAGGTACATGTAAGCCTCCAGTTTTAATGGCTAATTTGTGCATTTTTTAAGGTTAAGTTTGCATTTGATCCATAAAAGATCTCCAAAAACAAACAAGTACTTTCTGTAGCAGCTTGACTGCACAGCTCACATGCAGCAGACCATCAAATTGAAGAAAAAAATAAAACAAAAAAACTTAATGCCAATGTGTTAAAGAAAAATTCATAATTTGTCTTCAATTTGTTTTCATAAACAAATTGAAGACTATTTGCTGGGACATAAAATTTTTAAGCTGCTATGCACATTCCATTTCCGACACATAACTAACATGTGTTATCACATATTCATAAAAGACGAAACAAATTGAAGGCAGTTTGTGTTTATGTGGATTAGACTAGTCACATTTCCATTTAACAATATCAAATATAAACAAAAATGTCATATAGATATATAACAGTCTGTTTTTGAAATTTGATGTTAAATAAATCAGATTCAGCTAACAAGCAGATTTTTAACCACTCCATTTGGAAAATAGTACTTTTAGCTAACAGGTTATAAAATGAATTTGAAAACAGATATGCTTACATTAAGATTTGATGACCCAGGATCTTCCAGGATTGACCACTATACACAGCAGAATACTAGTGCACTTATGTTAAATATCCTATTTAAATGCATAGCCTGCAGTCAATGGAAACTGTATATTGTTAAGATGAGGTAGGTACGAATACAGAGGCTCTTGGGTGAGCTGAGAAGGTGTATATAAGTTTGACTTATGGATAACTTTATATTTGGTAACTTCATTTACAATGACAATTGCTTTTTCTTTTAACACTTAATAGGTATTTCAACAGAGACAACTGCTCTTCCCCCAGTGAAAAGTATCCTTTGGGAGAAGAAGACAAAGAAACATTTATTACAATATAAAAGCAGAACGTTTACAACACCTGAGAGAAAGGATGATTACTAGTGATGTCAAGTGTAATTAGATTCATTAGATTGATGTCCCGTCTGCTGGCAAAATCACTAATGTGTGCGCTAATTAAATTCTCACTTATAAAGTCTTTGCACAAACATGTCACTTGGCTATGTCTGCAGACCGTTTTGCCGTTTTTAATCACATTGTGTTAGCTACACTCAATGGGGGTCAATAGGTTTAAGAACTACTAATTAAACCTATAAAGTATAGATAAAGTTTTTCTTTATACAACTGCTTCTCTGTGTGACTTTTGTAAACATATGGTTGACCTACTTTTCTGAAAGGTTTGTACTGATTTATTTGCCTTCTTGCTGTTAGTGTTTTAGTCAACCAAACATACATCACGTTAGAATATAACAAACAATAATTTTATAAACTGATAGAATATATTCAAGTACCAGTTTATCTAAATTCGCAGCTGTATCCAATTACCTCCCATATATAAGCTTGTTTGTGGACTAAGGCACTTCTTCTACAGCACTGAAAAGGTCATAAAGCACTTACAGTAGCAACTCTGTTCCTGTGCAGTGACAGAACAACGTCATTGTTGAAGTATTTTGGTATTCATGAATATATTATGCTTACCCACTCTAGCAATACATTCATAATTACATATGTCTAATCCTCGCTATCTTTTGCTGAAAGTCTCAGTTCCTGAATTCTTTTGAATAAAGTCTTTGAATATGACAGAATGCGTGAACAAGGAGGGCTTGGGAAGCAGGTGTTTTGTGATGATGCATGTAAGATTCACATTTGCATTTCAGCTTCTTCAAACATCGGAATGCTGAAGAGCTGGGATCAGGAAGGCTGCTCTAAACCACCTGCTTGAATGAATTAACTACATCACTTTCTTGGAATAAGATGTGCAATGTCAGCAGAGGCAATGTTTCTCAGACATGAATACTATTTTGTGTTTGAAAATACTTAACTTTGAAAGCAGTACAGTTCTGTCGCTTTTGTACTTAATTTCTTTGCTCATTCTAGCCAAGATGAGTTATTTATAATTTAGCTGTAAGTGCTATTAAACCAGATGTGCATGATAAGACCATTGAACCTTAATAACACTTTCCTGCTGCTTAATATACCTCATTTGTTCTAATAGTAAGGCAAAAAGAATCTGCTTTCATTTACTAAATACATTCACCCCTGCCAAAATTAGAAGCAGTACAAGTGTTTGTCTTGTTGAAAAACTTCCTGAAACTTTTATTTTTACTAAAACTGACCATGAATAATATTTTTTAAAAGGGATGATTTATGTTTTAGCAGCATTAGTATTTAGTTATCCATTTCATGACTATACTTCAAATGCTAGAGGTCCAACTTAATTTAAACAATTGCAACAAAGCAGCCATGGAAATGTCACGGCCTTAACAATGTCAAGACATAAAGATTCAATTAAAATGATTATTAGATTTCGTATGCATGACTATAATACAACATAATAAAACACATTCATTGATTTTTGTTTTTATTTTAATATGTTACTAGTTACTATTGTTGAATATTTATCATTACACGTATAAACTTGCTAAAGTTTGTCAAACAGTGGATTTTAAAATACTGTCAAATCTCTAATGGGAAATCTATTTTGATTTGCATGCCTAGTATGAATCATGTACTACATGTATATATATATGTGTGTGTGTGGGGGTGTGTGTGCGTGTTTGTGCGTTTATTTTTCATGATGTGTGCCCCCCCAAAATTCCTAAAGGGAGAATCATTCCAACAAGGTCGAAATCTTTGTCAAGTTTGTTTCACTACCTATTGGATCAAGACCTGTGGAGAAGGGTGTAAAGGGCATTGTACCCTGGGTTAAAGTAGACTTCTGATTTAGGCTTCCTGATGAGCTTGTGTCTCTCTGCCTCCTATCCTGACTCCATAGCAGATGTTCATCATTTGTTTTAGTCAAGTGCCTCTGTTGGAGAAGGTCAGGGAGAGTGAGTGTATCTTGCTTTGCACAAAGTGTGTATCCACTGTGTTACATTTTCCACTGTAGAGACTAATTTCTGCTACCAAACAGCTTGTCATGTCTGCTTTGCCTCGTTTTGCCACTCCTCACATACACTGTATTAGATCTGTTGCAGTGGTAATGTGACAGTGAGTGCTGGGGACTTTAACCTAACTTGGGATTTAATGAGTTTCTTGACATCCCCTGAGGAAAGAGGGACTTATCAAATGTCTTTAATGAGTTCCTTAATTGAGGAGCACTTGTATCATTCACTAAAAGGAACTTGGACAAAAGTGTCAGCGCTCCAGTGTAATTTGATAAAAGGATAGGCTAGCACAGTTGAAGGGGCTCAAAACAAGCTTCTAAAAACAAATCCAATTCAATGTCCAATGTAGGAGATGCATGAGAAAATGGCAGAAGGGAAAATACAATATACTGTAGAGTAATAAGAGTAGTAACTATGAGTGACATACTGTACCATGTCAATGAAAAGAAAATGTACACAACATAAACAAACTATTTAAGGCAGTAAGCTTTAAAAAGTTGCAACCTTAAGTAGAAAGTGACAATTTTGGAGAGAGAACTCTGAAAAAATTATATCCAAAAAAATTCTGCTCCAAGCTGAACAATAATTTCGTGAGATTTATTGATGACAAACCAAGCCAGCAGAGATCATTACATGAAAAAAATTGCTGACAATTCAGAAAGAGAAGCCAAATTTATATATGGTGGATTTGGGTTGTAAGTCTAAGCTGTAATATTTTCATACAAAATATGCAGAGAAATGTTCATATGTGGATGTGTGTTTCTATACATCCAGTCCATCTGCATCTTTTACATCAGCATTTTCCATGGATACTGTTGATCATGGTACAAGTACAACTCAAAAGTAGAATTGTAACATAATGCAAAAAAGAAAATCAGATTTAAAAAAATAACATGGTTGCCCTGTCTGTCATGACAGAGAATATAAGGTTATGCAAGCAAATGACAATAGTCGGGTGGTGGACTGCTTATGCAAGCAAAATACTGACAATAGTAAATGTGAAGCCGATCTGTGAAGAACATCCTCATTTTTGATGTAACTATTTTGCAGTTGGCTGCCATCAAACACATGCATCAATCACTTATGACACAGATGTGGACTGTGATGAATAGAGCCCTGAGCAAGATGTGGCGATGGAAATAAGCTTGAGAAACGGCTTGAATGATTGTGACAGCTGAAATGGAAAAAGAGAGAAAAGATAAAGATTTTTTTCAAGCTGCACTTTCCTTCCTTAAACTTTATTTCACATTTTACATTTAGCACATTCAATTTTTGGCTGGGGAAAACTCTAAGCTCATATGCAGCAGTGCTACTCGCCAATCAGCGTTGCTTTTTTGTCTTAATAGTCATCATCATTTGCATAATGCCATTTGGATTTAAGATTATTTTATACTGGAAAAGCAATTTCAATGGCTCAGTCATTCTGCTCACTTATGTAGTCATAATGGTCATCCAACTGTGTAATTGGTTCATTTTAAACTGTTAAGGAAGTTAGTTACATGCAACAGAGTAGAGGGGACTATGCTTTAAATATGAACGACATTTGAATACCACAGAAATATGGCCATCAGTATCCACAACTTCTCTGGGCTGTACACTTAACATCTGTGCCTAATGCAGATTATGTCAAAATGTCTGTTAAAGACGGCACTGAATCCTGGATAATATTTCTGACATAAGCCTGAAATGTTCAGAAATGAACCACAATGACTGTCAAGTGACCTAAATATGAATTTGTTCTAAATTATTCCTCGAGATTTCCTCTCCCCCATCTTTTATATATTTTATCTCTGTGTCCTTTTAGAATATCTGCTTAGGAGATTAGCAGCCCAGAATCAGTTAGAGTTAACTATGACATGAGAATGACAGTTCATTTAGATGGTGAAAATTGCAAGTGGGATTTCCACAGGAGTGCCACCAAGCTGGGTTAATGCTGTTTGCGATATCCACTGACAGGACGCCTTTTGGGAAAACGCATTTGGGATTTTGACCTTTCATTATGGCAGAGGTCACGGTTCATTTTTTTACGTCAATACTTAAACTTTCAGTATGGCTGCCTTGACACTTCGAAGCTTTTCGAAGCCCCAAAGGGAGGAACAACCATTTATGTTCTAATGTCTTTTTGAAGGACCATTATTCCATGGTAACCCAAAGTGATGAGTGACGCGAATGACCTTATATTTACTTGAGAATGTTATATTTTAGGACTATTAATAGGAAACTGATGGCAGGTGTAGTGAAGGGCATGATCAGCCATATGTGGGCTTTTTCAGTGAGAAACTTTTTTTTTTTTCACAAGTTCACAGCATTGTGTCTTTTATATATCCCCACAAAACTCGATAGTTTTAAAAGTATGTTGCATGCATAAGGTGCATGTTCTCCATGATTCAGTTGTTTAGCATCCTGGAAGAATGGACAGCTGGCTTAAATGAATCTCATTTACAGACTTGCAGTACTGTTCAAATGTTTTAAACAATCACTTTTGAATCCCTATGACTTTGATCTTTGTTCTAGGGCAGACACATTTTTTTAGTAAACTTTCATAGCTTTTTAAGCAAGTTTCAAAGATTTTTGGAACGTTGTTGCTTCACTAACTGTCTGATCTGACTTCAAGTCTGGATCAATACTGTATATTTTGAAGTATGCGAAACAGATTTGAAAAGTAGAAAAAGGGAAGACATTGTTCAAGAAATGCAGTTCTAAGTTTATTAATGTTTTTAGTTTACCAACTAAAAATTATGATCTGTACTTACAATCCCAACATGAATTGTTTATCTTATATCAGTGAGGTAAAATATTCTGAAACAAGTTAAATGCTTGACAAGCACAATATTTGTCATTTGACATCATCACATATTATCTGTAGTTTTTCCAAATAGAGTTTCTGGCACTATTTAGTTTTCTCTTATCCGCCCAAATGTACTTCACTTTAACAGGGCTGAATTCAGAACAAACAAAGTGCTCCCACTCTCTACCCTCTGTGAATACTTTGCTAGTTACACATTATTCAGACCGAGTTTGGCCCCCTTTTACTTCAGGATGACTTCAATTCTTTATGGCATGCATTCAACAAGGTGTCGAAAGTACTTTTGTCCATAATGACATGATAGACTCATTTGTAGGCTGCATATTAATGATCTAGAACTACTTCCAACATTTTGGCTTGTTCAGCCAGCTTGACATGATTTGAGCTCTGTGGTACAGTGCACTAGAAGATGGGTACACTGTGTTCAAAAGGAATGGGTTTGGTCATCAGAAAAACCCGTGTGGGAGTTAGTATTTGAACAAAGCTCAACTGGTACTAAAAGTCCTAGGAATTGTCCCCCAGACCATTACACAACCACAAAACGTCTGACACATTGATATAAGCAAGAAGGAATCCATACTTTCATGTTTGCCAAACAAACTGACCATTTAATTGTTACTTCTTATATCTCCTGGATCAGGCAGCATTTTTCAACTCTGCTGTCCAATATTGTTAAGGTTGATCTTTTACTTCTTGTTACCAGCTGACAGGAGTGGCCATAGAGTGGTATTTTTAGGATGTAGCCTATCTGCTTCACGAGTCAATATGCTGTGTATTGAAAGATGTTAAAATCTATGTCCCTTAGATGTAACTGGTGGTTATCTGAAAAGCTTTTGGTTTTCTATGAACTCAAACCAGTCTGCCTTTTGTCCTCTGATGGATGTCTCAATTCAATTAAAATACTTTGTCACAGAGAGAAATTAAATTTTGTCATAACTCATGTTCAAGTATCTTCAAAGTGCAATTGTGGATGGTAATGCTGTAGGAAGGCCCGCTTGCAACAAATGTGAAGGAGCCTCTGACTCAAGACACTGTTGCTACTGTACATGGCAATGAATGATTTTACTAACTTTACTGGCTAAATATATATATATATTTTTTGTTATTTTAGAATACTTTATGATAAAAGACACTGACATACTTACTGTATTTCATAATATTGTTTGATTCACACATCAGAAAATGCAGAAAACACAACTACACTCTTTTTAAAAGCACTTTTTATCCACAAAACCATCAAAATTACATGTTCAGAGTTTAGAGTTAAAATGCATTTCAAAATAGAAAAAAATATTATGCATGTTAACCATGAAGTCTGGCTTTGTGGCAAAGACAAAATAATGCATGTGCAGTGCTAAAACCATCTGCTATTGAAAATATAATACGCTAGAAAGGAATTTCACTAGATGGTGGTCCCAGCTTGTGTTTCTATTTGCCTGAAAAGTATGTTCATAATTATACTTTTTTAAAATAGCTCAAGTCTTTCCATTTAAATAAGATAAAGGGGGAAAATATGAATCAAATTTTCTCTGAGTCTTAACAGAGCAGCTGGTCTGGCAGATATTAGCTCTTTTTGTGGGCTGACCACTTCACCACGCCAGATAATAAAACTCAGAAAATTGGATATGGTCACTGAGGGACAAGCGGACTGAGGAAGTCAGAATTACTCCTCATTTGTATGTCATTTACATTTTTCTGTTTCTCCTTAAAGGGCCGGAATTGGCCCCAATAAGAAGATTAAGAGCAAGTGTATTTTGACAAACCATCGGCTTGGGTGGAAGTTATTCACTTTCACGTCAGCTTTTAGACTATGACTTTATCATCAAGCCTAGTGGCTTCGGCTGCAGACTGGGGGATTTAAGGGTCTTTTAGACCCAGGATCTTTTAACAGACTAAGTTCTGTGTTATTTCAAGCTTGTGCAAAGATGTGAGCTATGGGTTGGAACATAGCTCACATCTATGTGAGCTATGTTCACAGGTTGTGGACTACTCATTTATGTGTATTACCTAATACATATTTATAATCCTGAAATTATTCATTCCCCTTTCAAATTTAGACTTGAAGAAATCTTTTACCTTAACTAACATGTTTGTAACTAGTAGTAGTCCTGACTTGAATCTTATAATAATCTTTGTACAGCAAACTGAAGAGTGATGGCAAAAGGTCCTGCCAACAAATAAGACAAGAAGAGAGAACAAGAAAACATCCAAACAAAACAGATTTTTTATTATTATATTTTTTAAATTGATAGTTTTTATATTGTACAGAGGAAAACCATCACATCAAGGTTGTGAAGAACTATCCTTTCCCCATGCTAAGTTGTTGATGTATGAGGTTGAGGAAGAATCAGTGAGTTGAATTCAATAATTACATTTATTAATACCAAAATACAGCTGGTCCATTTCTCCTGCTACCTTTAGGAGCTAGCAGGACAAAATGACATCTAAGAACAGTTTGTGATCTCATTTGTTAGCCTCAATCAAAGCTACGCCCTAAAGAGGGCGTTCCCTAGTGTGTCCTTTAACCTTAGCTTGGAGGGCATTTTCTAACATGTCATTTCCTTTAGCTTTAACTTTGCAACTAGCTAAAAGAGAGATTAAAAAAAACCCACAGAATTGTTTATTCTCAACATGGTTTTGTCATGAGAAAATCCTCAAAGCATGCAGTACTTTTTCACATTCAGTTAAACAACCATGCAGGCAGACTGGAGGAAATTCATCTTTTCGGGAGCAAATTTGTTTTTTTATATTAATTTTTTCTATTAATATGCATCATGTAGTTTTACTTAAATACATTATTATAATTAATTTTAAGTAGTGGATAAGTATTTTTCCTGACCCTGATTTTTTTTTGGTGCCCCCCCCCCCGCCACTTGGCGGACTACACGCAGTGTGTGATTCTCGTGAGTGGAGCAGCAGCACGTCTTTGAACTGAGTATAAAATTGAAGTAGTGGATATCAGAACAGACAACATATTTGGTTATAACAGAAAAAAAAACATCAGCCTAGCTGTTAAGCATGAAAGAAGGTGTCATTGTTTGCAGATGTTTGCACAATCATAGAATCAACTATGAATTCTTCTGATTATTAGATAGTGAGAAAAATTGGAGACTATCTGCAAAAATCCATGCATCCATGAACATTTTACCAGTACACTGTCATTACACTAAGACATCCTTTTGAACTTGACAAAAAATATCACAATACAGTGCTGTGCAACTGCAGACAAAAGCCAGAAAAGTTTAGGATGCTTACACCACAATATTACCTGGCAGGGGAGATTTTGCAGCTGAGTTATGCACCCAGGAGCCAGTCAAGGACTGGTCAAACCTGTCATTTGGTTGACAACTGACCCAAGTCCATCATATTCCCTGCAGACTCTGCAATGACAATTTTACACCACAGGCTTCCTGTCTCATATGCTTTGACAAATACCAGAACTGACTTTTGAAAAAGTAAGTGGCAGGTGAGAACAAGATATACCGATTTACAAGAAAAGTGTATTTGTGAAGTGGAGTTATTATTTAAGAGAAATCTATTTAAGCAATTGCAATATATAATGGTCTATTGTAGGATGTATACTGATTGGGCTCTTGCAGGCTAACGAAATACCGCTTGTTTCATTTGCTATGCAACAGGCGAATCTGGTGGGTTTCCCTCAGTGCACCTACTGTAATTTGAGGAATACAGACATTTCTTCTTTAGAGTTAATTTATTGAAATTTTTATGTTTTTGTTAATCAACCTTTCACTATAAGATTCATATTCTGTATATTTAGAGATCCAAAGTCTCTTGTGACAGTATTTGCCAATAGCAGGCATACCTCACAAGAAGAGGGGAGAAATTCATATTCCATGCCATATCTGACTTGTTTTTTTTTTTCATTTTTGTAGTGCTTATTAATTTTTTATTGAAATAGTTATTTTTTGTTTGATCCTGTGTTACATTTGTCACCATCTTTCAGCAGATGGTATTTTATGCATAATACCTATAGTTCTATTTGCCACATCTGTAAAAAAAATGTTTTGCTCCAACTTTAAACCATTTAAAATATACAGAATACAGGTATACATTCCCCTAAATTTATTAAGAATTAGTCATGTAAATTAAGGCAGATTATGTTGATGCGGTGAGGCATTATTTGCTTAAAGAACCTTTGTGTCTATTTTCATAATTTAGATTATGTGTACACTATTGTGCACACATTTAGGATCCACATTTCCCTCATGAATTTGCCATAATCTGAAGCACTCCTTTTACAAACAGAAAACAAATAACATTTTCAAAAAGTCTTGAAATGAAATGAAATACCAACTAAATATACTGTAGTCAAAAGATAAGTTCAGAGACTGATGAAAACCTCTAAAGGTTCTGTTAAGGTGAATAAATCAAAAATAAAGTTTACCTATCTCTCAAGGTAAATCTGCCTTTTCTTTTTAGTCTATCCCTTGTCATGATGGCAAAGCTCTGATAATCTTTGGAAATCTACTCCGCAGTCTGATTTTCTTTCATGTATCATGCTTCAAAAAGAAAGCTGTATAATCAGTTTTTCACTTCCTTGTGCATGGAAAATACTGTATATCAGCATACACTTGGAGAATGCATAGCTGCTTGTATTAACAGCTATGCTTTAACTTTCAGAAAAAAAAGACAAAATCTCATTAATATGATGAGGTTTATGTTTCATCTGTCATCCCCAACAAGGATTAAATGGCCATATATCAGAGGGACAATGATCCTTAGCAAAAGTTGCTTCAGAAGATTATAAGTTCTGTGCTTGGTAGCCTGCAGATGTAATTGGGTGCTTAAAAGTTAATAACTTTCAAATAAAAGTGCTTGTCAGCTTTTTAAAACATCACATGTAATCTGGAACCAGTGCTCCAGACGCTTGCATGCTGATGTGAACTATAGGGATTTAATTAAATGATTTCCCTCCCCTTTCAGTGTATTTAACTTCGGATTTCACATGCATTCCAACTTAATTTCTCAGACAGTATGATTTGAATAGCGTCTTTGCATGAACCACTTTGAATTTAATTAAGAAGCATGATTGTCTGCCAAAATCAACAGATCCTCCAACTCAGAGTTAAACATGTGCTTTGCCAGAAACAAACAAAAAAAACAACACAAGAAAAAGTTAAAGCCAGACTTGCGGATTACAAAGTTTCTTGCTAGGAGAGTATGTAGGGACGCTAATGAAACATGAATCTTGTAACCTTTGGCATTATAATTTCGTCCTATGCAGTAAATACATAATTACATATTTTAGTACTTGGTACAATGGATATCAGATGCTTCATAGTGGACCATGCCGCCAAGGGAGTGGTGCACATTATGATGACAGAATGCCTTTAGGTTAGCTTTCAGGGAAGAATAATTGATTAATAAAAACCCAGAACAGATTTGAAAAAACAGAAAAAAGATTTTTTCTTTTTTCATTTTGCATGCATTGCTGTGGGAGCAGTAAATGTAATATCACATCCAGGCATTCTCAATCTATGTAAACAATTACTTTTAGAAAGCTGTTCTTAAGAAAAAATATTCACTACTATAAAAATCAAGTATGAATGAAATATGATGAAGATAAAAATCCAGAGTACAAGACAAGAGATTTTAGTATTGCAGATATTTACCGTGGAAGAATGAAGGTAAAACTGTATGTTTTTATATAAGGAGTTCTTCATATCCTTTCAATTTGAGCTCTGTGCACAATGGAAGACTTTGCCCCAGAAGACTTGTTAATATACACTTTATAGTGTTCCTCGTTAACCTCTGTGACAAAACCAGGAACGGGCTCAAAAAACAGAACAATGCTGCTCCTAAACAAAACAAGACTTCGCTTTGTTCTGCATTCATCAGCCTGATAAACAATAATAATCACAGTAATGATGTCTGTTCAAGGGCACTTGAGAGCCAGGGAGGTGGATAAGGGGCACAAGGCAGGGGGTTGGAGGACTGGTGTTGTTAATCTGAGACACTGTGTGGTGTTAAGAGGAATAGGGACGGCCGCCATGACTGTTCACACTGTGATAAGACTGCCTTTCTGCTACTGGTTACCTCAGTCTGAGCCCCTGCCCAGCTAGTCTAGCCAAGCTACTCCCCAACTAGGTGAGGGCTTTTGCTTGTATGTGATAAGATGCTCATGAGCATCACAAAATAGCACAGGCATTAGCCTTCCCAAATCATAACAAAGGAATTCAGTGGAAGGGTGTGAGGGGATGGAGAGGATAAAGCTAGACTGAAGCCTGCCACTATTCTGTGTTAAAAGATAAGTGGAGCTCAGGCAAGGTGTTTGGAATATGGATTGGATGGCCAGTGGCACTCCTGCTGGACCTGATAAAGAAAATCATGCAGTCCCATCATTAACCACCCCAAAATACTGGATTACTGGCTGTGTTCATTTGCTGACCTAAGAAAAGTATATCTCTCATACTTTTTGTAAATCTGACACATTTAAGTTTGGCACTAGTTCACCTATCTATCCACTTTCTAAACCTGTTTATTCATGCAGAGTTGCGGGGGTGGAGGGGATTCTAGGAGGGGCTAAATAAACTAAATATGTTTTCGCTTTCCTAAGATAACTAGGTCTAATTAAGCTAGCTTAATGATTTAGCCTTAATGTTTTTATTTGTGTTTATTGCTTTGGACTGAGATTGTTATATTAAAAGACCAACAATTAATAAGATTTCTAATTTTAAATAGTAAATTAAAACTGTATAACAGATCTATAAAATTTATGACTGTGGTTTTCCAATTATACTTTTTTTGTTGTTTTTGTTTTCTGTTTTTTAATGATCCTTCTCCTTAATTATCTCCTCCTTAAGCAGGAAGATGATAAGAAGATACCTGAACAAGCAACACCTGACATGAATCTGATTTTTGTGTTGATCTTACATCAGTACCAATTAACTGAAGATTCATTTACCCATCTGAATGTTACTGTAAATGTCACACGTAGAGGGACAGTTAAATTACCTTATCAATAAATAAAAAGTAAATGAATACAGCAGTAAATGAATCCTCTTTTTCGAAATGAGCTGCTGCCTAAGTCAGGGTTTTATTTGGGTAACTATATCTAGAAGAGGAAATAGTAATGTCAGTTTTTCCTCCTTATGCAATGAGCATGTTATGTAATATCAGTTAATATTATAATCTGAATATCATGTCATCAAATTGGTGCACAGAGCTACACATTACTGCAAAAAAAGGACAGTATCAGTCCTGTTATAGTTCCTGAGCTTGTAAAATACACTGCTCAAAAAAATAAAGGGAACACTCAAATAACACATCCTAGATCTGAATGAAAGAAATATTCTCATTGAATACTTTGTTCTGTACAAAGTTGAATGTGCTGACAACAAAATCACACAAAAATCATCAATGGAAATCAAATTTATTAACCAATGGAGGCCTGGATTTGGAGCCACACACAAAATTAAAGTGAAATAACACTACACGCTGATCCAACTTTAATGTAATGTCCTTAAAACAAGTCAAAATGAGGCTCAGTATTGTGTGTGACCTCCACGTGCCTGTATGACCTCCCTACAACGCCTGGGCATGCTCCTGATGAGGTGGCGGATGGTCTCCTGAGGGATCTCCTCCCAGACTTGGACTAAAGCATCCGCCAACTCCTGGACAGTCTGTGGTGCAACGTGACGTTGGTGGATGGAGCGAGACATGATGTCCCAGATGTGCTCAATCGGATTCAGGTCTGGGGAACGGGCTGGCCAGTCCATAGCTTCAATGCCTTCATCTTGCAGGAACTGCTGACACACTCCAGCCACATGAGGTCTAGCATTGTCCTGCATTAGGAGGAACCCAGGGCCAACCGCACCAGCATATGGTCTCACAAGGGGTCTGAGGATCTCATCTCGGTACCTAATGGCAGTCAGGCTACCTCTGGCGAGCACATGGAGGGCTGTGCGGCCCTCCAAAGAAATGCCACCCCACACCATTACTGACCCACTGCCAAACCGGTCATGCTGAAGGATGTTGCAGGCAGCAGACCGCTCTCCACGGCGTCTCGAGACTCTGTCACGTCTGTCACATGTGCTCAGTGTGTACCTGCTTTCATCTGTGAAGAGCACAAGGCGCCAGTGGCGAATTTGCCAATCCTGGTGTTCTCTGGCAAATGCCAAGCGTCCTGCACGGTGTTGGGCTGTGAGCACAACCTCCATCTGTGGACGTCGGGCCCTCATACCATCGTCATGGAGTCGGTTTCTAACCGTTTGTGCAGACACATGCACATTTGTGGCCTGCTGGAGGTCATTTTGCAGGGCTCTGGCAGTGCTCCTCCTGTTCCTTCTTGCACAAAGGCGGAGGTAGCTGTCCTGCTGCTGGGTTGTTGCCCTCCTACGGCCTCCTCCACGTCTCCTGGTGTACTGGCCTGTCTCCTGGTAGCGCCTCCAGTCTCTGGACACTACGCTGACAGACACAGCAAACCTTCTTGCCACAGCTCGCATTGATGTGCCATCCTGGATGAGCTGCACTACCTGAGCCACTTGTGTGGGTTGTGGAGTCCGTCTCATGCTACCACGAGTGTGAAAGCACCACCAACATTCAAAACATCAGCCAGACAGCATAGGTACTGAGAAGTGGTCTGTGGTCCCAACTGCAGAACCACTCCTTTATTGAGTGTGTCTTGCTAATTGCCAATAATTTCCACCTGTTGTCTATTCCATTTGCACAACAGCAGGTGAAATTGATTGTCAATCAGTGTTGCTTCCTAAGTGGACAGTTTGATTTCACAGAAGTTTGATTTACTTGGAGTTATATTGTGTTGTTTAAGTGTTCCCTTTATTTTTTTGAGCAGTGCATATCTTTGGTCCGTTTTGCAAACTACAGATTTCTATTTATTTTTGTTGCTGTTTTATGTCATACAAAGTCCATGTTTTAGGTTAGACATTAAAAAATACTTGGTTAAGTTTTGGAAAAGGTTAAAATGCAGTTTACATAAAACACAAACTTTTTCTATTTTTTTCCCTCTTGACAGAAAGCAGAAAATCATTCTGCCATATCACCAACATTGAAAGATGTACTAAATTCCATCATCATGCACATAAATACTAAGTTTGTTTTTCACTTTTATGGTTTTACAATTGACAGATGCTCTAAATAGAGAAGTAGATGAAGTAGAGATTGCTTTCAATGAAATCCTTAGTACCACAAGAAACTTCTGACTGTAAAAGAAATGAACAGATGTCCTAAACTGCTCTGTAGAGTCTAATTACAATGTGCACAGTGGCAAAGATGAACCTGTGTTTGAAGCAAACAGTTTGTGATTGTCAGCACATTACGTTTTTCTCACTAGACACTTTGTGTTTAAATAAAAGCTGTGAAAGTTGCACTCAGAAAAAAAATGTTAAAAGAAGCAGAATCTGTTCTGTGTGACAGTAAACACCTCTTAAACTTTGAGTTTTAGATGTTGCCTCAGGGTTCTAGCCTCAAACACCTAGTTCTTCAAAACTAATAGATGCAAATGTAGCTCTATACATTAACTATTAATATCAAATTTATTTGAACACTTTTTTACATAAAGCTCCACCTCAGTACTTTGCACTGTAGTTAAGCTACAAGTCAAATGTAAACAAAATAATGATTCATTAAATATTCTCTTGATGATTTTTGTAAGTGCCCCAGTAAACAACTGCCTCGGCATACATTGCTGAAACAAGAAAGAAAGTTCTGTTTTGAGCTGTGATACTTTGTTCTGTATTGGCACAAAATGTGAAATTTAAAAAAAAAATATTCAAAACTTGTTGCATTGTGCCAGAATGTCAGTCTTTGAGTGTGCAAATTATAAAGTAGGAAAAGATATCAGATTACATGATTTATTGCTAAAGTGGATTTAAATAAGAAAGGTCTGACAGAAATATCAGTCTAATAGTAAAGAAAGTGGGTGTTAAGCCTCTCAGTTTACTGTTGGAGCGGGATTGAGGAAAAGAAGACAGGTGTGGTGCAAAAACAACACAATTTTAGCAACAACAGTTACATTGAAGTGATTTTCCCCAGAAAAAATGTAGATACTACTTCATATTTCACACAGGTCATATTTGGTCTTAAGAGACCTCAGTGGTGAATGTCAAGGTCATGACCAGAGTTTATGATTGCTTTATGATGAAAGATTTTGTCCAAGACACGTTTGGACTGTAATTGTAGCTTCAGGTTTACCTCAGTCATGTTTATGAAGGTTTATGTCCATAATAAAAGGACATACAAACCATAAGCCAAATGTTTGCATTTGCATGTTTCTTGGCTTATTTCTCATAACCTTGCATTTGGCTTTATCCTCACACCTGCTCCTGTAGATTAATTGTATCGGGTGCTTTGCATCTACTAAACTACTCTCACTGCAGATATAGTCCCGTAGATGTTTTGTTGCTGTCGGTGTTACAGTTAAGTTCTGGTCTGGTCCCTTTTGGCATATAGTTTTGTACTTTTTTCCCCTTCCTGATTTAGTAGCACATTTGTTTTGTGGATTGTTTCAAAATCAATTTCTCTTCCAACAGCATCCTAAGATTTCTTTACTTTTGGTTTCTCCTGGGGGCAAATGTTTTGACAGACAAAAAATTCTGCTGGAGAAGAAGTTATGTCAGAATATTGAGTTAAGATGTTTAAATTCAATAACCTCACCAGTCCACTAAGAAATAGAGAATGTTACCAGAAATGTAATTACCTATCAATGTAAAAGCAAATAACTATCTTTTAAAAGTTGTAGAGTATTGAAAAAAAAAAAAATATATATATATATACGTATATATATATATATATTTTTTTTTTTTTAAATTGAGCTTTTGGAAGCAAGATTTATTAAAATGTGTAGAAAAGGACTAAAAAGAAGAGGATGTTAAGCACATCCATTATTCTCTAAACTGGGCTTTTTTCAGGTTTAGGTTTATTTAAAAGACTTCAGTCTGGGATGTAGTCTGCTACTAAAATTAAAGTACTAATAAAAATGCTCCTTAGTCTTCCAAGATAAACAGACGCCTTCTGGGAAAATGTACTGACTAATTAAGAATTGACAAGTGATGATGACAAAAGTGTCACATGGACATTCAACGTGTTTCACAACCCATTTATGAGTTACGCACTCACTTATCAAATTAACAATCACTGGTGACTGTCATTTCAAAAGTCTTCACAAAAACTAATTGTTGTCAAAAACATGTTAAAGGAAAACACTGAAATGCCCTCAAAAAAGTTAGAGAATGACAAACCTGTAAAAGTATTTTCTCAAGATACTTGAGAAAATACATTTTTCATTTATTTTTCTGTCATGTGCTTCTGTCAGTTCATTAAGCTTGCCTTTCTTTCTTTTAACTTATTCAGATAGCATCAATACGTTGATCTGATATAATTTTCGAAACACCAAGTCTAATACAGTTAAGCCCAAAATCGATGCATTCATTTATATTGTTGGCAGATGCAGATTTAAAGTAATGTTTTAATTTGACCAACATGGTCTTTCTAACTGGTCTAATATTAAGATTTTAGAGCATTCTTGCCAGAATCCTCAGACACCTGAATGAAAGAGGCCTGGTTAGTATCCCTGTAAAATATTTTTCCATGTAAATAAACTGATTTGTTCTCAATATCATGTTGTCACTTTCAAAAAAAACATAATCCAAGCATTTTGTGTGGCAAACATCACAATGATGTGAATGAACAGAACCCAAATTATATAAAGACCATATACCTATATTGTGCAGCTGATGATTACTGAGGAATTTATTGCAGTGCTCGACAAATACTTCTCATTCTTTTAACAAAAGTCTTCCACATAATTTACAAACCAACACAATAGAAGAAAGTTGTCAACACAGCAATTTAGTTTTTAGGAGTAACATCCTTTGTGTATGAATGTAGCTCAGTGAACATACAGTTAAGTTGTATGTCTTCTCACTATTATTACAATTCAGTCTAATTAACTTACAGTATATTCAGACTCACAAAAGATAGACAAATCCACATATCATTTTATGCTATGCTGCCCTTTTTGGATAAATAACAGTCAAGGCACACACCAACACCCACACACAGTCCTCTGGACCACCACAGTACTCCAATCTGAACTACCAACTTTAAAGAATCTTGAATGATCACAGATCAATAGCTTCAAGTATACTCAGGGCTCCCTAGAACTACTGTTCAGTCAGCACTTGGCTCTGTTGGATAATGGCTGTAGTAACTCAGCTGACAAAAAGAGTATATACTCAGAATAGACTCCAACACTGAGTTATATACACACTGCAATTCCAAATTAAATCATGTTTGTAGAAATTTACAATAGAGACCAGCAAATATGACATAAAATATGTACTAAAAATTATTTTGAAAAACAAGGAAAATTACAGAATTAAATAGAATTTGTGTATGAGGAAATGAGCATTAAAATGCAGCATGCACACGAGTACAAAAGTGCATAATTATGCTTAAGTGTGTTCTGCTGTCATTCGTTTTAGATGTTTGAGTACAGGCAATGAATCCAAATAATATAAACTATTCTGTCAGGGGGGGGTGTTTTTCAATGTGAGGCTGAACCAAAAGATAGACAGCGGTGTGACATCTTGCAACTTTATTTTCTTTACTTCTGACTCAAGCAGGCTACACACTGGTGACCCACAGACAATACCCAGACAAGAATCTGTGCCAGACATGACTCAAACTTAAATACTATAGGAAACAGGTGAAGAGAAAAACTGATTAGGAGAGACAGGTGGCACACATGAGCTAAATTAACAGAGGAGACAGAGCTGGAAAATGACCTAGATCAAAATAAAACCTGACATCTGACAGAAAACTAAACATATTAAACAAAAGAAACCCCACAACACATCTCAAAATGCTGACACCATGGCATATTCACTGAGAGTGCCTTTTCTCTAGTCATGAAATTTTATTAAAGGCTATTTCAAAAGCAAGCATGTTTGAGTCAAGGTTAGAAAATATGCTCTGATATGATAAACACAACTGTATATTAATGACATACAATGAAACCATATTTGAACAAGAAAAGCGAATGGGTCAGTTTATTAAATTATTGGTATGTGATTCTGTGTATCACTGCTATGCTGAATATACCCAGTTAGTCATTACATTAGTTGATATCGGTAATGCCTTTCCTGTAGCTGTTAGTGAGATGGAAGGTTTCAGAATCCTTTGGATAAATGCAAACCTTTTAGCTTTTTATTCTATGAGTAAAGATTTGAAAAACCCTGTTATGGCACAGGCAGAGTCACTACCTCGTTCTAGCCTGCTGAGATCTATGCTGGCTACATAGAATACAGAGAGAATGAGACACAATGTATTTAGAGCTTTGGTATCCTATGGTTCTGCCACGCACCCCTTAAAAAATGGTTTGGGAGGTAATTATTTTCTGAATTCTTAAATGGATATCCAAGTAGGGCCAAAAACAATATTATCTCATTCATAGCTTTGTTATCCCATTCTGTTAACACTAAGAGAGTGACTATAAGATTAAAATTATTATTTCAGGACAAAAGGAAATCTCATAACAACAAATAAGAAGAAGGCAAATGCTTCATCTGAGTGTTTTATCTTTCCACTTTAATCCATCTCGCTATCTGACTGCACACAAGTTATCCTAGATTGCCCCCACCTGGGGGTGACGCCCTGCTGAGTTACTTCTCTGCTATTGCCGGGGAACTCCAGGTGGTTTTTGCCACTGTCTCTGCTGTGATAGTGTAAGCGGGATAAGAAAAGAGCAGGGACGAGTTAGGGGGCTGGTTCCTGGAAGGCTTCATGCTACCATTGTCTACTAAGGACTACTGCGGCTTTCAGAAGCTGAGGCTACCGTAACCCTGGTGTTCTTGTGTGCTGAAAGATTTTGCCATTCTCAACATTACAATTTCCTCTCCTTTTTAGATGACAATGTACTGTACAAACACCCACACATGGTCACATACAAATAATCCACAAGACAAAAGGTAATACCAACATGGGTTCATTTTACATTACTCAACCTTTCTGCTTTGATGAATAGTACATGTAGACATCCAGCTTTTTCATATGGCATACCTGGAATGCTAAGGCGGGAAATGTAAAGAAAAAATATTATCAGTATTAAAACCTGCGGCTGTATTAATAAATGTATTTATTTTGTGTTAGTCATTACTATCCATTCAAATTTAAACAATCTTTAAAACATAATTTTTCATTTTGCATAAGAAATATAAGCATTTTGTAACTAATAATATTACATGCTAGAAAAGAAATTGCTCTCAACTCACTCCAGCTTTGTCTCATGTACCAATAGTGAACTTATTGGTACATGAATACATGAACTCATGTACCATACTACCATGAACTATGTACCAATAGTTCTGGTGAGTTTTTGATTAACTGTGATGTATTTGTAGCCTCCTACTTTTGGTGTTATACATATTGTTCATAAGAGAAAGGCTTTCGCCAAAGCGCCACACATCCTCAAGAAGCAACAAGTTTTCAGTCAAGGGATAGTATGAAGGACTATATTGTAAGAGGCATCTCCCACAGAGTAGGGAGACCCAGAGATTGTTTACAAGCATGGCTTCAATAAGAGCAAGTTTGCATCAGTTAGGAAGTAACATATAGTTGGTGCTGACAGTAGCTACAGGAGGCTGCAGAATTGTTGTTGTACAACAGAATACATTGGAGTGAGTGTTTATTGGTGTAGACTTGAAGATTCTTGCTGCTTATTACATCATACAGATTGCACATGTCAGCAGGCCCCTGAAGGCAGGTCATGCTGTGTCTCTAGAAATAAATTTTCTTACCAGTTATGGAATGCCATATCTGCCTTACTATAACTGTGGTCATAACTTTAATGGTGAATAAGGGGAATAACCATCCATATTTGTTTTGGTGTTGTATGCAACTTGCCCTGAATTTTTTAGTATGACCTCCTGAAGGAGCCTTTATTGGATTAGATCGCCATACCACGGGAATGATGCTTGATCAAACACCTATTCTCCTCTGCTATCTTTATTACACAGTCTTTTGGAGGGAGTTGTGAATCATAAAGAGCTGTTATGAATCACTTACAAATGAATGTTAAGCCTGCAGTTAGAAATGGACAATATGAGTTGGAGGCATCTAATTTGAGTCGTTATGTGGCTATTGTGCTATTACCAGGTCTCTTTCATCAGGTTGTGAACCATTAGTATGATACCAAAAGCTATTGTCTTCATGCAATCTCTAAATGAAGGATTAGATGAACCCTGTGGACTATTTAGGGGGAGCTCCAGGGGGCTAATGAACTCACCACTCAATGATGCATAAATTAACCAGGCCTCATTCCATGACTCCACATACAGTGCTTGAAATATTTAAAGGTTGTTTAGGATGCTGTGTTATGCGCATCATCTTTTATCTTCAAGACAAGAAGTCGTCAACTAAATCTGATTAGATTACTTTGTTGTGTTCCAAAGTGCATGCTAATTATTAATGAATGATTATTAGCTTCAGCTTCTGCAGGCTTAAAAAATTAATAGTTCAGTTTAGTTACATTCATCAGCTGGCAACAAACAATTCTACATAAATTCTCCATTTACAAATCACAACCTGTTTCATCTTGTTCAGATTAGCAGAAGAACAGAATCAAGTCACCGACTTGATGGTGAAAGGTCACCATCAGAGACCTTTTGCTACAAAACCACACTGTGAGGCAACAGGTCAGGACATACAGGAAAGCCTCCATAAACACAAATATAATATAATAAGACTTTGTCATGAAAGAATTATAGTAAAAGAGAACCAATAACAACAACCAATTATTTTAGACATTGGGGAAATTTATAGGTACATGTTCTTAAGGAACACTTATGAAAGATGTACACAGATGTTGGTATATCATGATTATTTTATTTATGTTAGTAAAATATTAATATCACAGTTTGCATTGTCGTCATACATAACTCCTCTCCATTTGGTTGTCAGCTTCTGTATTTTGTATTTCTGTGATGACATTGCAATGACCAACCGAACTACAAACTGAATGATGTGCTACTTGTTCTACCCTTGTAGCCTAACGACAGTAACTTGTTTATCATACATGATTTAAAATGTGGACTTGGGTGTAATGATGATAATGTCTTCAGGAATTATCCAACTGCTGTAAACATTGTCTAGAGATCTCAAGAGTTCCAGAAATGCTTGGCTTTTCAAAAAGGCTTCTTAGCAGCACTGTCTTCACAGGGGAATTTACTTTGTTAAAGCAGCAAAGTAAATACAAACAATGCTGAATTTTCTGTTAACATTAACACTTGCGTAAAGGGCATGTACCAAACTGATGGCATTTGTTTCATGCAGCAGTGCATTTTATTTTTAGTTGTAGCTCTCCCCTGACCCAGGGATTTTTCTGGTAATTGGGCAGAGCTACTTTCAAAGAATAAAATCTTGCAAACTAGCAGCTAGAATGGCTAGTGCTACAGTCAATAGTTTGAAGGCTATCTGTAGCTGGTGTAGGTTTCTTTCACATCGAATGTGGTGGTTTTACTGTCTGTGGCAAGAGTTTATAGTCCCTGCTCTGAAATGGAAGGTAGACTTGATTGTTGATCTTTAAATAGGAGGAAGAGCTGCTTTTTTGTTGATTTTAACTTTAATTCTGATATGGTGCACAACTATTGTGGTTGACTTTTTGTCCCGTTTTCAGAGCTTTTTAATGGCTGTTTCCCAGGTTGGTACTCTATGTTGTAAAATTAATTTATACAACAAATTGGTCAACCTTGATTCTAACAAGTTTACTCTTCACAGGTCTCTAGAAAAAGCTGGTTTCTGTGACCAATTCCAGCATTTTTTTTAAAAATGTATAATTTTGTCTAGCCTGGTATTTAATTTTCATAGTGTTAACAGTACATTGTCTTTTCCTTTATGGTGACTTTTAGGTCTTGATAGCAGAATTTCTTCATTTATCCACACAACATGTTGCAACAATACATCAGGATGAAGTGAGACTCCCTACAAGGTCATCTGTTGGAACCTGTCAAACAAGCATGGGTAATCATTTTAGCTCATGTTTTGACAACAGCGTTCTTAATTTGAATTAGAGTTTAAGAACAGTTATTCAAATCCAATGGTCAAGCATAGCACTTAAGGCACCTAAGTAAAAATAGACAACTTGTTGCTTAATTTGTAAATTTATGCTGTCTGAGGCAATAGACAGAAATGTTACGTTTTTTTCAGAGTTTAATAGAATATAGGTATCCCTAAACTATTGTTTGTCTGATCAGCCAAATCTGAAAAATTTATCAATGGAACTATACTCTGGTGCTCGAGGACCAGTGTCTTGCATAAATGAGATGTTTCCCTGCTTCAACACTCATGGATAAAATGAATGGCTCATTAAACAGGTCTCTGTAGAAATTGTTGACATGATGAGAAGATAATTAAACCATTTGAGTCAGGTGTACTGGAGCAGGGACATATCTAGAAATTGCACTGCATTAGCCTATGAGTATCAGAATATGGGACCACCATCTAGCTCTACAATGCAATGCACTTTGTGCCAAGCTTTGCAATGGTCTTTGCACTTCTGTTGTTGCGTGAAAGCTTTAAAAATGATGCAGAAAGACATACTTCCAAACATTTTTGCGTAAACGCACATACTTGCCCCTAATACTATCATACCAAGTTTTGTATGAGGTGGCTGATTATGCATATATCCATGATTATGCAGTAGTGTCCAAAGTCAGTTCTCAAGAGCGGTATCCTGCATGTTTTAGTTTTTTTTCCCTGATTCTTCACGCCCTAATCAAATGATGGCTCATTCGCAGGTCTCTGCAGAACTTCAACATTATGATAAGGTACTAGGACCATGTAAATCAACTGTGTTGGAGCAGAGAAATTTAATACTGGCCTTGGACATTGACCCTTGAGGACTGGAGCTGGAACCCAAGCTCTACTTTTCCTAAAGGCAGGGTACGAAAGGCAGGTATGTCCTCACAGATGAAACTCATCAAATTCCAATCTGGATGCGTTTAAGAACAGTAGATTCCCATGAGACAGATGCCAGATGCTAGTTATTTCCTGCATTCTTTATGGGCCTTACACATTGTTCTCCACCTTTTAAAAAATCTGTACTGCCAGTATTCTGCCCTTCTCGCTCTCCAAGTTAGATGGAGAACTCACCTCAATATCCCCTCTGTGAATCTTCTCACCCCTCCACACCTGCCTTCTCTAGCCCTCCATCATTGCCACCTCCTCATATATATATATATATATATATATATATATATATATATATATATATATAAATTATGGTAAGACAATTATTGCTGTCAAAATAATGATTTTTGGTAGCATAATAACAATTAAGGCAAATTATTGTAGCTCCTTTTTTTGTGTATGACCTTTATATCTGACATATTCAGTACAGCAGCCAGGTTCAATGCCTCTTGTGACTCTCTCATCAAACAGCCAGATGAACCAGGAAACGACGTACTTGTTTGAGAATCTATTGTGAGGTCTACCTGTCGCCTCACACAAGCCAAATTTGTTTTGTGGCCCTGGTTGCAGATTCGGAAGAATAGAGTTGAAAGAAAAGCTTTGTGTGCTTGTGTATCTAGCAAAGCTTCCAGAAAAATCAGCACATATGTGAATCACAGACTCTTTGTAATAGCTTGCCTCTGTCAAGAAAGAGGATGTACCTGTCAAATCATTTAAATTACTACAACCATTGTTGAGATGGAAATGCTTGTATCAGCGCTTTGACGTTGTGGAACTTCTAAAGCCTTGAAAATATGCCTCACTGCGTTTTGGTGTCTCTGCGAAGCAGAATTATACTGTGTGAAATGTCTCTGTCCAAACCTGCAGAACTGAATCAAAGTCAACACCCTTATGTTGAGCTTGGGTGTGCTTCACAAACCACCCCCAGACTCAAGTGAACACACAAACATCAGCCTGCTTTGCATTTTTGTCTGAAAGCAAAACATAGTTGTTTTACATACTAAACACAAAAACACATTGGGCGTAGCTTGAGTGTTTCTCTATCTGGAATTACACTCTGAGTGCCTGTTATGTATGTCACACTAATTATTAAATGGGGAAAAATGTAATCACTTATGTACAGGCAACTCAAAGATAAATTTTCATTACGTTACAAAACAGAAATAAACACTAAATCTTCCTCAATAGTCTGTGTACATTTTTAATAGCCTCTTTCACACACTTGACTGGCGATACCCAATGTTCTTGCGATACAACTCAAGTACTGCTATATTAATGACCCATCTGAGAGAGATGCAAACTGGAAAACAATGGCCTTTTGTACTTGCTTGTTGTCATTTACAATCAGGTTTGCATATAATTCCATTTGATTGTAGCATTTTTGTGTTTCTTTCAACATAACTCACATATTGAATCATTGTTAAACCTAATTTTAAAAATCGACTTAAAGAGAAATGCAAGCATTTGTCCCCAGTCTTTCCCCTATGGCTCAAATCATCCCTTTGTAGATATTATGTGTAAAATGAAAATCGTTTTGCCCACAAATTGTAAATCGACTGAGTTGTTATGGTATAGTTTTTTTTAGTAATATGGCTAGTTCTTTGCACTAGACTAACAACTAATCGCATTAGTTGCGATTGTACTGCCAGTATTCTGCCCTCCTCGCTCTCCAAGTTAGATGGAGAACTCACCTCAATATCCCCTCTGTGAATCTTCTCATCTTCTCATCCCTCCACACCTGCCTTCTCTAGCCCTCCACCATTGCCACCTCCTCACTAACCCACACACTAATTCCCAAAGAAGATATTGATATTGGTGTATCGTCTTCTGCGTGGGTGGCCTTTTTAAAGTAAAAATATGATTCTTTTAAAAAGAGCTGATGGTAAGTAAATTTCTGTTACAAGCCTGTTTGGTAAAAATGTTGGAATGTTCTTTAAAAATGTGAAAAGTATAAAAAAATAAATTAAGCCCCAACTTTAAAGGACAAAGTGGAAGGGTGATTATATGCAAAATCAAATTACATTGTTTTACAATGTAATTCCCAGTCTGTTTTTTCCCCCAAACTGTTGCTGTGACCTATTCATGCATGTTTGAGAAATCCTTGAATCTCCCATCGTAGCCAGTAGAGGCTCGATTAAACATACAATGATCTGCCTATTTACCCAAAACTCCACCTTGGAGCTTCAGTCCCCAACCTAACTTTCACCCCACAATGCACCACCCCCCTGAACCTCCACCACGCAGTCATCCAGACTAGTGTAAACAGGAATGACAAGTGTGTGTCTGCTGAACTTATCATACAAGCCACAACACACCTAAGAACAGTTGTGAATGACATTAATCAGTGCAATAAAGGAGCATTGTTGTGATGATGTGCTGAACAGGTGAGTGTCAGAAAGGGTAGGAGTTTCTTAAAGAGACAGACCAATTTCAAGGTGCCAGATATGGCTGTGATGCCAAGCTAAATTTAATTTAAATTTTTTGTCTTATATATACAGAATTTTCTAACAACTGAAAGTAATGTACTTAATTGAGCTACAAAATGTCACTGTGTATCTTCACACAGGGATAATATGATGCAAATATTCAATTTGCATTTAAACTGAAATCGGTTTTAAAAAGGTGATGTGGGAAAATTGGAGCAGTGGCAGTTTTAGTTTTACAAACATTGAACATTAAACGCGTAATTAAAGTTGCTTTTCTTATTAAGAGCTTCCCTTGTAGTCTGATACAATTTCATCATATTTTTTTCAACATATTGCAGTCCTAACAGTTTCACAAATATGCCATGCTGTTATAGCTTTTACAAAAGGCAGCAGAGGTGCTTGACCATGTTTTTTCAGGAAGTGGTTACTTGAGCTCAAGAGGAACTCCACTACTCAAACCCATCTAATCCATTTGAAGTCATGGAGGGCAGTTAGCGGTTAATGGGTAAGAGCTGTAGTACACAGGATGTGACTAGAGAACACAGAGAGAGACAGGACAACAAACCATCCAACCTAAGGACAATTAAGAAAGGCCAGTTAACATAATGTGCATGTTTTGGAGGATGGCAGGAGGAGAAGAGTATCAGATGGGAACCCAAACATGTACAGGGAGAACATGTAAATTCCATGCAGAAAGGATTGGAATCCAGAAATTTGCTGCAAGGAGTATCAGCTGTTGCACTAAACTTAAGAATAAAAGTTATACTGGAAACCTATGCATTTGGTAACTTATTTAATTGGTTTCAGAAATTTGATGAGTTTTGCATTTTCTATTATTAGCATAAAATAGCGCCTCACCATTTTGGAAAAGGTTTTGCAGGACATGTTTATCCGTTAATAAGATTTAGGTTTTCATCAAGGTAATGCCTCTGTTTTGTTTTGCATAGTAACGGAATCTCAGTTGACAAAAACAATAGCATCACCTGACTGATCCTGTTTGAAGTGTTGCGCTGTTCTGTACACATAAAGTACTTTCTGAAAGAGTCCCTGCAGGAGAAACGTATTGCACCATTTTAAAGAAGTGCTGGTGCCAACACTGAGAAAGAGATGTATGAGGCTGTGGACATTCAATTGATTTTCAGTCAACACATCGCTCACATAGTCTTTTATGTGTTAAATTATTTAAGAACAGCAGCTTCAGGGAAGTGAATTTATATCCTCCCCAAGGAGCAGGCAACTTACCTGTGTCACTGAGTATTTTGCATCAGGTATTTCACACATATTTAACTGTATTAGTTAAGTGGCTTTTCCCAATTCTCCTCTGCTTCCAGGGGTTGATAAAGGTTTTAAAATGGAGCCTCGGGGCATGACACATTATCCACACTGAGAAGGTCTCTATCATTACCACCATGTATTAGTAAATGGTTCATTTCAGCTTTCCACTCCAAGCATCTTTTTTTTCATCATACAATAGACTTCCTCCTGGAGCCTTCTTGGTAAATGACCATATTCATTATTCATCAAGGATTAGTGTCATAATCGATTTTGTCTGAGTGCTCTGCAATTCACACTGTGTTTTTAATCCAATCCCCAAGAGATTCTGAACTTTGTCACATCTAATTAGGTCACACGAGTCAGCTAGTCGGAGGCAGCTTTTACAACTTCTTCATTATATGCTGGATAATTGGTGGCCCATTCCTGGATTGAACCATGTCCATACATTTCCAGCACTGGCATAAGGATAGAGCAAAGGCATCCAATGTGTACTTATTGGCATGCTCCGCCTGCAACACATCCGTGCTTTGCACGTGCTTTGCAGCTGTGAGTAAAACATGCACCACTAAGACTTTGAATGTTTTTGATTTAATTATGACCCACTTTGCAACTCCAAAAAGATTAGTGTTCTGCCTTTTGATTTCCTTCCCTCTAAGGCTGCCCTGTGTCTCTCCTGGTCCTCTGTTGATGACCACCCTGTTCTCCATTTGCAGCTGTAAGATGGACCTGTGGTGCATGTGACATCTGTATCTGCCAATGGATGTGCTAAGCTTGTCAGCTCCGTGGCACTCACCCTGTCAGTCAGACTTGGCTCAAACAGCCTGGGACCACAGCTGTCATAATGATCCAACAATAGAAAAGAACAATCTGCTGATCCTCTCTTTGCCTGACTGAAACTGCTGGTACCTTTCAGTCGTCAGTAGTCTTTTTCAAGACTAGATACAGATGTAACCCTGGTTAAAATAGCCCTCACTAAATATAAGTCTTTTAATAAAAATAGCTACAAAATGGATAAATAGTAAATAAATAAATAGTCTTAGAATAGTTATAAATACAAAAACTTAATTACAAACATTAGGAATTCTGTATATTATGTTGTGATATTTTATTTGGTTTAAAAACGTGCAAACCGGAGTTTTATTTTGTCAGCAGTTAAATTGTTAAGTGTAACAATTGATGGGTAAAATCTCTTATTTTGAAAGGTCACATTGCTGTGTAGCCAATGCGACTAGCTCCAGCCAACCGGGTTGTAATGTTCCCTGGCGCCTTAAGCAGAAGAAAACAAAGAAAAAGCCTACAGAGTTGTACTGTGAAAGAGATGAAAAGTAAGAGAAATTGATGATCAAAGGGACTACCTGCTGTCTAAAACCCTTTTTCCATTTCTGAGGAGTTGTTTTTTCAACCTGACTGCGTTCGGGACAGTGTTATATGTTACAGAACTGGACTTGATGAGTTAAAAAGTGTATTTTTCTTCTAGTGAAGAATGTTATTTGTAAGATATTTTTATTTCATTGAAACGGAAAGGAAAAGTAGCACATTTATGTTGTTCTATGTTAAAAAAAACCTGTGGATGTAACAGAAGCGTGCCTCCTCCACCCCACCCCCCACATATGTTCAGCTGCCAAATCGGCGAGTATATTACTTTATTCAGTAGAAACAAAGCTAAATGAACTTTTGTTATGCTTTGTTGGTTATTAAACCAAGCCTTTAAGGTTCTGCTGGAAAGTTGGACCCGGAAAATCTGAGTCGATTGCTGAATTGGATTCCGTGAGTGAGAAACAAGATGGCGAGCTGTAACCCATGGAGCCCTTTAACTGCGGCCTAGCAGGAGCTGCAACCTCTGTGAGTCATCCGAACTGGTATGACCTGCCCATGAGAAACGGGATTAACCCTTCAGGATCAAAAGGATCACATTAATTTATTAGATTATTCAGTCTTTTGCTGAATTGTTTTTCCATTGTATTTTATTGTTGTTTTTTCCCCCTCAAACCACATTCAATACTCATTGCCGCAGTGTATTAAATGTGAAAATTTCTGTTGGGTTTAAAATAGAAATAATAAATGGTTAAAACAGGAAATTAAAATCTTAACCTTTTGAAAAAAATACTAAGTAAAGTAGATTTAAAAGATTTAAAAAAACTGTAAATCAAAATAGATTAACATTATTGACTTGAACTTAAATAGAACTATAACCTAGGTTAAATAAATAGTATCCTATAATACCTAACATTAGGTTTAAATTTCAAAACCGGGATTAAATAAAATATTCTGAAAGAAAAAGAAACTATTTTGGATTGAATTCTGTGTTAAATGTAGGTGAACTGTTTGTAATCTTGTTGTTTCTTTTCTTTTCAACAAATAATAAGCTAGCAGTTTAAACTTATTTTCTGGTCTGTGGTCATTAATACACCTACACATTTCACTACTCCCATAGCTGAACCTAGTGCTGGTCTTATTGTGCGTTCTAGTAACTAGTATAATCACACGGTAACTGTTGCACATAGTGTGATTCTAACAACATAATTGTTTCAAAGTATTAGTAGCATTAATATTTTGTATGATGAAATGTTTCCATTATTAAGATTTTAGATCTCTTTTAATAACTTATATTTACTGCAATAATGGTATTATTGAAGCTAACCAATGATTTACATGCTTCTGCTCCACCAGAACTAGTTTCAGTCTCTTAAATCCAGATGTAAGCTTTAAGCTTTGATTTGGGTATTGTCTGGACTGACAAATATACCTAAAGATCCTTAAAACTATTTAAAATATTTCTATTTAAATAGAAATATATTTGAATAGGAATAGAAATATTGAAATATTTCTATTCAAATATTAGAATAGAATATTCTAAATATATTTCTAATATTTAGAAATATTATCAACCTAATGTTTCTAAATTGGGTTTGTAGGCCAGCATTTATTTATTATGTGTGTGAATAGTACTAACTATTTTCTTAGGAGTGCAAGTTTGTTAGTTTTAAAATGTAAAACATGTCACAAATTTTAAGATCTATTCTGCAGTTTGAGTCCTAAATGTTCTCTATACAATTTCAGAAGAGACTTTGCAATAGGGTTTATTCGTTAAATATATAAAAATCGACCTCTGTAGATTATTTTTTTTCTCTCTTTGTTTGATCTTTTGGCATTTAGAAACAACTATGAAAAGGCTCCGTCCAAGGCATTCCAGGAGGGTATGTGATATTTAAGAGAGCATATGAGTAGCAGAGCCTATGAATACAGCTTACAATAATATCCAATTATATTTAACAAAGGTTGCTCAAGGCTGCTGATGTTCTACTGATGTACATACATCCATAGCTTGGAATCTTCTCAAAATATTCTGAGGGGATGAGCTAGTTCTGCTTGTATTATAAAAGCACTTGTCATTAGTATCTATATGAGACACATTTTGTCCATTTTCAACACAATTACACAACAAAATCGGTTCTCTTATTTTAGTCATGTTCAGTCATGCTTATTGTTTAATTCCACCATAAATTACATCTACTGATGGTTGTATAAGACTTAACTAGTTAATAAATAATCAACTTAACTAAAGAAAAATGGTCTTTAATTAACGGTAACAGTGTGTAGTTTATGTACAGAGATTGCTATTTATATTCTCACTGCAGTGGCAGACGTTTTCATTGACTGGGTGGATGTTAAATATACATCCACGGTTCATATGAGTCCACATATAAATATATGCATTCTTCCAAATGACAGTGAGATTATACTATTCATTTTTATCATGTTAGTGTTGAGTAAATTTAGCAAAGACTATAACAATGCTATGTATTGGTCGTTTCATCCTGGTACCAAACGTAGAGTTTAAACAAGAGCATTGTTACGGCAGTACTTTCATATGGCAGTGTGGATACAATGGTGTTTGCATTCACAGTGCAGTCTCACTCTCCTTTCTCAATGAATAATGCAAAGCTAGCACGCTAGGTGATAAACTCTCAAGTGTAAATCTACAGAGCACATCAGTTCAGTGGCTGTTTTTTGACACTAGATTGTCAGATTGAGAAAGTTCATACAAGTCTACAGAGAGCCGAAACAGAAAATACTTTGTTAATGACTACACAGTAGGTTGTCAATTCTGAGGGAAAAAAATAGTTTATTCCCAACTTTCTCCTAATGAGTTTATTAAAACAGAGCATTTTTGTTTCCTTTAACAAGTTCAGAATAAGAACAAAATATTATTTGTACAACTTTGAAAGATATACTCTTGTAAGTTTGTACCAGTGATTTCAGAAGCCAAAACTCTTGTAAGTTTGTACCAGTGATTTCAGAAGCCATCATAAAGCACAACACCAGTTGGCAGTTACCTGCACTACAAAACATTAAATCTTACAGAGCATTTGTGCCTAGTTGCTAGTGCAAATATCTTAGTAAACTTGAAATAAAACAAAACTAACTTTTCAATAAGTTATATTAGCTTGTTTTTAGTCAATAATCTCTCTGGAAGAGCATAAATCTGAACTCATCACATGACCTTCTTACATTGCCGTAGAGTTCAATCTTAATGCTCCCTTTCAAATTTCTGGTTAACCTCACTGATTAGTGGCTTTCTTCTGACAACACAACTGTTCAGTCTCAATTCCTTCAGTTCCCTTCACATTATGCACGTGGAAATGCTCTTACTGTCACTATTAAACATTGCCCTGAGTTCCACTATTGTTTTTCTTCGATTTGCTGTCACTAGATGGTTATGTGATCACCAATCAAAGACATTCGGGGTTTTATTTCAACCACATTTCTTCCTCAAAGACAATGGTTCCCCACTATCCTTCCAGTTTTTAATAATGTGTTGCACAGTTCTCAACCCAATTTTATGTCTTTGTGCAATCTCTTTAGATGTTTTCTCTCCCTGATGCATTCCAATGATCTTACCCTCCTTAAACTGACAAACATCTTTTCCACGAACACAGGATGTGTCTTTCCATTTCTTGTTTAAGACATAAGAAGCTACTCATTGCATCAACCGGGGTTAAATAGCTTGTGGCCAGCTGGACGGGAGTAGTCCATGCAGTAATGATCCAGGAAGCTCATATCTATTTGCTCAGTTAATTTTTTCTTTGGCTACGCAGTGCATTTAAAAGCTGAACACATCATTACCTTTTTTCTAATCTAATGCTTGAACATATTCAGTTTAAAATAACACATTGTACCTGTTGGGGCACATTCTGCCTTAGTTCATTTGGTCCATATACAGAAAATCTCCAAAACTGATTTCAGTTGTCAGATTCTAATCAAGCTATTTATTGAAGCTGAGCATTGGAAAGACGAAAGCTGAGCAAACTAGAACGTTACTATTTAATTACAAAATTTTTACCATTCATCAGAGGTGTTAACTATTTTTAAAAATTCTCATTCCCTTAAACCATTATTAATCCAAGCAATGCATGTGTTGACATTAATTTGACTTGAAATGCTCCAAACCAGTGCACACTCAACTGATTTTCAACTATCATCACAACAACACAGAAAGAGGTGAGTTAACTGCAGCGCATTGGTTTCTCATTAAGTCCTGGAGACGGAGAAGGGCTTTAGGTGCTGTCTCGTCGAAAGAACAATTAAGCCCTTATGCCACTGCCTACTGTACTCTGTTCTACTAGTTTACATCATTAGAGCTCAAAGGTGCTTCACAGTGCCCATGGGAACTAGCTCACAGGTCCTTACAGCCATCCCACTTATCAAAAGGATTTGAATGTGCTTTGATTGTGCTAAAGCCTTTAGAGTACAGTAATTTGAAAAAAGCTCACATTATTCCTTGAAACTTTAAATCATTTGATTGTAAAAAAAAATAAAAAAGTGCTGGAAGGCATCTAAGTTTCACTTGTTTTGTCTAAGTTCTCATGGAACATACAACAAAAAACCTGCTGTGTATATTTTTAGGCTGTAATCAGTCACAAAAACACCATCACTAGGAACATAATACATTATATGTATTTCATTTACTTAATATACCACATTTTGTTGTATTATGGCAATTGCTGAATTGCCAGTTACATTTAATATTTTACAGTTTGTGGTTTCAGTGTTTAAATTTCACTGCATCATAGTTGTTTATCAACATAAAATTAGTTGTCAATATTTACAGTCTTTAGGAAATATTATCTCCTATTCAAATATAACATGACCTTAGCATGCATTTTAAAGAAGAAAAACAATACACTTTGAGTAACATTTTATGAAAATATAAAATATGTCTTCCTTATATTTTATAAAGAAGATAATGAAGGTTAAATTCCCTTTTTGTCAGGCCAGAATTCAGGACTGGATCTAAATTATGTCCCTTTAAACTCTTGGAAACAAACGTAATTTTCCCTGTTTCCTGTTATCTACCTTCTTTTTAATGTCATTGTTGCTTTAATTATTCTTGTTTTAATATTTTTCATTTGGAGGATACAAGCCCTACATGCTTATTCAAGCTCAATGAAATGTTAAAATGCGGTTCAGCAGCAACAACTTGTGCTTTGTCTACGTTTCTCCTCTTGGAGAAAAATACAGGCATGAAGCAATTACTTTTGCAAATGTAATACAAATTTGGCTTCATTCAAACCCATAGCTCTTTAAGATACAAACTGACCTTCGTATTAATTGGTCAATAACTGACAAGCAATGCCATCAAACAGCCTGAGTACTCAAATCAGTTTAAAGTGGGCCCCCGGTAGAATTTCTACCGGGTCAATCAGCGAAGAGAAGGAGGAGCTGTGAACAATGACATTGGTTTTTTAAGCTGTTTTATAATTGTAGTCTGCCTGTAGATTTAGCAATGGCAGCAGTGAAAATGATCAAAGCCACTCAGTCCGTGTTAGTCACGCTTCCAAATATTGAATTAGTAGCTTGGCACTTCTCTCTTCTCAGTGGAGTGTTTACAGTGCAGGCAATTTCCAGTAAACGTCATAGCATAGAACTGATGCATTATATACATCATGGCCAAACATTAGCGTTTAAATGTAAAACTTAAGCAGAGTACACACCTCAAGCAAGCAGTTGTTTTTCAATAGCCAGGAGCCCAGAGCCTCTTTACAAAGCAAAGCGTAGTATTAGTGGCTGGTTATTAGCAGGCCTGTGGTCTTCAGTTCTGCATTCGGGTCCTGAGGAACTCACAAACATGACAGTATGATTGCCTATTGACCCTGAGTTTGAGTCTATTTAGAGGCCAAGATAACATTGCTATGATGTTTTGTGTTTATTTACTGATTACGGTGTGGCATCATAAATTTTAAATATTTAACTTTTCTTTTTTTTTTACAGTATTCTAAATTTCTAAGGTATTCAATTTTGGGTTTTCATTATATGTAGCCATAATCATCAAAATAAGACAAAAAAAGGCTTGAAATATTTCACCCTGTGTATTAAATCTGTATATTTTGAGTTTCACTCTCAAAAATGATTGACAAAAAGAGAACCTTTTGACAATTTAATAAATTTTAAAATGTACCTATATCCTGTTCCACTTGCTTCATCCTTGTCTATAAAGACCGCGTCCTGAATAAAATAATGTCTCGTGTCCCATCCATCAAAGTTGATCACATTTTTTGCACTCTGGTTTTGTCATAACTGTAGCAGTCTGCTGCAGGCAGAAGGTCTCTAGGAGGATTTCTGGGTTGAATTAAGATGAGCAAAGTTAAAGAGAAAAAAAATATTAGCAGAGGCTAGACTTAAAAGGTGACAGCGTTAGATGGTAAATTATATAACATAAATTTGTTTAAACTTCATCATTTTTTAAAATATCAAGAACTCACTTTGAAATGGTGAACCTGAAATAAGTTTTACCTTTATGAACTGAATTGAGAACTAGTTTTTTAGGGTCATCTTTCACAATATTATCCACAAAGTTCTTAGATTCTTAGTTTCCCCTGTAGTTGGGATGAAGGCAGTGCTGAAGCTGAAAATGTTAAGTGAACATCAGAGCTATAAATAAGTCGACTAATGGGAAGTCATTTAAGTTCATTGGTTTTTTTTCTGGCCTTGTCATCTCCACTACTGTTTGAAATCAGTTCAGAGAATAACATCAGTGTAACTGTAACAAAAAAACAATACATGTACTCTGTGAAAATAAGTAAATGAATGATATAATTCTGTTTTTGCTGTTTTTATATAAAATTCAGGATTGTTTTCACTCATCAATGTGAAAAAAGTTCCACAATTCAAAACGTTAATCAGTGACAGTGTTTAAAATGAAAACAACAACAATAATAATAATAATACAGACCTTTGGGCACTTCTGGTCAGTCTTGTAAGAGGGTAATATGTATTAGAAGATTACTTCACTTAAGGATTTACAATATAAGGTAATCATATCAAAGTGTTTACAGAACATGAAAGAATACTTTTGTACACTGCAAACCTCTTCACCTTATAAGTAAATAAACAATGTTACTCTAATTTGATTATGTGTTCGTCACCATTTAAAAAACAAATGGCTCCAAAGACTGTTCCTTCAAAACACAGCCCAAAATCAAATTCATATTGATAATGGACAAGGATGGTGTACTTTACATCACAAAAAAAAATCTACTTCTTTAAATTAGGTGACTTGTACGCCACCTTTTACCTGGTAGAGTAAAACCCTACTGCAAGATTTGGAGAGTTGTGTTTGATGCACTTAGCACCATATTTGCATAAACATGTCATTTTATTAGATGCTCAACAACTTTTACAGCATTGTTCAAAAATACGTTATACTGTCTTGCAAACACAAGTTCATAATTGCTGCACATAAATGGATGTTACAATATGGGGAAAACATTTTTTATATTTCAGTGAAAATTAGGACGGCACTTACATGGAATAGGTAGAACTATATAGATTTTTTTTTTTTCTGACGGGTCCATTATCTTTTACAGATTATTTTTTCCTACAGTTACTAAGACAACTTAAAATATAGAGCGATCACCATTGTAGAGAAAGGTATGGTTAGTGTGTAATCAAGCAGAGAGCTGTCCATGATGGGTTTATATCGAGCAAAATGAGGAACTGATGGAGAAGATTGTAGAGCACAAACATAATTCCTGGAGCTGGAAAAGAGTGATAGTGTGCATAAGGTTTAGTCGACAGACACCCTACAATAAGTACAAGTACAAAATGGCGTTTTTTTGCAATCAATGATTTTTATGGATAGGGCAGGACAGAAATGAAACTCCCAGCAGGACAAGGAGTCTCGAGTTAGTGAGGCTTTTCTACTGGAATGCATTGAATAAATGAGGCAAATTTATTATCAGGACTGAAGATTGCACCTTTCTGAAGTGTTTAGTTTTATTTCCATAATTAAAACACAGAACAATGATCTTGAGAAAAAATAATAACAGTGCAGGAAGAGAAAAAAAAAAGTGGGTTATAAAGCCTCCACCCAAATAGCAAAGAAAAAATACAAATAATCCAATAGGACCATGTTTTTCAGTTGATCAAAAATTTAGAAAATACTTTCATATAAAACTTTAAAACATATAAACAACTTCAGAAATATGAATGGGAATTTGGATTGAATATATACCAATGACAAAGTCACAATCATAACACATTAATTACGTCATTTTAAACTAAATTTGATTTAAAATAATGGATAAAATGCATTGATATAGTCTTCTGACATTCAAAATCTTGTAAGCAAAAATACAAATTTGAAAAATGTTCAAGGACCTGCAGATTGAGCCTTCTGCTAGAAACAGAAGTAAAATAATAATCTGATCGAGATGGAGCTAGAAACAAAGTGCTCTTGAAGAATCTTTTTTTTTAGCTTATTACAATAAGAGATACAGTATATCTACAGCAAAGTGGAACTAAACATTCTGCATTGATAAAAAGACTAATCCTCTTTATTATACTAATATATTTATGCATTTTTCATGCAAATCCAATCCGTATGATCTTTCAACCTCAAGTTTTCATCAACAATGACTCCAAGAAATATTGTTGATACATGTGATATTGTATCGACATTGGATACAATACAAGTTTTAATAATATTTTTTTGAAACTTGTTCAAAATACAACTTCAACATACAACTTTTACTAATGAAAATGATTATATTAGATTTTTAGAATTGAAGATGATTTCTTTTTAAACAAATTTGAAGTTCAAACACTCACACTAAAATTAGCATGCTTCAAGTGGAATCAAAATTTGAATAGGAAAGAAGCAGAATTGTATCATCAGCAAACATGATTGGGGAAAGAATATTGAAAACTTTTGATAAATCATTTATATGAATCAGAAATAACTGAAAGGGCTGTATCTAGATAATTTATGATGTTCAGTCGAGTTCTCTGTTAGCCATGTTTCTGATACAGGACTGACAGAAAAACTGAGCTTCAAAAAAAATTTAATAAACTAATAACATATAAACTTCATATATTTAAATGAAAAGAGGAAAATATATTAGAATCTACAGGAGCAAGCAGTGTCAGCCAACATTCAGAACATTTTTATATGCGCTATGTAAATGACAGGTTTTGCCTATATTCACTATGTGTGTGAGAATTTTTGCCAGTCTCACGAAGAAAATGTTTATTAATATAATATGGTCATATTTAAAATTTCAGGAAAAAAATGTTAATAATGTGAAAAAAAAACCAATAAGGTGAATTTTCCTGCTGTCATCATTTTTGTAGAAATATACTCTTCCTTTTTTTAATGTAGAGCGATAACAGATTAAACATGCTACTGTAATTCAGTTTAATACTTGTCGAGGATGCATAGAAATGTCACACTGTCTGAGCTGTACATGTTTAAGGTCTCTAGCCTCTCATTACACTACAATAATAAGTTGCCTAGTAAATCATTGGTCTTGGACCAATTGGACTCTGAAGTCTATTTAAGGTCATTGCCCATTTCATTTTTCATTGGGTTGAGATACCTGTGCCCCATGAATAGGAAGCAGCAAAGCTGTAACTTCCAGAAATTGTCATATTGCATAGAAAGTATTAAATCAGTGTCACCTAAAAGAATAAAGAGTTCACCCAAAAGACAGAAAATAATTTAGTCTGTCTTAAAGAGCTTTAGCTGGTAACAACAGGTAACAACCCTCTCGTGAAACTTTGTACAATGTATGAAGTAGTTTGACCTTTACATACTATTTGTGCATTTACTCAAAACAATATTTCCCTCTGCCACTTGTGTTGCAGATAGAACAAAAGGCCCCGAGCTTAAACAGACTGAATTGTTTTGCAAACTGATGTCTTAATTCTCAGCTTGGATGTCTCTGGCAGAGGACAAATTATCAGAAAGTAGCACAACGAATGCTTCATCTAAAGTTAATCTAAATACCAAATTGGTAATACTGTATCAGACATGTGACAAAAACATCCCACAGACTTTGGCAAATACAAGAACACTTCAAGCTGTGACAGCAACATAATCACTTCGGTAACTGTAGCTTTGTGTTTCTGCACCCACATTCGGATGTAGTTTGTGACAGTTTCTGAAAAAGATGAGGCAAATAACAACGCTAGTAATATTTTGTTCCAATGCAAGCATTTCAATGCATTTCTTAGGTAAGATTACTGTTTGCATATTGTGTTAATATGCAAACAGTAATAGTAATATTAACAAGAACAAGTAAAAAGTGTATTTAGTAAATAACTGGGATGAAACTGATGCTGCTTTCATACCTACCCTGAAGTGCCCAAATGAATTTGTTTTTTGGAACTGACATCGCAGACGTTTTTGCGTCCTTTGGCAATGTGATTTATGAATTTTTCCATGAATCCATTCAACTGAACTCAGGCAACACATAAACAGACAGAGACAGTCAGCAGTTGAAACAGAAACACTTTCCATAAAATAAGCAAAAACACAGCTTGTTCACCATAAATTAAACTTTTTTAATGTACAGTATTTTGCTTTAAGTCTCAGTTATGCAGCTTGTCATTTTGATTGGTTGCAAACTATAAGATCCTGTTATGCAAATGAATTGTGCGTGAAAATAAACGTCAAATGAAAAAGAATAAAGTACAATTAGGCACATGAAAATGCTGAATGCAAAGAAGAGTAATCATCTCTTTAAAGATGATTTAAAAGAAAAACACCTTAACTAAAAGAACAAAAATACATTATTGCCTGCATGTTTTTTGCTTAACATTACCATGCAGTCAATTAACAGAAACAGATTTCAAAGCAAAGCATGCTTTCCTTAAAGAACTAATTTTCTTTAGATTCAACTCTTCTTAACAAAAAATTTACTTCTCCAGGAAATAAGGCGACACTTCCATTCACATATGGTGCATCAACTAAAATGAGAATGAAAAAGATCTTATGTTGGTGAAATCTTCATGTATTTGTAAAGAAAATTAAAGAGCGAAACCTTGAGAGCTGTCAAAACATGAGACAGAAATGACAACAGTTAAAAAACAGGAGTAGTAGTACAATAGGAGCACAATTCCATTGTTTTTCTTTATTTGTTGATTTTTTTGTTTGTACTCTGCTAAGGCAGGTCTAAAAATTAAGGTAATAGTATACTCGGAAATGGAGTTGCATTTATTTCTGTTACATTGTTTCATTTGCGATATTTGTTTGGTAGGGGTTTGAAATATTTTTCATAAAACATTTTTTTTTTATATTATGTATTCAAACTCTGAAAGAAACCTTTTTTCTTAAGTAAAAACACAAAAATCTAGTTTCTGTTAATGGGTATTGCAATCTACCACAAGGCCAAAACAGACACAAAGTAAACATGCATTTACACACTTTCTCCTGTCATCAGTTTAGAAACACCAAAATGTGTGTTTTGTGCAAACACAGAAGAAAGCCATTAAAGTGACAGTTGTGTTTATTTTTTCTCTTAGATTCCTGTATTTGACTTTAACTTTAGAAAGCAGATACTCTGAGTAGACCGACTTGGACCAGTGATTCTCAAGACTTTTGGTTTCTGCACAGGCTGTATTAGTCAGGTAGCTCAACTCTGAGGAAAGTCCTGAATTAAGTAAGCAAAACAGAAATCCTCTTCAATGGAAGGTAGACAATATAATTAACCATGGCAACACGAGGGAATCAGCAGCCTCAAAGTGTGCATTTCTCACTAATGCAATTAGAAATCTTAATGACAACATAAAAAAGAATTTTAAAATGTTTAACAAATAGAAACAATACTGTTGCTGCATCAAAATAGCAAGTGTTATCATGGCAGACATCACATTAATACAATAAACTTATAAGTCAAATCACTTTATTAAATTACATATACACCGTGTTCCAAATTATTATGCAAGTGAAATTTTCTTAAATGGTCGATGCAAATGATGGTCAGTATAATTTTCAAGTCATGAACTATTACAGTATAAATCAGCTGCTCTCTTAATCCGATAAATTTGTCTAACAGAAACCTTCCTGATTTTGCCTTTATCTGTACAAACCCATCCTTGTTCTGAATCAGCCACAAATCTCTTCACAGTACGATAACTCTTCAGTTTTTGTTAAATATTTAATGTTTTCATACCTTGTCATACGGCACTACACTATCTGATGATTTTCATCAACAGAGAGATCCTTTCTCTTTCCCATATTGCTTGAAACCTGTGGCCTGCTTAATAATGTGGAACATCCTTCTTAAGTAGATTTATTTTAATTGAGCTCACCAGACAAACTAATCAACCCAGTTCTCTGAAATTAATTATAGTGATACAAGAGCCCTGTCATACAATACCATCTATAAATTTAATAGCACAACAAAAAATGTAATCTTTATGACACTTAAATCCAATTTGCATAATAATTTGGAACACAATGTATACACTCGCACATACACGCCTGCACACCCCGACACATGAAATGTATTGAACAGTGCTTATATTGCAATATTATCAAATGTGTTTGGACTTGTAATATTTCCCTTAGAAACTCAGTCTTGACATCTAGACTTTTTTCTATGATTGCTTGCTGACTCATATTTGTTGCCAAAGACAGCTCTGCTAGGATGATCTACAAGCTTATTCATTTTTGTGTGTTTGCTGCAGATGTCTGTTTGCCATTCTTCTAAAAGGCAAATACTTGTTTATTTTTATGTAAGCCTTTGAAATATGAAGGACTTTGAAGCAGACTGAAAGAAGAAATAGGTAAACTTTTGTTAAGGTAACCAAAGCACGATCTAAAACCATCTGGCATGAAAAATAGCTCAAAGTTCTTGATCTTGAACAAATCACAATATCTAAATCTAAATACTTTAAGGATTTAACAAAGTAGCTAACCTAAATTTCATTTAATTGTTTAAGTGAGATATTGAGTTGCCTATTAATGCTATCAGCTTTAATTATTTAATAAGTTGCCTTGCAAAAATCTTTCATACTCGTTGAACTTTTTCAGATTTTGTCTGAAAAGCAAACTTCAATATGGGATTATACACAAGGCAGTGTTAAGTGTGAGGAACATGATTCATATTTTATTTATTACAAATAAAATGATGAAAAGTGTGGTGTGGATTTATATTGGACTAACCACGGCAAATACTTAGTAAAAATTGCTGGAGGTTTCCTCCTGTTAAAAGAGAACAGTTTTCTCCATTTTTTCTACAGCCCTCAAGACTATTATTTTTCATTTTATTACTTTACAAGGGGATCAAACCATTTAAAATCACTCTGTTTGAGATGTTTTATATGATATATCTTCAATTGATTTATATCACAAGAATAAAAGAAAACACAAATGAAAGTTAATAAACAGAAAAACTGTCAGTTCAGTCATTTGCTCTTTAACAGAACTAAACCCTGCAACACTACAGAGAGAAACTTCTAAGGCACACAATAATCTAGCAAAGGAAGGCTCTACACATTTCTTACACACACGCGTTACTAGGCAACACACAAATGGCTGACTCCATTGAACAAAGACTTGCATGTAAGTATGTTGTATTACCTGTTTTGATACCTTCCTGTGAGACCTATGCTACATTAAGCCCATCATTATCTGCCTCACCTTTAAAGTAAAAGTGATATTTCTTGGAGCCTAAAAAAATAAGCAGAAAAATGTGAAAGTAAAGTGGAAACAGAAAAAGCTGACTGAACGCAGCTGGCTTTCTAAATTGCCAAATAAGTAATAACTACATTCTTTTGAGACCAAAGAATATTTCTCTGTTAGTTTTCTTACAGACCTATTATCAACACTTTCTTTTCGTCACAATTATTTCTTAACTACTTTGCTAATGTAAGGAAAAGGCCTTAGGGAAAAATAGTATGACTGTCAGAAAGGTAATTAATTAAATCTTGGGATTTAAATACAGACCTTGTTAAAGTATAAAGCTGTTGGCAATAAAGGACAATTTTAATGGCATTTGGGCCAAAATAATAAAAGCACAAAAGCAAACCGCAAGTTACATTGTCACATTTTGTGATTTTTATTCTTTTCCCACTTTTCTGACCTGATCTTAATCAGATTGAATTGGTTATTACAAAAATAAATATTCAATTAATTATTAATACTCATAATTATTGTACCTCATATTTTTCTCCTAGTATATTTTTAGGAAAGTAAAATAGAAAATTAAGAATGGCAGTACTTGCTTCTCACTTCAAAATCCTCCACTACTGATGGTTATAAACAGTTCCTCCACAGCAAAACTATCACAACATTTGATGAAAGTTATCACCAAGGTTGACACAAATAGGTTTTAGAGTCAGGGAGCTGTTACATTACAGGGACAGGTGTGTCTTGGTGGCTTTTTATCCTTCATATATAAATCATTAAACATTATTTTTTGCATTTACTCAAGTCAATAGGTCTCATCTTAATATAAGTATGACATAAAAGCACAACCGGAAACATCTATGTGTGTTGGTGGGACAAGAGAGGACATTTTTACAGCACTGTATCAGGGAAGCTGCACAGTGGCGCAGTTGGTAGCACTGTTGCCTTGCAGCAAGAAGGTCCTGGGTTCGATTCCCGTATTCCTGTATGTCTCTGTGTTGCCCTGCGACAGACTGGCGACCTGTCCAGGGTCTGGAGATAGGCACCAGCAACCCTCCCGACCCCATTAGGGACAAAGGATGGATGGATGTATCAGGGAAAATCTGACTAAGCCTTCCAAAATAGCATTTAAAGCACAATTAGAAACAAATGTCTGTCACCACAAAACTGCAAAAATCATTGACAGATGTCAGCTTTGCATCTGCAGTGTTACCCAAAGCCAATCATTACCGTCATTTACCAGTGCAGTGACACAGATGAAATAAAACCAAATTCTTCATACCAACTAAATAAAATGCTTGATATCAGTAAATATTACTTAAGATCATATCTATAACTTTGGATATACCAGGATACATATAACATATATGAAGCTTCAATTGCATCATGAGAAATATAGACTGAAAATCTGACCATTGACAGATGGTTTAAACATATTGCGTCCGATTACAAATATAAAGATTATCCTAACACATTATTTGAGACAAGCCTTCTTTTCTGGTTAGGCAACCAGCAGTTGCTATGACAGAGTTTAAAAGCAGTGTCTGTGTCAGAGAAATGAGAAGATAAAAATAGAGACTGTCAACAATTGTTACTGTGAATGTCCGTTTTATAAAAACAGACAGCTTCCTGAGAAAAATGTTCCTCTTTCTTTTGACAAAGCAGCACATTCATTTTTGATACATACCTGCAAATCATAATGGAGAATTGGTTGGAGTCCATCTGAGCATGCCTTACTAACAGGTATTGCCTTCAGACAAATTTATTAGGTAAATAATGCCACTCTTGCTTATGTATCACAGTACAATTGACATTAGGTTTATTATTCTTTATATGCTAGAGGACTGCTGCACATTTCTCCCCTCAAAAAAGTCAAGCAGAACCAAGGAAAGACTGGGAAATGCAGGAGAGGAAAAGTGTGAAAGTGAAAATAACTTCCCCCTCCACAAATCTTATCTGCTATAAGTAAAAGTGCTGAAAAGCTGCCTGGATATATCACCAAATCTAAAAAACAATTACAAAAGTTGTTTGACAAACCTGTAAGTCATTGGATGCAGGTGATGCTGTAATCCAAAGAAGTATCACACAGACAGAGACGCAAAGATGAGATATTGTTTCTGGTGCTGATAATTCAAGCCATATTCTTTACTTCTGGTGAAATGCTACCAGGGACCTGCTACATTCAGTATGTTGTTTACTTCTGAAGAGTTCTCTGCCGGGGAACAAAATTCAGCAGGGATGCAAAGATGAGGAAGCCTGGACTCGAATGCAGACACTCTCATTTGGTTTGAATAGTCAGAGAAATGTTTGCATGAAAATGACTTGATTCACTGCAAGACATAAAATGAAATGTTATCCTCTACACAGAGGTCCCACTGGGATAGTCGCAAAAAGTTATAACAGTGTATATATGAACTGAAGGTCTTCGCCTCAGCGCCCCAAGCGTTCATAGGAAATAAATTATAAGACAAAAGGGTGAATAGGACAAGTGAAAGTGGATGTTTAAAATAAGACTGTAAAGGATGGCATTTTAATTTTGGCCCTACAAGTTTACATAAATACATTTATGAAAAACTGCCTATACATTTTCTAACTACACTTCATCAAATAAACTGCTTAGTATGGAGCCTGGACTCAGCTTTAAGCTGTTGTCTGACACCTTGCCCTAATGCTGAATGCATCATGTCTATGCCATGACCTGCCGGTGAAAAATGTGCAATGTATTTGATGGGCTGCTGTTCTAAAAATATCAGGATCATTTTTTTCATATTCAAGGATCAACTGACCATCTGGGGATGACACTACAATGCTATAAGAGACCTCTCAAGTGGTCAGATAATTATTTTCTGAATTAACCAGATGATGTGATGACATAAGTTTCAATTTCAGTTCACATTATCCAAGATCCCAAGGTGAGTGAACCAGCTACATGGCATAGTGTGAGACTGATGTTATTATTGGGTCCCTGCTCTGATATTTGAGTCACTGCTGTGACAGGACATGATGCACATGTGCTGTATACATGCAAGTGTGGGAGCTGAAGCTCTAACATCACTGGCAAACCCAAAAATCACCAGAGGGAATATGTATTCCTTTTTTCCCTGGGAACGTCTGGGAATGGCCAAGAATAAGCTGCAGAATGTTCCTGGAAAGAGATATGTATGGCTTTCAATCCTGGTCCCTGTTTCCAACACAACTGAGTCTTGAATAACTGAAAGAACTTCCACCCATTTTGATCCCACAGAATTAAAATAATTTCCCTAAAAAGGAAGTTAGAAAAAGTCTTGGGCATCACATAAATGCCACTGTTTCAAATGTTTCAAATATTTAAAGGCAGTTGTACGAACAGAAGACCCCTGAAAAACTGTGTAGAATAATAACTATTAAACACAGACAGTAGGTCATGATCTTGTGCCAACCTCTTACCCTGGGGACAAGCTGAATAATGTACAGTGATCAAAGTTTTATTAAACTGTTTCATGATTAAGAGCTTTTAAATAAACCAGAAGTGTGAGCAACAGCGGGGGCATTGGCAGAGAAAGGCGTGTTTTAGAAGAGACCGAAAAAATTATGTAGCTAAGCTCTGCTAAGGCAATAACAAAGCATGTTTCCAAAAATATTATAAACTACACAACAGTGTCCACCGTTTGTAGTTCATTTGAGACCACCTTGATAAGGTGGGCCAAAATATAAATGTGCCCCAGGGCTTCATAAAGGGTGCGTGCAACAGATGCAATGTGCATTGACGGAGGGTGACAATGAGACCTGAATCAATCGTGTGGGCTTTATCTGCATATTCTAGGAATGCAAATATGTGTCTACGTCCTCCTTTGTAAAGCAAGGTTTGTACAGTGCGCTGTTCTTCCTTTATCAATCCAACTGCCATGCCTGTGAAAATGAAAAGCAAGGCAAATATGCCTGCCTTCCAGGAGTTGGCAGATAAAGCAGGGAGACCTTCAAACTGCAACGCTTCAGCCGCTTCAGTTTAGCCTCAACTGAGGCATGCAAATTATACCTGAAATGTAGAGAGAGTGACGCCACAAGCTGCACAGGCGCAAAGCTGGGATTTTTGATAATGAAATCGTGCCCAATGCAGGGTTAATTGGCAGAGAATATTTATAGAAAGGTTTATGTAATGGACGTTGTGAAGACCCACAACTAAAAAACACACATTTTTACTCTTTTGATATGTAAGTCTTGACAGTGGGAAGCTTGAGCAGCATTTGGACCTCTCAATTCAACATTTTGCTTCTGGCCAAAGAAGTGCACTGTGGCTGACCCAGGAATAAGGAGCATCTGAGGACAATTTTATTGACAAACCGTCACACTCTCAAACTTCACTGGAGTATAATGGACCCTTTTAGGAGTTGTGTTGTCCTTTTTGTTGGATGTTTGTTTGCGTATTGGAGACCCCTATCACATGTTCTTTATGCCAAAAGTCTGAGTAAATTAGTGCCCGTGGCAACAGTGCCAGGAAAGTAAGCCAAGCTTATATTGTACACATCCACAGAGAATGAGAAAAAGATCCCAGTGCCAGAATTTTTTTTCTTGATGCCCATCATTATCACCATAGACGGAAAATCTAATTGAAAAGATGGATGTCCAGAAAAAGAAATAACATGCCTTTTCTAAACAAATATGTATTTAACTAGTAAACTAAATGATCTAAATGATGTAATAAAGTATACTCTTCTTGTCTTTGTGTTTCCTTCTGCTATCATTATTGCAGTGCTATTACACATGTTGACAGAACTGCCAACATGTGTACAAATGTAATTTTAAATTCTGTCATGGTTATCTTTTGGTTATGGTTCCCTTTGGAAATTGTTGAATTTTCTCTGCATATGTATTTTAGGTGTGCACATATAGCACAATCATGAAACCCAGGCAAGTGCACCATCAGTTGATGCAGGGACCAGGATTACTATATATATCTGAATCTATCTTGAGATGTTTATGCTTACATAAAAAGTTAACAAGAGAGTAAGTTAAATAGACTGCTCTGCATGTAAAACAATGTTTCAGGTTTTGACTTATAGGAAGTTGTCTCAAAATTAATGTTTTTATTTAGGAAATCCTTCAAATCTCACATTTTATGGTCAAGCTTATGGTGTCATTAGCATTGGGTAGGTCACTTTGGAAGTACAGCTGATTGCAAATAAAAGTTACTCCATTTAAGTTGTAATAATTGTGTGACTATTAAAATTACCTTATAAAACTAATGGTAAATAATTAAATGTTATTTCTTTTTAATTACCCACAACATATTTGGATCTGTGACAGCAGATGCAGCTCTAAAGGCATGCAGGCTACTAAAGTGAACCGAGCAGACATGCTGGTGATGCTGTAATTTCATGTTTCAAGTGAAAGGTGTCTTTCACTTGAAAGGAGCCATTCAAAAGATTATTTAGAAGCAGAGGGTTTTGTCTTTGTAGTTAAAAAAATACTGTACATTATTTTTTATTTTGTTCTTAGATGTAAATTTATATTCTATATTGTGGGGAGTCTATTTGCTCTTCGTGCCTGTGACTTTGCTGCTGTTGCACAGAAATGTCTCCATTGTTGGACAATTAATATTTCTATTCTATAAGTTTATAATTTGTTCAGGTTTGAGATTTGATTTTAAAATAAGAAAATATATATGTTAGTTGAGTGCCTGTTGGGAAGGTCTTTGCTTACATGTATGTTGGGGATTGAGATATGCTTTTCTCATACAGCTCCACTTGGAGTCTCTCAATGGTCACTTTGGAAACTGCCTGGACCATCCAGAATTGTCATTAAACTATTAAACTTGTAGCACTTGCGTCTATAGCCTTTATTTGATTTCAGAGTCCACATCTTTAGCTCAAAAAGATCCAGAAGACTGGAGAAAGTGTCACATTTTTGTGTATTTCAACAACAATGACTACAAAGTACTTAGAATTGCAATACAGTTGACTGCTCAGAATACATAGGTGTCAAAAAGGATGAGGAACTGTATTTAATTGATTTCCGTTATGTATTTTACAGCCATTTTTATGTGTTTTGGGGGAAAATGTTAAGAGGATTAAAACAGGAGCAGTAACTTGTAGGATTTGTTGACATGGACATGAATTAGTTAATTTTCTGGAAAATATTATCCCTCACTGTTTATGTTCACCAGGAAAAGAACGTCTTGAAATTTGTGCACTTTTCTTTGACTTAATCTTGTCATTTTTCCTTTTTAAATCAGCAGCTTTATATTTCACTGTTCTAAAACTTGCAACAAACATATTTTAAACATAAAAAAAGGTTTCTGCCACATGACTATAAATTCATGGGTGATAATCCTTTCTCAATATGACTCATATTTTTGGCCTAAAATCCACACACGTAAATTGAACTGCAAAATTCTTTCTTGACTTTGAACAATGGAGGCAAGTTTTGATCATGTTAGGTATGCACTTCAAGGTGTGCTAGCCTTGAATATAAAAGTAGAACATTTTAGAAAGGGTATTTTAGCCTGTAAACATCTACTACCCATGAATTTTAAAATTGTAGAACATTCAGATGTGATCTTTAAATCCTGTGAGACTCACACTACGTTATCCAGCAAAGTTTAATCATAAAACACCATCTCTAAATGTTGCAGTGCTGCCTATTTCCCGATGCCTGATGGATGCGCCCTGTCAGTTGCCAGTCAAGCACACGAGGAGGGGTCCTGGATGCATATGTAACTTACATAGCATTCCATGACGGATTCAACTGCATTTGGAAATCTGGCATTTACCTCTGTCAGCACTGCTCTAAATGGCAAAACGGAAATAAATCCAATGTGTTAGCAAAGTTTACAGTTTTCTTTTTTTTAAGAGAGATTGTCTACAGATTGTTTTGGGATTGGTCAAGTTGTTTTATTTAGTTTTTTTGTTTTTATTTGGTAGGCAAAATGTTAAGATAACAAAAATAAATATAAAAAAGGAAGTATACTTACTTTTTAAAACAACTTTTCCAGCATAGTTGATTTACATGAAGCTACATTATGTTTAAAAGCCTCAGCAGTCTACGGTGAGTTCTGTCTGTAATAAACTAAATGTTGCTTAAAACATCTGAACCTCTGTCTGACTCCTCATGTTTAGCCCATAATTTATGGTTTATTTAAGCGTTGACCTTTCATGCTAATATGCTGTTTGCTTCTACTGCTGCTTATTTAAGCCTATATGTTGTCCCTCATTTTCCCCATCCAATGCCCCTCAGAACGGTTATCTTCTAGGATTGGATTGGATTTAGCTCCATTTATCTTCCAATACACTCTGAACAGTTTTCCGTTTCCTGCATCCACAGAGCATGATGCAGCCACCAGTGCATCTCACTGTGGGAATGGTGGATTTAGAGTGCAGAGTAGTGTTAAGGCCTAATCTGGCCAAAGCAACTTCTTTCCCTTGTTTACTATGCTCCCCTTACTGTTGAGGTAAATCACACATAGTACTTTTCCATGTTTATTCTTTTTATTTTTCTTCTTGCCATTTTTCTATAAAGGGCAAATTTGCAAAACGCACCATGAGCGTTCTCTTGCTGACGTATTCTCCCAGAGGAGCAGTCTGCCTCTGCAGCTCCCCCACAGTAACCATAGTCTCTTGTTGGATTCTAGCTAGTGCTCTCTTTGTACAATTTATCTATTTAGGTGGATAGCTATGAGTTTGTGTCTTTCCATTTTTAGATGATGGATTGAACTGTGCTCTGAGATCTCTAAAGTATGGAATATTGTTTAATAGCCTTACCCTGCTTTTAACTTCTCTGCAACTTACCTGATCTGTCTGGTGTGTTCTTTGGTGTTTACAGTGGTGTTTGTTTGCTCAAGTTATCTAAAAAACCTCAAAGACCCTTTCAGAACAGTTGCATTTGGGTGGAATTAAATTGACATAAGGTAACATTGCTCTGCCACCTGACTGTAATGTGACTGTAATGATTAGGAATTTTTGTCTCATCAGCCAACATTACAGCAGAAAAGGCAGACAAAAAAAAAATTCAAATGAGCTACACATCAAGTTATGGGAAACCAGTGAGAAATTGATATTAAAGCCCAAGTTTTTGCAGCGAGAGGAATAACGACGAGGGGCACCAAAAAGGGTTGTGCCTCCAGCCATCAAGGACTGGACTACAGGAGGCTGGTATGAGAAAATTAATCCTGCAATGAACTGCAGTAATATATTTTCAGTCAGCAGGAAGAGGAGTGTCACTGTGTGAAAATGTGACATAATATAAAATATTGCAAAATGAAAACTGTGAATACATTTGTGAGGGACCAAGTGGGTGTAGTCATCCTTTTAATAGTTAAAAAATGCTTCCTTTTCAACCACATTTACCACTGGATTTGATGACCAGTTTGCCAAACATTTTGCCTTTGTTACAAAAATGCAATATAAGAGAATTCACAAACTGTTCAGGGTCAGTAAAGGGGATTAAGTTCAGTTTTTCACCAAGAAAGGTGAGATACTGGACAGTATATGTTTAAGTTTCTTTACTCCAGTTTAAAGAAACAAAAGCCATGTTTACCTACCTCTTGCTTCAGCTGTGTGGAGTGTTTGTGCACAGGCTTTTTGAAGTTGCACACTGATAATGTTTTTTTTTTCTAAATTTCACAGCAAAGCATGAAGAACCACAGAAATTTAAAGTTATAGAATGAATGATTGCATAGTCAAGAGGACTGAACAGAGGTGCAATTGGTAGCACTGTTGCCTTGCAGCAAAAAGGTCCTGGGTTCGATTCCTGGCCCAGGGTCTTTGTGCATGGAGATTTCATTTTCTCCCTGTGCATGTGTGGGTTTTTTGCGGGCTACTTCCTCCCACAGTCCAAAAACAAAACATGACTCTTAGGTTAATTTAGTAGGTCTAAATTCTCCTTAGGTGTGTGTGCGTGCATAATTGCTAGTCCTGTCTGTCTCTGTGTTGCCCTGCGATGGACTGGCGACCTGTCCAAGGTGTAACCTGCCTCTCGCCCATTGACAGCTGGAGATAGGCACCGGCACCACTCCCAACACCAATGGGATAAGAGTGTAAGAAAATGGATGTTTAGTCAAGACAAAAAAGTTTAGAAATAATGTCAAAAATAAACTGACAGAATTAAGTTTCTATGATATTACAATATTAGGGATTCCTTTTCTGCACCTGGGGTTAAAGTAAATATTTTTTTCTTTACTTTGACTCTAATTTTCCTTTTGCAATTCCTACAATTCTTTTATGGATGTAGTAATTGACATAACATTAATAGTGATCAGCAAACAAATGACGAATGTTACTACTGTATGCTTAGAAAACATGTAAAACAGGCAATAGGCATATGACAGCTGTTTAACTCCCAGGTTGAATTCACCATATAATATTTGTGTTGATGCTTCACTGCACAAGAAATGTGCATCTACATGGGTGAGTGATTGCAGCATGTATGGCAAACTCAAACTCTGAACTGTGATGAATGCTTGTTGGTTTTACTATTTTACCAGCCATCTTCAACAAAAATGTTTGTCAAAGGATAGATATCAGTTTGAACTACTAAAGTAAATAATGCCAACAACTAATTAATACAAGAGCATAAAGTTTGCCGGTACAACATGAAATCAATTCTGTGCTTTACAAAATCAAATATAAGTTTATTTAGTACAATAGCCTGTCCATCTAATAGTACAGTATGTTTGTTCTTATTTCAGTATTCAGTACATAAATATCAACTGTAAGTAAATGCAAATGATATAAATGAGTCAGTTTCCATCAAAATCAATATCACGGAAAATCCAGTGCAGGGGTAAAAATACTTTAGCACTCAAAATATCAAGGTCATCAGATGACTCCACCAAGAACATACATTCATCTTTAAAATGTAGGGAATATAATCAAGTACCTTGATAACCAAATGTTAACAGTGCATATCACATAATCATAAAGTTGTATTAGGATTGCTCCTAATATCTTCTGCTCTTCTTCCCAAACGAAAAAAAATAAAGCTTGATATAAGCAGTCCCTATGGTGTCAGTAGGCTGAATCCTACATAATCTGGCAATACACGTCTGATATATTCATAACAGCATTGCAGGGAAGTTAGAATTATCTTTCCTTTTAAAGGATTCTGCTTAACTGAGTGTTTAATGTATACAAAACTTATGCAGTTGTGGGGAAATGTCAAAAAATCTCAGTGTCCATAATGGCATGCATTTAATCTTTAAATCTTTTTTTTCTTGTACATATTTCTTGCTGTTAGTATACAGTATTTTGTTGGAATTTATTTCCAGCTATGAGGGACTTATTAAATTTATTTACAAATCAAATTTACCTTAGGTGTGGAAGTAAATAAGCCTCTCCTGACTAAAAAAAGTCCTATGCTGAATTAAGTTGGCAAAGAAAATTGCAATCATCACCATTTCTTAGTTTAATTAAAATATGCAACGTTTTGTTTATAGTTTTAATATCTAAGTGCCAGAAAACTTTAAGAACACATTTGAAACTATGTACCTTCTGCTTCATTCTTAATCAAGAGTTAATATCATGCTACTAGTCTGACAATGCTAACACAATTTACAAGTAAGACATTTTGAAGGAAAACCTTTTAAAACTTACGCTGTACCACTCAGTTCTTCGCATACCACTTTTGATTCAACATTCTTGCAGTTGTTGGGAGAATACAAGGTCCTTGTATAAGTTCAATAGAGAACCAACAGTACCTTTTATATTTACATTCCTTTTAAAATTATTAATCGCTGTTTTCTAAAAAAAGGTTTTTAAAATTCTTAGCATGTTAACAATAGATTACATAATATTTTAGGTGATCTTAAAACATGAAGGCCGACAAACTACAAGATAGGGAGGTTGTTTTATGTTAGCATGAACATTTATTTAAATAAAAAAAAGACGATTAGTGGTTGTATTAAATTTGCTTTTGGAACTCTTTTTATACTATGCTTCATAACAAAAGCAATAGACATGATGCCTACTTGTTAGATGTAAAATTTCACCATATAAATTCACACCGAATCCTCCTTATGATAATAAAGACAGACGTTGCGTTCTCTCTGTTTTTCAGCTGTCCACAATGTTTCATTCAAATCTTGTATTGATATGTAACTTGTGTTTTATATGTAACCTTTGTTTTGGGGAATTAACTGTTTTGTGTGCACATTTGTACAGATTTTCTGGACAGTGAACAAAGAAGCAGAAAAAAAGCTGCTAATACTAAAAAATTATAATTTGCAAAATTTGGTAATGAATCTCTAAATTCTAGAACAGAAAAGTTTATCAGAGAACTCTATTACAGAGTAACTTAGCTCCAAAATCAATTGTTGTGAAGTTTGTACTGACATGTCAGACCCAAACGAAAAGATTGACCAGCTGTTCAGAGCAAAACACTTATTATTTCTAAATACTGCAACAATAGAGATTTCATTTTTTTTAAAGAAATGCACAGATTATATTTTCATACATATTTGGAGGTGTTATTTGTTCACATTGTACGGGATGAAAAAAACTGCAGGCAAGACTAATAAAGTGATGCTAATGTGCTTTGTGATGCAATGTTTGCCTTCAGCTTCCAGCTCTAAGACCGATGGGATCTCTCCCACAGGATCACATATATAACACATCCGTTTCTAACTGTGCAGAGCATGGTGGATTCAACAAAGGCTTCTCCTCAAAGGCATGCTGTCCATGGACACTCTTATTTGAAGTCCTCTGCAGAAAATAAATGTGGCAGAGCACATGCGGCTTTGATGAGGTTAAAGTGAGGCATATCAGTCTTAACTAAGGCAGGAGGAGAAACCAGATCAGTATGACAGCATGGAACTAATCTGTGGTGACCTCTGCCACTGCTGGTAAGATGACTATACACAGTCCTGAACATTTAAAGCATCTTTTTAGACTGATAGTGCCTGTCACAAACAGCATGTCTTGGCTTCCTTTTTCCACAGGGTGATGACAGAATGTCAAGCTCTGTGACAGAGGCAGCGTTTCCTCATACATTCAAATCTGCTAAATTTGTATAGCAGGTGATTCGAGGCAAAGTTGAGCAGATGTTGACACAGACAAATCCTGTTGTGTTTTTCTCCATATTACACAGTCAATGGGAGTTGCCATACCATAAGAGTATTTTCTAAAGAGTCTCCACTTGTCCTAGAACCTATCCCTACTCCTTCCTTCAGTCTGCGAAAACCTTTTCCTCCTGATATGACTGCAGCAGATATCACCCTGTCCCTACGCACTGCGTCCTTCTCGCATGGACGTCCTCGAACCCACATTTCTGGGTCATCGCTGAGTTCGTAGATAGATCCATCCTCCACACTGTGCTCCAAAGACTCCAGGGACGAGTCGGAGGCCTCGTCCCCGTGAGCTGTCAGCGGCCGTCCCGGTAGTCCTGATGTGGAGCGCAGCCTGTACTGTAGCAGAACGCCCCGTCCTTTTCCTTTCTCTTCTGCTTTGTAGCAACTGGAAGGTTGCAAGGATTCCTGTGAGGAGGAGTCACTTCGGTCTTCACCTCCACAGGCAGAGTCTGGTCCGTCCCCAACAGAATCTCTCTTGAGCAGATCAGGAGACAAAGTGCTGGTGGTTGCCACAAGAAAGTCCACAGGTCCACAATGAGCATTTAGAGAGATCATTCCCTTTCCTGTGAAAATGAATGCACATTTAGGTTGCATCCATAAGAAAAACACTGGGACAAGGTGGGCGTCAATCACATGCTCAATAAGAATGTTATGCAAGCTGCATAATGTGGAATAAAAAATGACTTGAACCTCACTTTCCATCATGCCATTAACAGTTTACTGAAATTATTTTTCATAATTTTGTGACTGTTGAAGCAATAACTCTACCCATAGCTTGTGGTGCATTTACATATTATTCAATAAACTCACTTGCAATAAGGTGGCTGGGAAGTGAAGGCTCTGCAAGTGGGGAAGTAACCACCTTATTCACTTGGTATGACAACAAAACACTGCAAAGCAGTTTTTAAATATTCTGCATACATACAGTATATATGGTTTATATCTATATATGTATGCAGAATTATTTGTGGGTTAGCTGCCTGACAATATTTGCACTGATTCCCACAGTCGCATGACAAAAAAGTGAAGTGTGACCTCTATAATGGACAGTGCAAAGTAATTTTCCATCAAAAACAGTTTCTTCCAGTCTCTATTGACCTCAGAAGATGATGTTCAGCCATACCTGTTATTTTGGGGATGCCCTCCAGTTTAGGAACTGGAAGAGTGATGATTAAACCTTGGGCTGTTCCCACCCATAACAACCCTTGGCAAATTAGAAGACTTGTCACCCGCATGTTCTTTTGACCTGTAATGTAGAAAACATAGACAGAAAATGGATTTTTCCTTGTCAGCTATTGTAAGAGAATAACACAGCCAAAATTGCAGTATGTTCTAGTAAAAGTATGAGAAAAAAAATACTTTTTATTGCCAAGTGCTGTAGTAAATCTAATCTATGAAGCAGTTCCCAAAAACTTGGAATTATTTTTTTGTTGACAATCCAGATTAAATCCAACATTCTTGTAGAGACCACAGACATTGCAGACATTTTTTGTTTGAGATCTGTGCAGATCTGAATGGGAGTTTTGTGGTTTCACACACTGCTCTACAGGTGTTTGTGTCTGGAAACATGTGTCAAACAGGACATGACATGACTGGTAGTGTTGCTCACAGGAGCCAGCTGGTCCCTCTGTTCTTCCACTTCTTGCACCAGTGATATTACAAAACCCATTGTACACTGTTTTGTCTGATCATGTTGTATAAATGCCTGTCTGCGGAAAATAAACACAAATCATTTTTGTAAAGATAATGAGGACATGATACAATTTTAAATTGGTTAAAAACAATCAGAAAAAGTGGTAGCATCCCTGAGGGCAAAGCTTTGAATTAGGCTAGATTTCAATTTAAAGCCTTATATACAGTGGACCTCAAAAGTCTACACAACTCTTTAAAAAGGCCAGACATTTGTGATTTAAAAAGTTACACAATAATAAATCTTTTTTCCATCTCTAATGTGTAATTCACAGTCAATTTAACTAAAAACAAACAAGTCTCTTAGAATAAATTAACACTAAAAATCTTGCAACAAGTTGTGTAAGTGTGCACACATTTAAAGATTGAACTTCCTTTTGGTAACGTTTCAGCATTTAGCCTTAGTCAGAACACATCTAGTGTCAGTTTTAATGGATCTGCTCAGTCTAAAATAAAGTTCTTTCTAAAAATTTCCTGACATTTACACCCTTTTGCCAAAGTTAGAGCATGGAGAGACATTACAAAGGATTGGAGGAATATTATTGTACAAGTCAGAATAAGGGTACAAAAAAACAATAATAAAGAATAAAGATACTGTGTCCTTATGAATAAAAAATGATGGAACAAGAGTAACAGTACAATATGGATGTGCAATATTAATAAATCTTGCAGTAGCGATAATATTGGTAAAAATCGCAATGACAATATCAGGTGCAATACAACTGATATTGTTGTATTGCACAACAATACAACAATATTGTTGTATTGTTGATTGAAAATCAGTTTTAAAACATTAAAACTGATTTTCTGAATCATCCAGAAATAGAAATCCTATAGTTCCATGCACTATTCAGATGTGAAACAATTTATTGAATAAAACTAATAAGTGAGATTGCATTCTCATTAGGAAGTTGTCTATGTGGCAAAAAAGTACTTTAGAAATTGAACCAAACTGGTTCTTTCCTGTGGTTTAAGAAATGTATAAACATTATACGTTCTAAAATTTTCTCATATCCTGAGCTGGACTCAGAAGCTGATAGATATATGTTTTTCAAAGTTAACTTTCTTGATTTCGTTATATAGCATGTTAAAAGGAGAAGGATCTATCTTTGCTTCATTTAGTTTTACAGTTCTACATTAGTGCCAGCGGAGGAGAAGTGTGTTCTTTTCATTCGAAGAACATTCTTTGTTTCCATCTAACGCAAGGCTAAATTGTTAAATGTGGGTTTCATTTTTGAATTCATTCTATGATTCCAAATGTTTTTGTCTTCCACTGTGGCCTACTTATCATAAGGCCACTTATCATAACATCCATGGCAACCTTAATTGAATTACACCAACACTTATTTTGACACAACTAAGAGAACACTCATTTGCCTGTGTAGCTGTATTTACACGCTTGTTCTGTGCCTGTGCTTCAAATTTGATGCTTTGTACAAAAGGCTCAGTGGTGTCATTAATTAATTTATTATAATGCACAAAGATGACTCATCCAACGCAGGAAACAGATTCTGCATGTGTAAGATAAAACAGAACCATACCATTAAATATTTAATAGTATTTAGGTTGAGTTTTGTTGGAGGGACAGAGCACAGGGGAAAAAAAAATGTCCTTTATTTTAATTCGTCTCCCACCTGCTAGCATTGCTGTATAGTCTACTGGAGCTTAAGTGAGCAAGTGATTCCTCATGAACACCCACTCTAAAGGTTACCATGAAGTCTGAAGTTAAGTCGGGGGACTATGCTTTGTCTTTGCAAGAGTGATAAAAAGGGATAATGTAAAAGCAGTTGAGATTAAAGAGCTACAGCAACCCCTCCAGCAATCGCCATTCTCCAGTGCTTACAACAATGTACACACTGCAATATCATGAGGGAGTTGGCATTTTTCCTGAAGAGATGCTTGAAAAGATACATGTCTTTTATAGTATGTCACTCAAAATATTTTGGAATATTTTTTTTCCACCCTATCAATTAAACTATTAAAAGCATTAGTACATAAGAGATCAGCAGTTTCCTTAGCCTCTGAAAGTTCTCTCTTGTTTACTGCAGCTGGAATTCCCTATTGAGTAGAAATCACATTAGAGTAGAAAGGATTAGGGGGTATATCATTACTGCATGTCCTAGCATAAGTCAAGGAGAAACCTAGGGGAGCTGAGACCCAGTGATGAGGGAAAACTATCAAAATTTCATGTTCCGTTTCTGTGGTTGCAGCGTGTCGAGGGAGCTTCTTTTCTCCTGTGAGCTCAACAAATCACAACTTAAGTCAAAGATCTTCCTCTCTTTGTGGACCCTGTAGACATGAGCCTAGCAACAGTTTTTTGTTATTTTTTTGCACCCTGCAACTTCCCCCAGGGCCAAACCTTAAGGCAACCACATTTTCTTACACATACTGCATATTTTAAGGGAGAGGAGCGGAAAATGACCTTTGGGCCAGTTGTTTTTTCTGGATACCATGATCGTGGAAGTCTGTCCTCCTTTAAATCTCTACTCCAGCACTTAAAAGAAACACAAAACTTTGAACCAAATAAGAAGATGGTTTTCTTTGAAATACATCCCTCTTGTTGTGCTTTGTTTTTTCAGGCAAAAATCCTCAGTGTGTTGGAGTATCGGATGAAATCCAATATGAAAGGCAAGATGTTGTTATATTTTGTCTTTAAAAAGGTAAATGGTTTTCTCATGTGAGATGTAGTATTTGTTTAATGAGTAAAGAACCCAAATACCGAAGGGATTGTACCAAAACTTCAGGACTTGAGATTAAAGAGCTGGGTGTATGAACAGGTGGTGATATGTTTATCATAGTTCCTCCCTCAAAAAGCAAGTAAAACAGACATCCGCACTTGCTGATAAATATTTCATCCACCCGTAAAGAATGAACACTGCAAGTGAGCCATCTGAGGAATTCTAAATGGACTGACTGAAATTGCAGTGACATGTAAAATGAAGGTGAGAGGATTTGATGGCAGATCAGATAAAGAAACTGGGACAGAAATAAAGTGAAATGAAAACTGTAAAGCTGTGGGGTTACTGGTACTAGTACACACGGGAAAATTAGATGCAATATCAAAAGAAACAAAACTCAAGAAGTATTTATTTCCATTGTAATATAATATTTAAAAAAAAAAACTTAAAGTAACGCTTGTAGCATGGTCTGTCTCAGTCAAATGTAAACTTTTCTCCAGGTCCTGTCAAGGTCTAGTCAAAACAAACTTTTAACCGCAAAGGTGGCGTCTCACGATCTCCAAAATATGAGAATAATATGACTTGGCAAAGATTTTATGCTCATAAGAAGTATTTTCTGGCTTCCTGTTCATACATATCATCCATTGTTTGAATGATAAAATAAATAATTCAGAAAGCTTTTAAATGCTGACATAACCCATCATTTTTTAAATTAACTTTCAGTATCAATTCCTGCTGGTAGAAAACGTAAACATGAACTTGTCTGTTAGTCAGTAGAACATCACGTTTTTAAAAAAAATTGTCATTTGGAAAACAGCCTCAGTTATGAGAGAGTTATATCTAAAACTTGCTGATGTTTTGCATCAGTGAAACATTCAACCAAAAAGTGTTGAAGAAATTATTGAAATTGTTTTTTATTGACTGTATATTGTACCTCAAGTCTGCTCCAGATTGGTTGATCAATGTTTCTTGATGTGTTTGAAATTCACATGGATCAAATGTCTTGTCCTTTTTGTTTCTTATTGGATTGTATACTATGTTACTCTGTTGCTATGTAAGGTTCTTGCAAGATTTTGCCCACAATACCCAACCTGTTTCTCTCCAGAAAACAAGTGGAGGTGGGCGATGGGGTCACATAAGCAGATAAAAAGCTGGTTCTTTGAAAGTCATACAGTTTACATCTGATCAACTGACTCGCTTTGTTCTCTTCTGTTTTAATTTTACAATAGTTTTAATTCTGGTATTTGAAGCTGATGGAGCAAGGCTGTTTCTGGCTCTTAGTTTCATCTGAACTTTTACATTTACTGCTTAAATTAAAGTAGGTATAGAACAATACTGGAAATTATCAGAGAGTAATAATCTCTTTGTTCTGTTGACACATTTTTGCATCCATATACAAACAAAAATAACCCTGCAAAAGAGGGAAAAAACCCAACAAAATTACTAATGTTGGTACTAAGTAAAATATTTTTAGAACAAAGTATAACATATCAGTAAGAAAACTGTTCATAGCAGAAACCATTGTGTAAGATTTTATGCAACAATGAACTACATTTTTTTCCTATATCTGAAGCATAAGGATGCCTAAATACAAAGGCGCTGATGTGTGTTGTCTGTTTACCAGTGTTCTGCAGCATTGAACGTGTTGAAATGTTGATTTCCTGCAGAAGCTCCAGTGTTTCTGTATGAAAGAGACGAATGGAGGAGCCCTCTGAGAAGGCCATCCACACTCCTCCACCAGCACAGGCCATATGTGTAACGCTGATCATTGGGTTTGGATGGACTTCAAATTTCTGTAAGAAAAAATATATGGATTAACAATTAAAGTGTAAATAATACTCCTGTGAAAGCACAAACTTACCCCTGACAAATTTTGAAAAATGCCAACAAAGTGGGCGGAGCCAAGAGACACTGAGGGGTACAGCCAAGTGTGGGGATGAGTGGAGGGGGTTAAGCAAGGCTGTGGTCAGGATGAAAGTATCTGTTGCCAACTTGACACTTCTTCACTATATTTAGCAACTCTTTGAACTCCTCTTTTTTTCCAAGAAGGTAACTACTGACAAATCTCGCAACTTTTTTTGTTATTGGAGGCTTTTATGGCAACAATGTGTGCAGGCACCAGTCGCTCTGCAGCTCTGCTGCAGCCCTGCTGTGTCCTGAGCGAGTGTGCTGCAGTGAGTTCCTCGCGCTTCCTCAGCACAGCAGTCAGTCATACACAGCCATCCGTTCTCTAGCATACCACCAGTAGTCTGAGCAGAGAAGATCCATATATTCTCTATGCTCACATAGAGAATATATCACACGTGCAAAGCTGAAACAGTAGTGATCAATGCAGTTCCAACTCCTGATTTGCAACCACAGGCGTGTCTGAGTGAGATGTTTTTTATGCCCAAATGCGATACTGTGTGACGTAAAGCTTGTGACCAACGGGAAAATTCAACTGCAGTAGCCACCACTGAGATGACTGTAGGTAAGATATCGCAGAATTAAACAAATTTACATTGGATTGTAAAAATTAGCTGAATTTATGTTGAGGTTAAATTGCATATAAATGGCTGTATTTTCTAATAAGTGGACTATTGAAGACATTTTTTTTCACAAAGGGTTATCACAATAAAATAGGCTAAATACATATGCAAGTCAGACTTTTGCAGATATTTAATTAAAAAGAGAAATTTATAGCCACTCAGATTCCTGCTATGTTGTTTCTTGACGGTTAGCATATTAAATCCTAGGGAAATACACTGAAGTTTGACGAAAAATGAGAATAGAAAAATGTTCAGGGGTGAGGAATATTTTTAAAACCTACTCTGTACATTCCCACAATAGGAAATATTGATTTCTGCAGACTTAGCTAATGAGTTTTAATATTTCAACCATTATTCTAAATAAACTAAAACCCTCCATTTTTAACAGTTTAAAGCATCATTTGTTTAACGGTTGTTGATGTTGACTGATGAGGTCAGCAGAGATCCCCAAATCACATCCATTTGTTGCCATAAACTTGCTTTTGCAAATTAGATCTAAATGTCCCTCCTAATTTTGTAATCCGCAGAGTCCCAGATCCACAGAGAATGTTTTTTTTTTTTTTTTTGCATCATTTGTGCAGCTTCTATCTTTTAAAGAGCACAATGTAGCAAGAGTTTCAGGCACACAGTCTTAATGAGTTGTTTGAAATAAATGCAATGAGCCTTATCGTGGCAACACATGCAGCCCCTGCGGTCTTTGGCGTGACAAGGGGTGGTTTGGGCATAATCTTGGAACTCATATCACCGTCAATACACAAGTTGCATAAAACTGGGCAATTACTCAGCTTTGGGGTGGGGGTGACTGAGAGAGGATGAGAATTTACCACCCACCGCAACCCAAGTGCACTGGCAGACAGGGATTACCACCTGTTTGTGAGCTTTTGCCAGTAGGCCTTCCTTTGTTTGAAATTAGGGAAAAGAAGCCTTTGATGTTTTTTCTCTTTTAATTGATGCTCCAGCAGTGGGTGCCTTATATAGCTGGGAAACTATATATAATACATCTCAGTGTTTTTGCAGTGATCAAAAAGTTAAATATTTATAATTATAAGGTAAATTTTACCCTCAGTAACCCACTTTTAATCAAACAGGACAAGCTTGCACAAAAACAGTGTTCAGAGTTTCATCTTTCTATATGTTGCATAGCATAATTATCACATTAATCATTATCAAGCATGGTGGAGCTAACAGCGACTTTCAGCTCATCAATTTCTGACATACTGTGGTTGCAGATTGCCATCTTGCCAACCATATGTCTGAAACCACCTGGAGGGCATTCTGTTAAGTGAAGAACAGTATATCACAGGAGACCAAAGGAGTCCAGAAAAGTAAATCACATAAGAGGCTTTTTTTAAAGCATGTCTTTAATATTTATAGTAAAGTAATATATGCATTTAATCTAGCTTTACACTAAATAGCTGAATTCCCTAAAAATGTTATGATGTATAGTCACTGTGGACCAAATGTGCTGAATGCCTGCTGAGCTGTGTCATATACAGGGATAAGTACAAGTCACAATGTTGCCCCCAACCAACAATCTGGTATTATTCTACTGAATCCAGCAAGATGAGGTAGTCAGTGAAGCCTGACAGTAGTAATGTGCCCTTTTCCACTCAGCTCGGCAGTGTCACACTAACGGCAACATCCCTCCTATAGTCCACCTCCAGCGGCGGGAAATAACAGCAGAGCCAGAGTTGCAAACACTACAGCTGGTCTGAACAGCTCATTAGTCCTTCATTACACCAGGCGACAAGGTGTCTTTGTCCTTTGCCATGAGCTGAATCCACATCTCCACTGTGAGGGCGAGGGAGCGGACAGGGCAGCTGAGTGATAGGTTAAACCAAGAGGAGCAGAAAATAATATAGTGAAGAAAAGAACAAGGGGATGCCAGTAAGTACTGATCAGAGCCCGTAAGCACCATCCATGTCCTTTTACGTTAAGGCATGGTAGAATCTGAGTGAAAGAGACCTCTGCAGTGGCCTTTAAAACAAAGATCGGGCTGTAAAAAGCAAAAGTGTCAGGGCTATCAGCAGATTCAATCAACCCCTACTGTCTGACTAAATTGTAGATAAAATTTTACTTGATTGGTTAAGATTTTCTTAATTTTCTCTCCAATTAAGCTGTTTCAAAATCCGATTGTTATTCTCAATTCCTACTCTGATTAAATGTAAATTGGGTTTATAGTTTTTTTTTTTTTTTTTGCTATTTCACTTACACTTTAAGGCTTCTGTTAGAACTAAAATGGTTTAAAAAAAAAACTATTCAAAACTAAGACAGTTTTATAAGATGTGGACCTTGGTAGAGAGAGTGGTTCATAGATTTTGCAAAAAGAAACAAAAATAATGAGCCGATGCCACAGACAGCTCAGCAACAGAATAGCCCACTGAGACAGCATTTTAATATCTCTCTGCCACTTAACTTTCAGCATTCACCTCTGTTCTCTAAGAAATATGCAGCAGGGTATAAATCCAGTCACTTTGATTGTGAAAAGAAAGCTGGATGGATTCAGATTTTGTAGTCTCCAAAGGATAATACTGGCCCACAATAGGGGATACGAAAGAGTTTAAGACATTTAAAAATATTAAAAATGGTCTTGCAGACAAATAAACTGAATTTTGTAGACAATTTTCATTTACTTGTTTTTTTTTTTGTAAAGCTTTGGCCCACCAATGTGGATTTTAGCTGAATGCAAATTTGCTTTAGTTATTATAACATAAGAAGTAGGGTTGTCACAATACAAACACTTCAAAAACAACATAGGTACTAAGACATAAATATTTTAAACTGCGGAAACATTGTTCTTTCAAATTAAGAGCAAAAACCATGATTAATTACAATATGATAATATTTTCACTTTGAACATTATGTAACAATTCAGCCCTCATTTAGAAAGATATGTAATTTAAAATAGTCACTTCCCGGTTTGGTAAAACAGTAAAGAATATTTACTTAATATTCCTTAAAGAATATTAAGACAACACTTATATGAAGTGTTGTCTTAATATTCTTTAAGGAAGTATGTACCCTTGATTCAGTAATTATTTTATGATTGTGTATCTTAGTGCAACACTTAGACTTATCCCATATTTTCACATAGCAAATACCATTGAATACAGTGACAGATGTGCTGTGTCTCTTTGACTCGTCTTTAAAGCCAAATATTCAAAAATCAAATTCGGTCCGAAGTGAAATATATTGAAATGTTGATTAAATTACCAGGAAGCTTTAAATTATTTTTGATGACTGGATGAATGACCAAGGGTATTTGCTGACCCTTTTGTCACCAATTAACATGTTGGCTTTTTCTCCGTTAAAATAAAAAGATTTCCCAGATTTGGTCTGAAAAGACGAATTGGTTTATAAACCAGCTGCTTTAGCTACAGGGACTTAATGTATTTCTGTATAGTATAGTCTAATTTGGTCATCTTGTACATAATTTTCATTTACCCCAGTAGTGGGTAGACAATGTAATGAAATAATACAAAGATGAAGGCTAAAACAAATTTGTTAGTGCTATCAAACTTCCTTAGGGTTCTGCTGGTGCCAATTTAGAAACCACAGGAAACAGTCTTGTTCTCTCAGAAACAGTAAAGGTTATTTTTAAATAACAGATTTAGAATTCAAGACTTGTAACAAGATGCTTGACTGCAGGATCAGTTGCAGAAAATGAAACAGGGCAGTGGTGTCCACTAAAGTTATCGAAAAACAATTTAAAAGTGCAGCAAATTTCACAAAACAATGACAATCCATGTAGAAAAACAACACAACCAAGAACGTGACTGTTTAAATCTGTCCTATCTTCTTGGAGGAGCAAACATAATTCTTGTTCAGGTTCTTTACATGCACAGCGGCTCCTGTGCAGCTCATACCCTTGGGTCCACATTAGGGAGTAAGACAAGGTTAGCAAAGAGGTAACTAGAGCTGACCTGCAAAGCTCTCTGGGAGACACCCTGAACCAGAACTGTGCTTTCATTGCGTGGCCATTCAGCTGCTTAAGAATGAGTCTCTAGAGGACAGGGGTAGGGAAGAAGAGGTGATGAACAAAAGGAGACATTTCAAGCTCAGCTCTTTCCTGATTATGTGGATCCTGGAGCAGACTTGGTAAGCAGCTGTCCTTTTAGTGAAAGTCCAGATTTGTCAACTGCTTCTCCTCATTTGCTGCAGCTTACAGCCATGATAATGAGTAATTACACCATGTTAGAAAACGAAGGTTTGGAAATCAGGATGTATTAAAAAAAAGCCATGGCTGGTGCTAAAATTAGGCAATTGCAACCTCAGATAAGCAAACAACATATGGTGTATTTCACTATGTCATTAATTATATAGCTAGAACTTTGTTAGGAAAAAACAGAGTAGGAATTACATTGTAATGCACTTAAGGACAGCCATTTACAAGCAACAATCTAAATTAATGGCCTTCTGTAAGTTGGTATTAGTCCCCATTACCCTGTGTTTAGGAATTGTGTCCAATACACTCCAATGAAACACTTTGACTCCTTTCTTCTGTAGACCAATCTTATTCCCCATTTAAGGAGGGGGGGCAAGGGAGGTAATCTTTCTTACAATGATATTCAGTATTTAAATGCTATCTGAAACTCAGGGTAGGGAATATTTTTTTGCAATTTCTCTGAGTAGCAAGATCACATAAAGTGGTGCATCAAACTTTTGGAAGAATTGCCTTGAATACCTCTGTATTGCCTTGAACATATTCCACTTGTTAAAGATTCTTCTCATGATGGAAGAATGGACAGTTGATTGGTTGGAAAAAGCCTTGTAAACCTTTCTGGTTAATGGACAATAACAATACTTTTATGATCTTGCTGATCCCAAATCCACATAACATCTTGTCAGGACAAACTTAAATGTTCCAAACTAATATTCTATGTAACCCTGCCTAAACTGTTTTTGTCATGCTGCTCATTCATGGTCATGCATATTATTATTTTTTCTTCTTTGGTTTTATTTAACTGATCTTACAAGGAATATTGAAATGTTATGCTCTAATTCATAAAATGTATTAAACCTTAGAGTTTATACAGAATTGTAAAATAAAAAATAGGACACAACAACTCAATTAGAAGAGCTCAACAGAAACCAGACAACCATCTAAAGCACTGCATTTCAGAAAGAGGGGGTATTTTCGCAACCACATGGCAAATACAACACACTGCACACTAACAAATGTCACTCAAAAATTCAGATGTCAGACAGGAATTCTCGCAAATCCTGTCTAAATCAAACCTAAGTTCTGAGTAAACAAACATGGAGGACAAGTCAAGTAAAAAAAAATATTTAAAAATCTGCATAATTATCTTGCCATGTCAACCAGGCACTAGAAAGAGACTTTGTAAAATTAACTGCTGACCAAAAAGCAAGTTTGACTTAAATAAAATGAGAATTAGTTGTTTTACTTTAGTACATGGAATCTTTTGAAAACTGCATTTTGTACTTACTAAGGTTATTATTGATTTAACATTTGTTTCATAAAACAAAAAAGAAATACAAAAATTAGCAGCAATTTTTACTACACTAAGTGTGAATGCTTATCACATTTAATTTCCTACTGTGCATTGCTGCATGTTGGCAACTACCCAGTTTTAATTTGCACAAGGACACACAGCAAAATATAACCAGACAAACATTTGTTTAGTTGTTAAAGGAAGTTCTCTAAGAGTATGCCTCAGATTGTTTGAGATAAGAGCTTGAAATTTAATGTTCAGCGTCCATGCTAAAAGATGCTGAGAAAGTGGTCTTTGTTCAAAACAACTAAATAAATCACAACATTTGGACACATGCAGAAAAACTGCTAGTGATGCATATGGAGGTTTGTGGGCTCAGGGAGTTCAATTTCACGCAGATGAATCAGCAACTGGACAGTGGCTAGCTGAAGAAAGTTGAAGCGCAGTTAACTACATTTACATTACATGTTAAAATGAAGATTGTATCCAATCTAGATTATATTCTCCTAAAAATGGTGAAGCTATTGCTTTTTTTTTTTTTTTTTGCTTGTTTGATAAATGTTATGAATCCTATCAGTAAAATGTAAACTTATCCAGCCTGCATATACTGTATTTACTACACATGTTTTTTTTTTCTCCAACATAAAACTCGATCTATTTATTCAACTATGTCCAATCACCTGGGACATATAATTAAATAGTAATTGGTTTCAGTTTGGTCTCTCAGTATCATGTTTACCTTGCCCAGAATAATTTGGTTTTATGTCATTCATTATCATAGACCATCATTATCATGGGTGAAAACTCGCACTGCTCTACACTCTTAATGACATATCAAAAAGAGAGAACACCTCGGAGGACAACTGTACAAAAATGGAAATAATGACAGACACAACCGCCAGTTTGACTTTTAGAAAATGATAGTGCAAGGCACTGTATCATCACTCACAGTTCCTGCAGTATAGCTTATTTGTGTAGGGCTTCCAAACATTTTTTATGAATCTACAAGAGGGCCTGCCTCATTGTCCATGTAGTGGCTCTAGTGGCAGTAAATCTTGATGACATTGCAGATTAGATTGCTGGCTCTCAAAGGTTGTATTCATAAATCTTCCCTGAAATGAACGAATATTACCTCAAATGTTGCACACAAAATATGTAAAGATAACATGTAGGTTCTCTAAAGCTTTAGCAATGTTTTAGTTAAAATAATTACAGAATTCTGTTGACAGAATATGTTAGGAATAATAGAATAACCCATTTCCTTTGCTTTTGTTTTCAAAGTAGTATTTCTGAATTGTTTTTACTAATAAAGGATGTTTTTACAGTTTAGCAATAAAATGGAATTTGTAATAAATAGTGTATTTTTTGGGAAATTTGATTTCAGAGTCACTAAAATGCCTTTGCAGAGACAGGGAGGTTTTAAAAATGACGGTTACCTTGAAAAAGCAACTTGATTTCTGATTACTCCGTAAAAATGTATCTTAGTTACTTTACTGATTACTGGATTACAAGTTACTTTATTACTTACATTCAGCAGCTGCGAACAGCCCCAACAGCCTCAACACAACAATGACAACCTGGGTGAGTAAATCTTGTTTAAGGGCAGCATTTCAGTAATCATGTCTGAGTGTGTCTGGTGAAATTGAACTAAGAAATTTAGAAAATAAAACTTAATTTGTTACTGATTTAAAAAAATAAGAAGGGTTAAGAGTGGGGGCGGAGTTGTGTGTGTGTGGGATGGCAGGTGGAAGTTCAGGTTTCACAACACTAAGTTCTTTAAGTTCTTTAGGTATTGTGATGTATTTCTGTATGTTTTCTTCTTTTGTGATTAGGTCTCTGTTGAAAAAGAGATTTTGTTATGAAAATTTTAACCCGCAAACAAGAGTTTTAGAATAATATAGAGGTTTACCTGAGTTGTAAGGGTAGATATTTGTATGACTGTGACAGAGTTCCCACAGCTTGCCCACACAGATTCATCCAGCACCAGCAAAGTCCGAATTGGCTCTGCTCCCAGGCTAACACATATTGGAGATTCAGTTTCCCAGAGGTCATCTGCAATGACACATAAACCTTTTTATCTCAAAGATTAACAGAAAAGTAAAAAAATCACAGGCTTTTTTCCCAAGGTAGCTAATAAACTACAAAAACAGGCCCTCAGCAGTTACACTGACAGTGTCATATAGAGTGAGGCAACTGTGCTCAACTTAAGCCACCAGTTTCAGTGAGCTAACTTATCAATGCAAAACAGCTAGTGAACATCAGTGAAGAGGGTTCAGTAAAGGTCTTTTTTTCTGTTTCTGTGAAACACGTGATGTGACAGAATATTCGCAGTGGGTTGAATAGAACTATGGTCTTCTATTTGAATTAAAAAAAGTGACATCACACACTGTGCAGAACAACATTTGCTTCTTCACCACCCACATACTAATAAGTTTCGAGTACACTTTAATGCACTCTCCCACTGTGTTATCACCAGCTTCTGTCCCTGTTTGAAAGGAACTCCAGTTCTCAATGTCTCATCAGATCATTTTGCCTTATTGGTGTGAAAGTGAAGCAGACCTTTTTCTTGGAGTCCTAATCACAAGGCCAGACCTTGCAGGTAACACAAAAGCCCATTTTAAAGGGGATTACACAAGCCTTTCCATTTGCTGCGCCTTAATGAAGGGAAATTAAAGAAGGGAGTGCATTCAGCCATTTAATTAACATTTTCAGTTGTTTATTTTTTCCTTTTCATAGAAGAATAGCTTTACAATACCTTCTGACTTCCACAGGTTAATTGTTTGGCATGTTCTAAAGGTCATTTTCCCACCTTTTCAAAATTCACACTTGCAAATGCACCTCTGATCCTCTGTTAACCGAAGCCTTGACGGCATTTCTCCATCTTTACGGCCACATTTACACAGTGCCGATTTTCAGTGAAACTGTAGCATTTTTGTTGAGATTCAGATGTGCACTTACAGTACATGTCTCTGGTGAGCAGACTCTCTGACATTGGCACTTTTTGAAACCAGATCTCAGAGTGGAACTTTTCGTTAAAATCCCCCCTATGGAGGTGTGAAGTACTCCGCAGGTGTGAAAGCAAACATGCACATGAACGCTAGGCTGCAGGGTTTGTTCTACGCATGCACGGACTAGATAACAACAAAAACAACGGCGGATTGCATTGTGCTGCGTGTGCTACTTAATCCTGTTCAGTTCAACATAACTTCTGATACAGGATATATATGCGTCACATGAGCACTTGGTTTATTGGAGAGGGGTTACTACTTTCTAAATACAGGAGGAAGTAAGTGAGGTAAAAGATAAAGGTCAAAAGCACATGTGCAGCTTGGCAAGATAACAACAGCAGATTCAAGGTGTCTTCGCAGTCTCGTCTAAATGTGGAACTTTTGACCAATACACGTCCAATAATATCAGCAGTTTCCAGACATCGGTCTTGTGTTGACAGTACCTAAAGACAGTGAATGAGCTTGTTACATAGAATCAAATTTCTCAACACATTTTTAGTGAAATTTAAAGAAAGCTAGCCTAATGTTTGATGGACATGTCTTGAGAAACTAAAGCTAAAGCAAACCTAAAACAAAGCAGCAATGTTTTAATGTCAAAAAATCTTTTGGTGCAAGTGTCAGGTAACTGTATTTTCTGGTTGTTGCAGACGGTATCATGCTTGACAAGGGCATGAATCTTTAACAGGTGTGCCAAATCCACAAACATTCTCTGACACCCTCGGGAGCCCTTCTCCTGTCCTTTATTGTTATATATATCTATAAAGCATGAATAGTAATATTTAATCAGCATGCAGCAGCTTGGTGTAATTAATCATTCTCTCAGCTTGGGAGAAGTGGGGAGCGCAGTAGGCAGACAGGCACGCTGACATACTTTGGCCAGGTAAAAGGAACCCACTGATAGAGCTATTGTGCTCCTGCTGGCTCTGAAGACTGCAAACCTCTGCTGAGATGGTGTTAAGCCCCATTGGCCTTGTGCAACGCCTGACTAAACATGGCATGCCATCTACCACATGGTGAAGTGTTACGTTCATATTTGCAGTGGGTGTGAAAAATCCCTCTGAAGGAAAGGGAAAAACATAATGACAAAAAGTAATGTAAAGGCAACTGTTTTGGCAGCTCAAAAATAATGAATACATTCTGTGATTTTATTTTCCAAACACCAATATTTATAGGGTAATTAAATAACAAGTTTACCTTGAATATAATAGTTTTTGTCATAGCTATGTGAAGTGTGAAAACTATTACAATAATTATTTCAAGGTTAGAAGATATCTTATAAATGGCCTAATCATGTTGTTAAAACATAAGACACCCAAATCATCTGATGATTCAATATGAATAAATAAACTAGCATAATACAAAAATATAAACTAACTTTGAAAAAATATATATTGCTTTCTTTTTGTATGGTTTTAAAGGGTTGTAAATGTAGGCATTAAAATAAGTTAATATAATCATTCCATGCCTTTGTTGCTTTTATTGAATTGCTTTGAAAAATTTTTAGCATTACTAAAAAAATGTTTTTTACCTTCAGAGGGACTACACTTAAGATAAGATATTCCCCATAACAAAAAAATTAAAATAAAACCATTAGTACAGAGAGAGAGGGACTAACCAAGAACCTCACCATTGTTATTTCTTCCATAAACCATCACTGTACCATTCCGCAAACCCGCAAACAGGAAGCGAGCGGAATGCTTCAGGCACAGCACAGGGCAGCCCTCTGGGTTGTGGAGGGTCAATAGGCATTGTGCTGCGGTGTCCGCGCTCCCATAGACCAGAATGCTGAAAGCACAACAGTAGCACGAGCAAACATGATAAATGAGTGTCATTTGGAATGACAGAGTAGCTCGTTTTCATGCAGTTTGATTTAACAGTGCACGAAGCATTTCACATGTGGAACCACTCTATCTTTTGCTTGCTTTAAATGCCACCTGAACTTTGCAGCATCTTATTCTCCTCACGATGAAAACTGCATATTGCTGTTTATTTATCTCTGACAAAATAAAAAATCTGCAGCATTGGAGCTGACAGTCTTATGAGACTTGAAATTGTTCATTTGTTTTTCTTTTTAATTTTTTGCATAGCTAGATGAGTATTTTTTTCCCTAGATAGGTTACATTAACTGAAGGATAATGAGTCAGCACAAATAAACTGCCCTGTTCTGTTTTTTTCAGTCACATCATGTGACTAAAAGCACCCCACAATCCCTACTGTTAATTAAAGATACATACAATGGTAACAATGTGTTATCTGAGTGTGCTTTCTGTGAGAAAATCAAAAATCTATTCACTGTTGCAGTGACTAGAGACTGAGATTAAATCTATCCTCTAAACCTTTGATCTCCTCAGTGAGGGTATCAAAAGCTTTATTGGATTTAAAAATGAAACTGATCTTTGGACAAGTGGCAGTATTGATACTTTGCAGGGATATCAACTCTGACCTCTTGTTTTGATGAAATATTGACAAGCAAATCTTTACAATTGAAAATCTTATAGGGGCTTGACAAAATGATAGTATCTGATTTTATTTTATAACAAAAGATAAACGAAGGTGTACTGAAAGGCATTTTGTTACATTTTTAAGGATAAAGTGCTTACCGGCCATCATCTAATCCAACACAAATGTTGGTACCGGTCCCTGCAGTGGCCTTATGAATGCCCACATCTTCCTCCTCTGTTGGTGAAGGCGCCTGCACATACTCCAAGCATCGAATCGCAGAACTGATCTGTAGGCTCTTCACAGCCCGTGGGGTAGGCCTGTTGAGGGAAAAAATCTCTATGTGGCCCTGAGAACCTTCATCTGCACCAGCCACCTGTATGGAACAAAATAAAATCTCATTGAAAAAGGACAAAGACTTAAGAAAGAAAGACTTGAGCAAGAAATAACTGCTTTTAAATTTTAACCTTTCATGTGATCTCCTGAAAACTTCAGCTGATCAGATGGATTTTATAAATTACAGAAAATGTTTTCTTAGTTTAGTGTTTAGAGTGACTCCATTTAATGAGATGATTACTTTAAAATAATCTGACTATTTAATATATTGGTTATAGAAAAATTACTATTATTATAATTGAGGTAATTGCTCATACATTTGTAATTCAGTCTTTTTCCCCTACAACCTGTTGTCATGGTTACACTAAAATCAATTTCTCATTGGGTGATAAACCTTGTGAGGAGTCTTGAAGCTATTCCTGCCAAGAAGCTATTGTGTGGCATACAGCATGCACAAAGTTTGACCTCTCAAAAAAGCTTTTTGTAGCTGAAGTAGCTGGATCCGACCCAGTCAAGATGCTTGATCGACCTTTAGAGACTGGTGTTATAAATGTTTATTTTGCATTATTCAACATGGTAAGCTGTCTATTTGTCTAAGAATGTTTTTTTATTTGTTTCCATGTCGTGGACATATTTATGGCTTTTGAGAGCATGAGCTTTGCATTGACTGCATGGTTCCGAAGTGAGGAACCTGCAGAATATTCCAAAATCCAGTAGTGAGAAATCAATCAAGAGAAACCAACTCATTTCTGAAAAGAGAGGTGAAAAAATAGCAGTCAGATTCTGAGAGCTGCTGGATTACAGTGGTGAAATAAGACTGTGGGATCTCTTAATCTCTTAATTTTCTTTCCCATTTCTAACCATCCCTCCTAATTTAAACAGATTTTAAAAGAATGTATTAATGAATAAAATGGTAATTTCTTTATCAGATGTGACTGTTTTTCCTTTAAAACATTAGTAAAGTCTTTTTTTCATAATGACTAAAGTTTGTTACTCAGTAGAAAGGAGTAATCAATGCTTCAGATACATTTTGTTTGACTGATTGATTAAAGACAATTTTGAAAGTTGATCACTAATGACTGGTTTATTGACTTTCATGTATTTTGAAGTTAGTAATATCTTTTTCATTCAGCTATGCTGATGGCATACTTATTACAAATATTATTCTACTGAAACTGAGAAAGTTCAGAAAGCAGTTGTCCTCAGATCATTGTTAAACTGTTTTACATATCTTGAAATTGTGACGGTCAGAGGAGAACTTGTCTTAGTTTGAGTGTTTCTTAGAAGTCAACAATGGAGGTTTAAAAAAATGTGTGGATCATTGATCCTTTCAGGCCTTGTAATTTTTTATCCTCACACTCTTTTTCATAGCACATTGCATAATATCATCCCAAGAAGATCAAACAATCATCTAAACGTCTACAATCTTTTCATCACTGAAGAACAGAGAGGGTCTCATAAGTTTCTGAAGAGCTTTGAGTTGCCTGACAATGAGTTTTTTTTTTTTGCTGCCTAGATCAAATGTGAGATATATTGCTACAGTCAAGCCAAGATAGAATAAAAATAAAATCATTTTCAATTAACTCAACTGACTTCTTATAAGAAATTATACAAGGTCACGGGCATACACTTTCAGATTCTGTTTTCAGGACCAATGAAATTTAATATCAACATAGAGCAGCTGGGAGTCTATGATGCTTGGTTGAGGTTTGGAAAATAATTCGCTCATACAGCATCTAGACATGTCTTTGAGACTTCCAAGAGCAAAAGGGCAGTAAAAACGATACCATACTAAGGAAGACAGCAAGATATTCACATGAAACTACACTAGTCATAACGAGTGCAAGAGGATCCAACATGTCAGAGTGAGTGGAAATCTAACAAGCCGAGATTTAATTGGGGCTTGACTTCATATGAACCACTGTTGTATTGGTTTTTAAGTTTCCTTTTAATTCCCAGTGCTGAAATAAAATAGGAAAACAGAAGACATCCAACCTCTCTCTGATTAAACTTCAGTTAAGGTGGACACTGTTGTCATTCCCAAACAATTCCTGTGTTGTGTTTTGGTTCTAATGTGATTTAAATTGTTATGCCTGTAGGAGGTCAGACGAATATGACTTTCATAGAAAAAAAATCCCACCTGCTTGCTGTAAAGACAGCAAGGAATTATTTCCTCTGTATAAATCATAACATGTGAGTGGGACATGGGCTAAATATAGTCTTTAGCTTTTCTCTGCAACACTCATCCTTATTTGCATGCAATCATTTGTTTGATTTGTATCAGCACACAGAATCTGGACAGGAGCAATCCTTTGGGCTCTTGAAAATGAGCCAGAACAAATAATGGTCTGTTGCACAGGGTGAAAAGAAGATTGGGAGCACTCATCTTGCAGCAAAGGCTCCCCCTCTCCAAAACAGAACAGTTTCAAGTCACTGAAGAACAACAGCCAGAAGCAGTCCAGACTCAGCCAGGCATTTTAACATTCTTTTCTCATATTCTTTTAATTTAAGTTGTAAGCATCTGTTGAAAATACTGTGTTCTACTGACATCATTGCCATTTATATAAAATACCAAACAACTGGAGTTGTGTCCTGCACAACAGTTGTGCAATAAAGTTGTGTTCTGCTTTAATCACAAACCTAAGTCAGTAAATGCTCTGGTAGCATTGAGTAGATTGTTGCTATGAAACCAGTGAAAAGCAGAATAAAGTGGCTGTGTCTGAATTCACTTAATATAAAGTAAAAAACTGAAGGCTAAGAGTTCATTTACTAACCCTGGCATGGATGCATCTATGCTTTTCTCTACAGCAAATGTATTCTTGTTGTACACAATAAGAAGCAAAAGGGCAGCATTTGAGGAGATTTTGTTCCCAAGAACGAGAACTATGAGGATAGAAAAAGTGGAACGGGGAAGGTGAAGGCATTCAGGCAAACATTGCAGTATCAGGCTGATTAGACACAATGTCATTACTCTGATCAAAGCGTGCAGAAATCCCCATAGCCCATCTCACTTTAACATGATTAGTGTCATCCCTTATTTGACAAGGCTGCCAGGGAGGTAGAACCAACTGGGGGCGTGAACACTCAGCCACTAATTATTCATACTGGAACCGCAGGCCTTCACTATTATTATGATTATAATTATTATAATTATTGCCATTAATATTTTATTTTTGAGGAAAGCGCTTTGTTTATGTTTTGTAGCATATTGTTTTAAATAGCTTCTCATGACAGCAAATGTGAAAGAGTCATGTTTAGAAGTCAAAGAGCTGACTAAATGGTTTGAATGATTTCTTTCCAGAGCTTCAAACACTGCAGATTACTCGCTCTAAAGTTTTTTATTTAAAACAAGATCTCTCTCTCTTTTTTTAAAAAACTTCATTTTAGAAATGTTTTTACAAACTTGGGTGAACATAAAAATGTTCCAGTTTCTATGCAGCAAAATGTGAAAATTTACATTCAACTGCCCTTAAAATGTAGTTATGTTTCTATAAAAAAGTAGCATTATTTATCACACGGAACTCAATTTTAGTAAGTTTTTGATGTTTTTGTCAAACATCAAAAACATCAAGCCAAACAAGTAAAAATTTCTCTTTCTGTCCTCAGATAAACATGACTTTAATACATTTCAGAAAACCAAAACAATATTTTCAGTGAATATTTCACTCTGAAATGATAATATGACAAAGTTCATTCAGGTAATATCCTGAAACATTTTTTAAATTATGTGTCTGTATGTGGAAAATATCAAAATTCTATTGAGAGGAAAGAATGCTTTGCAAAGAATTATAGAATCAAAATTTAAGTTTTCAAAAAACCTTCACTGAAATGATGCAGTGCCCAATATTTGAACAGTACTCTGCTTATTTTGAAGTATATTATTACTAGATTTGTGATGAAATCGTGTTGCAGAACATATCAAGATAGTGAAACGCTTAAATATTTCTTGTCAATGTGAAATTTGTCTCTCAAAACTCATTTTGGTTAATGCCAGTAATTGACTTGGTTAATGAGTTCTATTATGAGCTTCAGATATAAAAGGCGAGTGCTTTAAGCTTGAGACCCACTTGTATTTGTTTTACACTTTGAAACAAGACTTAGCATTCTTACGGAGAAACGATATGCATTGGGTTGATTTAAAATTTAATGGACAGAGAGACAGAAAAGAAAGAAGGAGACACAAGTACACGAATGAAAGATGGATAGAGAGAATACCAGAAAACAACAGAAATCTGCTTCTACACCCGCAGAAAGAGAGGGGAAAAACAGAATAAAAAATGTTATTACAACACATGTAACAATAACTAAAAAAGTGAACACCTTCTATAGTATAAGAATTAAAAAGGCTGAATATCAACATTAGCTTTGCAGACAGATGTCTTTCTGAGTAATGAAACAGCTTTATTTCCAGACATAATCAATCTGTCATGCAGGTGGATCATTCTGGGTTGTTATGACCACACCTGAATCCAAATCTAAGTTAAAGTTTAAATGATGTTTAAAATGATGAGCTCTCATGATGTGGTCAAAGTCAAATTTTTCAAGAGTGATCCGTTTAAATTGTAATGGCAAGTAAAATATAATTTGTTGCAAACTAATGTTATTCATATCATAGAAGTAACAAAGCATTTTATCATGTACCTTGTGCGATACCAAATGAATGTTTCTAAAAGAGCATTTACAGAGCTAAACCCAAGCCCAAAAATGTTTTAAGGTTACTCAACTGACTGTAAAGGGTATGTGGGTATATGCAGATAAGCAGGTTCTGATGAAGCAAAGATCTGATGGTGGACACAGTAGAAGAAAGCATAGTTTCATCTCATTACTTGATTATTTGAGGGCTTATTCAATGGATTAGTTGTTTACCAAAATATTAAATTGCTGCATATCTACGTTATGTAGGACTAAGGTTACAAAATATACTTAAAAAAGTATTGTGCAAAGAGCTGCAAAGTCAAAAGGAAACACAGCTTTGTTATACATTTATGTGGTGGTAAAAACCAGAGAAATAAAATGCTGAAAATAAAACAATTTCAGGCAGCAATCAGGAATGGGGCCAAGAATGCTAATGATGTCATTTCCTCATCTGAGTGAATGTCGAATCTCCTTTAGAATGGCACCTCAAATGCAATTAAGTCTGAGACGCAGGGCCTCACTCTCACTCTTGGAGGGCCAACACTTGATTGAACCACCTTTTAGGTCAAAAGAGGTTTACCTGATAAATTAACCAGCCTTTCCATTGTGGCCAGGGACAAAAATGGAAACTTTTGAAGAGAAAAAAAGATTTTCTGCTTTGTTTTTTCCACTCTGAAATCTTTTCTCATCCTAGATTGTGTTAAATTCCTGAGAGGTCAGGGGTAATGAAATGGTAGTGTTTGAGAATGATTTGTCCCACTCATCATAAAATTGTGTGTTGCAGTTGTTTACTACTCACAGCAATATTAAAATCATTTACAATAGTTTCCAGGGGACAATTTTCAAATATCTGCATAGTTAAAGACAGATTTATTCTCACTTACAGCAAAATATTTAAATAGTAACTGCTGTGAATGGTATGTGCAAGAGTCTGCATTTCTTCATGTGTCACTATCATAACTTACCCAGAGGTAGCCTTGAGGTAAAGAGGTACTTGCTGCAGAAAAGCCCAACAATGCACAGTTAACAGGGTTGTGAAGAGCAGTTTCAAGCTAAAAGAAAAGAAAAAACATCTTTATTATGCATGTCTTCAGACAGTAATTCCATTGTCTTTTCAATATATTGTTGTAATTCTAGTTACCATGGGGTAAGCTGGTTTGAGAAATTCTGCAACAAAATTATGTGTGGGAATCTGTAACTTTTCAGTGTATATGAGTTTGTTTTTTTTTTTTCTTTTTTTTCAGAGCAGCCCATTAAATAAAAGAAGGATTGAGACACAGAAAAACCATGCACTATTTTAAGGAGTGCGATTGAACAGCTAGAAGCACAGTATTTCTTGTCAAGTTCATTTTTTGAAACAAAAGTGACCATTTTCAGTCCAGAAAAAATACCTCCCCTCACCATTGATGGTAGACTACAAGCCTACCCAGTAATTTGAAAATAGAATTTCAATGACTAATGTAAAACATAAAAAAAATCATCAAATAAAACAAATGATGTAGACAGATTTTTAGTTTGCTATGGTACAGGTCCTTTTATCAGCATAAACAAAAGAAGCCAAGGCTAAGGAGCTTAGTTCAAGTCAGTGACTTTTGAAATCTACAGTAGCTTTGTATTTCAGAAGAATATTCATGCTTTTTGAATGACAGTTAAAAGACAAAATGATTTAGAAGCATAATGTTTTTCGATGGCTACCCGTTTCGAAGGCCATGTAAATTATGCTATAATAATTCTTCTCACACTAAGAGGACTAAAGCACCTGTTCCCGCTTTGTCAAAATCAATGATCTGTCAAATAGGTAAAATAAATAAATACATTGCTTATTTATATTGCACAAATGTTTGCCTGAAATGGAGTGACTGAGGTTGACATTTACAAAATGAAGTGCATGTGTGAGAGTACACCAACAACCTCTAACCAGGAGCTCTCTATTTGGGAATGATGATTACTTTGGAATATGACCGCTAAAGGTAGGCCATGTAGCCGACAGAACAAATAATTGTGTGTTGTTGGGATAATGGAAGCCAGAAGTGGGTGAGTTGCTGAATTCGAGAAGAGGAAGAGAGTAAGTGAGTAAGTGAGTAAGTGAGTGAGGAAGTGAGTGCGTGAGTGTGGAGAGCGTCGGCGACGAGAGCTCCATGTCTTTAACTGTCGTCCTCTATGGCAGCATGCATCAATCACAGGTAATTTATAGCCACCCGTGGCAAAGACCCTCCCTCTTTTCTCTCCATTTGGGGTTGTTTGTAAACACTAAACAAAAAAGGACACTGGCCAGATCATTGCTCTCCTTGCATGCTCTGCAAAGCATTCCTCCTCTTTTTCTGTCTGTGCCCATCCATTCAAATGCATTCCAGAGATGCACAGCTCATCCTCTATCAATCTATCAGTCCTGTGTTCCCAATTCTCTTTCCCATCATTCACACTTTCTTATGCCTGCCCTCTTTCTTTTATCTTTGTCTTTTGTCTCCTGACACCTCTTTTCCTTTTCAAAAGCTGTGGAATGTTTTTTGATAGGTAATTAAGCAATAGCCATAAATGGTGTCCATATGGAAAAGCCCTGTGGTTAAAAAAAAGAGAGCTCTGTAATGGACCAGAGGGACTGAAACTCTAGAGCGCATAGTGCTTGCGGTTCACTACTGGATGGATTTTATCAGTCACCTGAGATTGGCAAGCATTGTAGGCCAATCTTCATAGACCTTGATAGCATTGTGTCTGAGTACATTGCACCTTTCTAGTCTTAAAATACTAGAAACGTATCCATGGTAAATCTGCCCTCTACTGCTTTGTATGGTATTCAAAAGCAGTAATGTAGGATTTCAAGTGAAACGAGCCAATCTCAGTTTATTTATATTAGAATAGTAATTAGCAGCTTGCAAATGACCCCTATATTTATGTGTGCATTAAAAGAGGCAAACCATTTTCCATGAATGGATACTTCAATGTAAAGGCACACAATTATTGAATATATCAATGAGCTATTCAGTCTGTGCAAATAACAAATCTTAAATATTACATGAAAACCTTTTGAATAAAAAAATGGTCACAATGAATGAAGCATACTATGACGCCATTACATTAAAACAGTAGCAATGACTATAATCAATACAGTGAACTACTGGTCCACTTACTGGACCTCTTAAAACAGCCAGTGGAAAGTGCAGGGTGAGCATAACAACAAAGCCTGTAAAATTGTTTCCACCTGTGAATGTGCTAATTATATCGACACCAGCACACAGGAAATGTGGCCCTAAAGCAACGTCCATATTACAGGCACTCCCAAAGCTAATATGGTATCAGTGAGGCCCCATTTAAAAATCAATGACATCCAAGCTTTCTCAAAGTCTTCGGTGGCTGTAGGAGTGGAACAGAGAAAGTAAAGATATTCTCTTGTATGAGATACAAGACGATATGCATCCACGTGCAAATTGAGAAGGAAAAGTGAGCTTGTAAGCCAGCTGAGGAGATTTGAAGGAGACTTTCAGGGAACACGAGGAAGGAAAGGGACCAAATCGGCAGGTGAGCCAATTAAAGAATGATTTGTTAATGTGATGGGAGAGCGAATTTCCAGCTGCTGGTCACCAATGACTCCAACAGTCAAAAGAGCATTACTTCCACCTATCATCTCAAGAGGTTGTATTCCATTTACTGGTTTAAGGATATCGGCGCAGAAACGTTTACTGTTTGTCTACAAGATATATTTCAAGTGTAAAGCTAAATCTCCTTCCTGTAGGATGGAAACATTTATTGTCAACATTCCTTATATATTATGAAGACTTTTTGCCAAGAGATACTGTGGTACACCCCTTGGCACATCATGTCAGCAGTAGCAAGTAGCAATAGTTATTGGTCGTAGTCTAATATGACAGGAAAGAGTTTTAATGATTCATGCTTTTGGCTGTCAGACTGTCAGAGCAGTGCTCCCTTGGTAAATATGGCTTCTCCAAATCCAATTAAGGTTGTTTCAATTCCCAAGGCTACTAAGTTGCACTGTTTTTCCTTAAAGCAATTTTCCCCTGTAAGCACTGTGAAATCTTTTTCTTCTCAATGTGTGGAAGACATAGAGATTTGTGACAACTGCTTTCCAAAATACAGCAGTGCATTATATTAACTGGAGACTTTTAATGTTATTAATGATGATATGTACGACAACGACAATTGCATTGTTGGTCTCCACAATTCCCAAGTAATATATATGCTTTATTGGAAATAGTGCTCTACAGTTGTTTTATAAAATATTGCCTTATGTGAAAGTCCTGACCAAACACTTCTAAGGCAATTGTAAAAAAAAAAAAAAAAAAAAAGAAAGAAGAAAAAAGTGTATGAGCAAATTCTTTTCACTGCACAGTGTAGCCTGATGAAAATCTAATAGAAAAATAATATCTCAATAAACAGTCAGTGAACTGGGTGTCGTATACAGGACCCAGGGAAAGAAATTATCCCAGTACTTTTTTCTAATTCCAAAGTCACAGTACCTTCTCCCAATTCCACATACCAACAATCTTTTACACGCACTAACAAGCACTAATAGAAAACTTCCACTGTTTATTAACTGGTAATTGACTGGTGCAGGAAACTCCCTCTCGACTGCAACTCCACCGCCTAAGGCTAGAGGCAGGACAGCCACAAAGTGAACCGCCAGTCAACCTGAAATTACTTATACCCAGACCACTGTTACAGGTAATGGAAACTAAAGTAGCTGAAACAGAAGATATTTGGCAAAGTTGGTCTGCAGGTAATCAAGAAGGAAACCTATGATGGACAGTGATGTAGTTTCACTGTTAAAACTGAATGGGTGGTTTTAAAGCTCTAGCAATTACAGGATAAGGGCACATATATATGTAAAAAAACAACTTAACTGGAATTATTTTTGGAGCAATATACTACTTATTAATGATATAAATGAGACTTAATTATGCAATATATTTAGCTAAACACATGTTCAGAAGGACAAATCACACACAGAAAAGAAATCTGGATGATTGTAACTGTATTTTTTCTTAAAGATGTGCTACATTCCCTTTCTTGGCAATGGAGAGTGCCATCTAATATTGACTATTGATTGCATAGATGTTCAACAGATGACATGAGGGTAAAACTCATTTACTAGGATTAATATTATTACTATGCTAGACAAAGCTTTCTGTGGCTTCATATGCTTTAGAGATTGAGACAGATTCTACATGAAAATACCGATTTCCTATCATAGTAAAGTATTATCATAAGATGACCACTCAGAACAAATTGATATCGATTTTCAGATCCTTCACTGTAAAGGGTTTCTGATTGGTATTTTCTGACTACTATGATACAAAAACATACCACTCAGCAACTGTAATAGAAATTCTGGAGGGGTCAAAATTTCACGTTTTTCTTTAATTTGTCACTTGTCTGTTTTTTTTCCATAAGCAGATGGCTATTTAAAAGAGTGAACCATCTGGGAAGCCTTTGTTAAAAACAGTTTGGAAAAGGGCATGCACTTTCAAACATATTTGGCAGGTAAGTGGATGAGCCATCTGTCTGTCACCATATATTCCAAGCTAGATCCAACCAGTCAGATCAACAGAATGGAGCCTGTTGGTACAATCAAACTCCCGCTGTAGTCAGTAGGGAAAAACTGCGAAAACATCTGTTATGTTGAGAAAAGCCATCAGTGTAGTCCTTTTTCAGTTTTCTGTGGGCTAGCTCTGAGATAGTTGACAAAATCAGCATGTACAGGGGGCTGTTTGTTGACTGTCACCATATCCAAAACACGAGAGGCTCCCATGGTAATATATCAATAGGACTGACACATATAAACTAAATACACTCCTAAAACAGTATGATTTTTTAAAAAATCTTTTAAAATGTCAGCAAGGACAAGACATCAAGAAATCTCTATTGGTGTATAATGCTTTATTTTATCTCATTTTATTACACTGTACACTGCACAGCTTGTCACTCTCTGCTTGAAACAACAAATTTTTGCTCTTTTCTCCTTAAGTTTTCCCTCTCCCTGACCTTTTCTGCCCTGATTGATCGAGTGATTTGTCAGAAATGGCAGAGTTCCAGACAGCTGCTCTTTGAGGTGCACCAATCTTCCCCCTAGGCAGTTGATATGCAGAAGTATCTCATGCTGCTGTCTCTGGCTAAACCAAGGAAAGATGTGTATATCCATAGATACATACACTGGAATTGTGTCAAATAACAGACAATATGGAAAAGGAAAAAACAGACCTTTTGTTGAAAATAAATAAGTATGGATTTATCATATTTAGGTAGTATTTGGGACATATAGGTTGTAGAAACTTGCCTGACCAATCTGAAATTTGACCTAATAGAAGAATAGAGTCTCAAAAGTTATCAAAAATCTGGACTTTTATAGTTTGCCAGTTTAAAGGTCAGTTTAAATACACTGTGAGAAAACAAATGTGCCCCCAAAGATTGTGTTTCTTCAGGAGTGACCTCCTCAAGGTTATACTGGTTTATCATTAACAGGAACTAGTTACAACATCACCCCTGCAAGGTAAAAGCAATCTATTTATGTTCATTATTCACCATCTAAATACTTTAAGTAAAACTGAAAACCAAACTGACCCATTAAAGTACAAGAGGAAGAGGCACGCTGCATCCACATTCATCACAGAAATTTTATAATACATCCTATTTCCCTTGATTGTAATACCCAAATTTGGACAAATCGACTCTTATGAAATTTAAAAGATAATACATCTGATCAAATCCAAATAACTCTGGGCAACTTCCTGCCAGTAGATATCATTAACTGTGTATGTGACCACATTTCATTACAAGAGAAAATGAGCAGATTGTAGATAATTGCTTGCAAACCACAGTTGCCAAACTGGGTACAAATCCTCCACGATATGAATTGTTGCATTGTTGATGAAAAACCTCCCAGAAAAAGTTATCAAAAGGACCATGCTGCAAAAGTGAAAAATTGTGAAGGTGGAGCTTTCATCCTTTTATGAAACGTTATAATTTCTGACATCAACAATGTCAAAATGATATCAGTCTGTCATAATTTTTGTCAAAAGTTATAAAGTAAATCAAGACAGCATGGAGTAAAATGTCTTAAGTACTTCTGACAGGAATACTGTTTCAAAATCAGAGACTTCAATAAGTGGAAATAATAAAATATTGTCATTCTCAGACTTTTACTCAGCCATTGATATATCTACAAAAGGATCCAAATAATACAGTCATATTCAATAACTTAAAATATGCATTCCCACTCATTTGTCAAATTAAAAGTACCTTTTGAAAATTGACAACCTTTAAGCAGACATTCAATATACTTTACATTAAAGTTACATTTCTATATTAAAGTTTTTTGTTGGTCTGATGTTATGTTCTAGCTTTAAATGTTGCGTTTTCATTTACTATAAGAGAAAATGCACCATGACTAACAGAAATAAAGGCTTTCAAACAAACATCTGTGGGTTATCTACAGTAATATGATTTATTTAATGATGACGTTTCTGAAATAAATGGACATTTCAGTGATATTAACATTTTCTTAATGGGTTTGCAGAGGGCAAGTTGATTATTTGGTCCTTAAACCTATTACCTTTAATTCTAAAATAGAAGAAAGAGGTATTCCAAGCGTTTAAATTTGTATGAGCTCACTTGCATATTTATGGTCAATGATAGCATGTACACAATTCACCCCCCAACCCAATCTTCTTTATTCAGAGAAGACAGACAGTTCAAGTGATGAGAAATGTTTAAAACTGGTGATACCATCACTAAAAATAGACAGTAGTCTCTAGTATCAGCGGTCAGACAAATATAATGTAGTGTTGACTTCCTTTTCCAGGTGGTTTAACAATTGGCTCTTTGATTCATGAGTTTCCAGCTTCTCACAGAATGGCTGTGGCAGACAATTTACCCAATTCACTGCTTTAACAACCCAAACAAAGACTGAAAGGCTTAATGACATATGAAATCACAATCAGCTTTAAAATGATTAATGACCACACTGTTTAATCCCTTTAAGTATCTAGAGAGTAAGAACAAAAACTACTTTAGCAACACCAGCAAAAAAAGTTAATCTTTAAAAATTCAAAGTACTCTGATTACAAATTAGTTATTTGAGCAATCGTAACAAGTGTGCAATCATAACTTGGCCATATGGTGACACCAAAATGTTGTTTGCTCATTATCTGTTTTCTAATAAATCTGACTCTCAAATTAACCTAATTTTAAAAGACAACACGATCAAAGTCAAAACTTGCAGTTCATGTAATTTCATGTGCTTCATGACACCACTTGATTTAAATTCCCCTAGCGTCCACAAGCAGAGATCAAAGGGCCAACCACCTGCTGTGCATGCAGGCCTGAATTAAACACAGAGTATTCAAAGTCATTTGAAGACAATAAGATTAAACCATCTGCAAGTAGATGTGTGGATTTTTAACTGTTCTTAGCTCTGGCAAAGGTCCTTTGGAGGTAGTTTGTGCACAAGGCAAAATCATGTGGCTCTCAGCTTAATATTGAAACTAACTCAGGACATCTCTCAGAATTTAATAAGCACTGTCTGAACAGTAACGATTCCCCGTCTCCCCTAGCTATGCCACAGATTATATCAGCAATAAGTTGAATGAAGTTGGAGAGCGGTTTTGCATATCTCTGTTCAGAGCCCCAGCTTGACATTGGTAGGACATTATAAACTCATATTCATGACTCGACTGAGATTTGTCCTACCCCTGCATTAATGGTCTGAAAGAAGACTACAGGCCAAAACATCCCTGTGTAGTTTATCACTTCCAACATCTTCACTTGTATTTTCCCACAGGCGTTTGCACCAAGCAAAGACAAGCATTGTACAAGAGATTTTCGCCATCCTCAAAGACAGAGGTTGACACAATGGTTTGTCATCATGAATGCCTATAAAATAAAACCCTGGGCTTGAGATCAAAACCTATCTTCTGTAATCCCTAATATCTGGGCTGTCATGCCAGCTCAATCCCAACCATGTGGTGCTGGAGTTGCTTTTGCCAAAGACGCTGTGCAGATTAAGGAGCACTTCTTGTATTTGAATCTGTCTCTTCTTGGAAACTTGCTTTCTATTTGGCATCAGATTAGAGAATCCCAAATCACAAATGTTTCAAAAATGCTAATGGACTTGCTCAAGCATCACATTGGCCAGTTGAGCTCAGTTCTATATTTAGATTTAAATAGATAATTTTTTTCATATTTCCAAAAGATGTTAAATTAAATGAAAACAAAAAAGAAAAAAAAAGATTGTCCTACATGTCAAACATTTGGAAGCAGCTTCAAGTTTCCTTTCACAATGCTTTCTTTAAAAAAGCTCTATGGATTTTAAATCTTTCCACTGCATGATCAGATGGTGTTTGCTCTGCTGTGTTTAATGTTTGTTAGCTACACATTGATGTTATCAGACCACTGTGGAATAAATGTGAACAAAAGCAAATAAAGTTCAGTTTTAGGGATGGAAAGATTTGCAAGAATCACAACCCTTAGTGAAAAAGTTAGAAACAAGTCATAGTTTGTTTCTATGTTGTTGTTGGAGCCCAGAAATGTTTCAATAAAAGAAAATGCAAAGTCCAGCAAGAAAAAATTAACATTACCGGCAAAGTTGTATTCTGATAGACTTCTTACAGAATAATCATTTTGGTTTATTCCAAAGTATATAAATTAAACTATAATTTATATACTTATAGTACATGTCTATACTTATATGCTATAAGTATATAAGTTTATATACTTGTATACTTATAGTATTTTGTTCAAATACAAACATTTTGTTCAAATTTAATCCTACGTCACAAATGATGTAAACAGATAACAGTGCTGATCACGCTAAACATTAAACTGTAAATGTAAATGAAATTTTCCGCAACACTCAAATTATTCAGACACACACACGCATATACATATATATATATATATATATATATATATATATAAAATGACGATTTTAGTCATAATGTAACCTTGCAAAGCCAAGATTCAAATGGTTATTAATCAGACTCAGATATTCTGCAATAATAATACATACATTTTCAAGGTTAGAGTCCAGTCATCATATGTCTCCATCTTTATCTCTACTCACAGCTTATCTTTGATGTTTAGAAGTGCCTCCTGATTATTTTGTTGCAATTATTGTGAAGGAATTATATCTTAAGCTTTGCAGAAAAAAGCTTTTCTGTTGGTTCCCCTGATTTCTGTCTAACCTTATGCAGTAACTCTCACCCTTAGAGAATATGAGAATTCAGAGTATTAACTTTCAATTTCAGGCTAATTAAAAACATATTTTGGTTTAAAATAATAATTTAAAAAAACTTTTAAAAAACTCCAACTAACTTCAGCTCAGATTAATTTCAAAGAGAGATAATGGAAGTATGCACTATTCTTTTTCCTGCTGTTTTCTTAGCAAGAAGGAGTAATGGAAAAAACTGGTGTAGCATTGAAGCATTGTACATATTTCTAAGAATGCATTACTGCTGCATTACAAAAACATTTTTGTTTAAATTATTGCACATATTATTGTTGATATTTTTAAATAAACACTTGTCAAGTGATAACAATTTACTGTCACTGCAATCCATATAAATGTACAATGGAACACGATAGGGTGTCATTGCAACATTACTGCACAATCTGTCACATATTAACTCTTTTTTATAATAAACAACATAAGATTTGCTTAGCCTTTTTACAACTAACTGTGCTGTAAACCCTTGGTGTGGTTTGCTTATGTAGAAGTGAACAGAATGGTCCTACTAGCAGGCAGACCAAAACAACTGTACCAAGACCGTTTGAAGGAGGTGGTTTTGGTAGTTTCCAACATACTCCAAAGTGGTTCATTTATAGTGTGAATGTGGTCCAACGTTGATTTGACACAGCTACCAAGTGCACGCTGCAGGTTAGAACCATATGCTTCCCTGTAGTGCAGTAAGAATTACCACAAACATAGGCTGCACATCTTTCTTGCAAAGCATAAAGCTCTATGCAACTTTCAATAAGTCTTCTCCAAATCCCTTTGGTATACCTTCTAAGATAATTTCACATCATGCATTGAAACCAGAAAAAGTTATATGTTAACAAATTTATCAAATGATTTGGAACAAAGTACACAAATAACAGGTGTAAAAATGTCCTTACATTCATTTGGCTGTTTTCTTTAATGGGCCACAAAGAACAAATATGAGGCACATTTTCACTGCTACTATGGTATACCATATAATTATCCTAAAGCAAATGTAGTAACAGAACATATGTTTATATTCTTGCAAACTAATTTCATTGCACTACTGTTTCTAAGACAATCTTTGTCTTCACATGCTAAGGGAAAGTGAGGCCAAGAGCCTTTTGAGAGAGAAAACCATAAGGGCAGAAAGAGGGATTTGAGTAACTAATCATCTTCCTAACCCTCAAACATTCTCCCTGCGCCTAAATTTACTCGCTCCAAAGAGTTCTGTTGTAATAAGGGTTAAAAGGCAGCTTTGTGTAAAAGCCAAGAATTTGACCATGTGTTTGTGTCTTAAAAAACATTATTTTCCTTCTTTAATCCCTTTGACATTGACCTACTACAACAAAACTAAGCAGCATCTACTGTTGGGGTTGCCAGATGCTTAAAAGTATTAAGAGGAAACGCTAATTAACAAAGCAAAGACTAAAGAGAGATAACAGCAACAAACTCTCTGATGTCGCACAATTAGAAATCAAAAAGGATGCAAGGTTTTCTTCCTCTTTTTTCAAACATAAGTAGTTTTTTCCCATCTTCTTCCCCACATGGATGCATAATCACAGGGAAAGAATGTGACCAAATTAGCACATTTAGCAGATCTGCTGGATTTCCCTTTTGGGTAGTTAATTTGTTCCTGCATGCTATCTTGACAAGTACAGAACGAGCAGAAACCCTTGGCAAGAGAAACAGAACTCCACTCTGAGGCATGGTTTCAGTGTCTGTGATTCCCTGTAATTAGTATGTTAACTGTCACAGCAACAGATTGGGGCCTTTGCAAATGACCTCACTGCCAGGCAGTGGGTGTGGCTTTTCTTTAAAATTAAAAGATAAGGAAATGCACTGCCCTCTGTTGGAAAGGACAGGGAAAAAAAACATTATGAAAGCAAGGACTTATGAATCCAAGATACAAAAGTAACAAAACAAAGGCCATGAGTGCCACTTCATTACTGTTTAAATTGCAACAGTAAAACCGGACAAGTGTAGGGATTTGTTCTCCGTTTCTAACAGTAGTCACAATAGTATACAAAACAAAAACTAACAGCAAGAATATTTATATTTCTGTTCTGTTCTTTCCATTATTATATAAATAGCTTGTTTGGTTGATTTAAAAATATGACTGTATCTCCACATTTGTGCTATAGCACACTTGCAGTTGCACTACTTATTTCAGCACCTTCATAATTATGCCAATATCTGCAACTTTTCTACAGTCTTTCAGCAGTGTTGCTATTTAGGCCGATATGGGGAGAAACCAGCATTCACTTATGATGTCCACATGTCATGATGTTGCTGGTTTCACACTTATAACAAAAGAAAAATAAACCAACTGATCAAACAATGGTCCAATAGAGATCAGAGTTTTTAGTTAAGTATTTTCTTAATTGTTCTTTTATTCTATTTTCTCAGAACCAATTAAACTAAATGAAAAGTTTTCTATGGAATCCCTGCAGTTTGTACCACTTCACATGCCAGAATTTACAAAGTAGTGTTCACTCAAATTTCCCCTTCTGTGTTTTTTATATATTTTTTCTTTTGTTGGTGCCGACAGAACGAGTGGAGGTGCACAGCCAGCACTTTTCTGCTTTAGTCTTCAAAGTACCCATTGGCTATCATTTGAGTTCAATAAACCTGGCTACAAATTCTGCTTAGCACTGGCAGAGTACAAAACAAAAGGATTGACCTCTGCACACTCCTAGCACATTAGCTGAGATTTTGGAAACTGTCACAACTGCCTCAGAGTTGTTCTTATCGAATAACAAAGTTTGACTTGTGACCTGACCTCAGCACAGGGTCCTCTTTGATTGGGAATCTTAAGCAGTTGGACGGTGTGTGCTGTCACAGTCCTCTGTAACTCTGACAGTGACAAGTTTAGTGTGCCAGGAGTTAGGCTTTGCAGAACAGAGCCACTCTTACCAAAAGAGCCCAGTCAGACCAGCCACACAGACAAGTCTGCCCTGATGCAGCTTCATAATCAGAAATATGACTGACACTTTGTTAAGCGTTTCTTATATTCCATGTGCCTCCTTTAAACTCATGGGTTGAGCAGCAGGGATTTGGTACCTACTTTATAAACATAGTAGCGTGGCATCTAAAGTGGCTTGGCCTCTACAGCCAACCTTCAGGTCAAAAACGTGCATCATAAAAATCATTTATATTCCTACAAAATAAAAAATTAAAAAGAAAACTAACTTTAAGGAATGTCTAATTATCAATACCCATTCCAAGGTCTTTGACATGAGATTTTGTTACTGGTATACAAACAATTTGTATTTTACCAACAATATTGTATATTTCCCTTGCCATTATTGCAAGCAATCATGACACTCAAGTGAAAGCATTTGCTAAGTAAATATCCTAAATTCCACTAACTTATGTGAAAGGAAAAGAAACCGGATTTCAGAAAAAAGTTACTTGCAGTTCTACATTGTGCTGCTTGTTCTTTCTGCTTGCCAAAACGATATCACTATGTAGTCAGAGAGAGGACTGCCACGCCTGTGCGGATGAGAATGAGTTTTTAATCCATGCTGTGGCATCTATTCTGAACAAATGCACAAAGTGGTGATATCTGTTGCTCTGAAAGGTAGCAAACAACCTTCAGGAAGAACAAAGCAAGCAGCATTGCATAAGGTGTCAACCTGTTGCCTGTGGCTTAAATAATTAGAATAAAAAACAGTCTTGGGAAGAGGAAATAAATCATCAGAAAGATCTTGCCTGAGGCAAAGGCCACCTTTTCACACTGTCCTTCTCCTTTTTAATCCATATTTCATGACACAGTGTCTCATCTGTGATATGATACGCACACAGCCTTCACACATAGCTCTTTCATTCAGTCTGGATGCAAGAGCTTTGAGACATTATGTGCGTAAATTAGTTATTTCCCAGAAAATGCCATAAATGTAGGCATGAGAACAAAATGTGTTTCCTAGTGCAAAAAGATGCCACTCAACAAGCTCATTTTCTGTGCATGCAACCACTTTTATGTGGTAGACGAGTGCTCAGTGCCTCTCGCTTATCACTCCATCAGCGGGGAAGATGGATGACACAGTGAGTAAGAAGAGCATAGACAACATTCTCCTGAAGTACCAGCTAGCCAAGTAAACAAGTGGAGATCCCAGTGACCTCGCAGAAAGCAATTTCAACAGACGCTGAGAAAAGTTACAGCTTGTAACAGGATTAATGGATTTCCAAGCTTAATTGCACATTTTTGTTTAAAGAAAAGGAACAAGACGTAAGCTTGAAAGATGATGATAATCTGTGGGATCTATCCAGACTAGTGAAGTGCATCAGAGTTAGGATGTGATACTCGCAAAACAGACACAATCCTTTCAGAAGGAAAAAATTAATAATCTAAAATGGATGCAGCACATAATACTTCCCAGCGGAAGAAATTTTGTACTTTAAATTTTACATGTGGAAATTCTCAAAGCTATGCATGAGTTCTGGCCTATCAGCTATTCCTAACCCCATCCTCCATTAATACTTTTTAAACAAACAGCATTTACCAGAGTTAAAGTCTTGCTTTTGGATATAAAATAACCTTTTTAAGACTACAGAAGAAGCTCAGCGTTCTGGTGTGAATTATGTGGCCAAGAGATTCCCGTCCCCTTCACATAAAATACTGCAAATATAAAGGGTTCATGTTAGTGTGCAAGGAAGCTTGAAACAGGACAGCAACAAAGCACTGATCTTCTTCAGAGCTTTGCTGAATAAGCTGTTTAACAGAAATACTGTGCACAAGAAAATATGTGTGTCCTAGATAAAGACAGGTATGTAATTTAAGCCCCTTAGTTCCCAACGCATTTTGTGATGCCAGTTGGTAAACAGCTTGCTGTGCTGTCAGATTACTGGCTCGCGTAAATACGCCCTGTATTGGTGTGGAGACTTTGAACTAAGAACTTAACTTTTTCAGAGTAATGTATTTCAGCATCTCAAGTATCTGGAGCAAACGACTGATAAGGTCTTTGTAGGGTATTTTATTTAAAAGTTCATCTGATTTTTCACTGATATTTGCCCCCCTTATCTACATCAACCTAAAGAGCCTGTCTGGGTAGAACGTACTTCAAGCATTAATGTACTAAAACTACAGAATCTGGCATTAATGGTTCCACTTAGAAGTGAATTCTCCTGTGTAAAAATCTGTTACCCTTTTGGCTTTAGTATCTCATATTAATCCCTTAACCCAACCACCTCACAGCTCCCGATGGGCAAACTGCCAAACCTGCTCTGTTTCATATTTCAAAAATGGCAGAAAGGCCACTGAAAGAGAGCGTGCCATGACTCTTTAAACATCACAATGTGGTTTGTCTATTAACTAAGATAGAGTTGGATTTTCTGCATGTTTGCGTGTGCCTGTGTTTGTGTGTAAGGGAAAAGGCGGGGGGAGGAAGAGAATGAAAGTGATAAATTGAGAGGAGTCAGTCCTCCCCCGCTGTTCTCACTTCGCAGACTTGTGATAAGGTTTATCTCCGGAGCCTAACGAGTTCGCCCTGTAGCCCTCTCAAGCTCCCACTGAGTGGACCTCGGTATACAGAACTGCATGCAGCTAGCAGTGGACTTAGCTCCCTTAGGTGACCTGTGTATGTGCTGTTCCTACTTTTCTTCAGAACTAAATTTTTGCAGGAAATGGCTTCGGCCCCTTCGGCCACATCTCTTTTAATCTGGGATTTCTTTTATGCTTCCTTTTCTTCATCCTTTCTTCTCACTGTAACTCAGACTGCCAAGAGAAGCTGCAAGAGCTGGAAGAAAGAGCTGTGGAGTTTTGGCACACAGAGGCATGTGTGTGTCTCAGAGGCAATGGCTGAGGCAAAGATGGAGACACGGAGAGAGAGGGGACTGCTGCTGAGTTAAGCCCCTAATCACACTCTGCTCTGCATGAAGGACTTAAAGTCACTCCATTTAATTCTACCTTCTCTTTAGTCAGAAAAGGGAAAGAAAAAATGCTTACCTCTTCAGCTTTCTGATATCTAGACTTTATTCCTTTGACATGGCCATTCTGTTTATGTATGAAATAGCAAAGTTACAAAGAGCACCCACTGAAATATGGTCTAAAATGTGTGTTCCTTGTCAACGTCAAGTTTATGTCCATAGTACATTTAAAAACAACAGTGTTGACCAAAGTGCTTCACAAAGACTAAAAATAGCTAAAGTTCAAAAGGCTAAACTCAAAAATCAATGAGGACAACAAAAAGGATCAAAACCTGAAGTATAGAACACCATAATCTAACACGACTAATGGAACTCAAACTGATCTCGAATTGACAGCCAATTAAAAAAAAGTTTTCAGGGGAGATTTAAACAACTGTACAGACACTGCAGCACAAATATGAAGAGGCATCTTGTTCCAGAGTCTGGTAGTTTCAACTGCAAAAGCTTGATCCCCACTGTGCTTTAATTTGGCCATCGGCTACACCAACAGCGCCTGGCTAGAAGATCTAAACACAATTTTTGACTGTAAAAGATAAGGAGAAGAGTTAAATTATTAGGTTGCAAACCATTTAAAATTTTAAAAAGTGAGTAAGTGAATCTTAAAATCAATACGGCAATGAAAAGGCAGCCAGTGTAAATCTGCTAAGACTTGGCCATGCCTTCTGGTACCTGTTCAAAGACAAGCAGCAGAACAGTGCACTAACTGCGGACAATAACTGCTTGCCACACAAGAAAGGAATAAGCAACACAAAAGCACCAAGATACATTTAAATGTTTTTACTTTTTAATTTGCCAAGCTCTTCAGTGGTATGCTCAGGTGCTTCATTTATTTATTATTAGAGCTGGAAATTTCAGAAGATCATCAGAGACTACAATGTCCCTCTGGCTTGAAAGATATTAATTGATTTGGCTCTGCACTCAGTCACATGTAACAGCCTTTTGGCAGAACTTTTCTGGTTGCCAGTATCTTGTGGGAAAACCCTCTCTACCATGTCAAAACTTGACTTTTTGCTCTTCCAGCTGTGGTTTCACCTGACTTTGCTCAGTCCTCCATATGGCTAGCAGAGTACAGGTTAATTCATAGGTCTTAATCAAATGATGGAACATTGATTAACACATCGGGGTTCAGCTGCCATTAAGATAATTGCATTATTACTTTATTACATCCTCCCCAGTAGACATGGTAATTACACGTCCCCTTTGAAATGCCATGTCTTCAAAAGAGGTCCAAATATTCTCTTTTAGCTCTAAAAATATATTTAAAACTAACTTTACTGACTCCTAAAACCCTTTAAGTATATCCCTTACTTGCTCTGACCATTTAATCTATTGGAAGCTTTTATGTCTTAACAGCTTGTATTGATCGAAATTCTTCAGGTAGCAACTTGAAGAAATGTTCTTGTGTAACCTTGTAACTCCAATAGTCTATGCATTTTTGAGTGAGACCATCAGTGGGATGGTGCCTTTTTAGTGGGCTTTGATTGCATTCAATAGGAAGTGAGTGTGTAAAATGGCACTCTATAATCTCTTTTGATGCAATCTCTCACTATAAGAAAAAGAAATCTGTCATAACTGTGGACTAATGGCTTGTTCAGAAGTAGAGTTCATGTCAGTGAAAGTCAAATTGCTTTGACAGATTTATTCAATGTAATCCAATTTGAGGCTCTTTGCTTCATAAACACTGACAGTTTAGAAATACCAGTGAATAAAAATATGCACAACTATAACGCATTTAAACATCTAAGAAACAAGCGGTGATTTGAAATCATTATTTTAATTCATAAACGCAGCAAAATAATCCAGGTGAGAGCTTAATTTGGTTTATCTTTTGTTACATAGATTTATTGGTATCATTGCTGCTCACTTCTTCATTACATTGCTGGTTTTACAGTTAGAGGATTACATTAGTCTCCTAATCTTTTAGTCATCCAGAATATATAAATTGGTTTTCCTTCATAAAAATATAATAGATTTGTTAGGAAAGTAGAGAGATATTGCCTATCTGTGTATACTAACAGCATGTGGACATACAACAAAAAATAATAAAATGCTGAATTCATCAAGTTACAGAAGAGAAGGAATGTCTCTTCAAGATAATTATCTTGCTGTTACATTTCTGTAACAGCTGTTACTATAGCAAGTTTTGTACTAAGACGCCACATGCAAACACAATATGTAAATGTACCAGGACATAAAGAACTCAGAATAATAATTCTTTTTTTTTTTTCAGTGGCCCTAATCCTCTTCTGTGTTGTACACTCTGGCTAAAAACAGAAAATAAATCTCCATTAGACTACAGCTGTGTGGACACATGCAAGGTTGGTGTCAAAAATCAGAGGATAATAGGAAGACTGGTTAAAGATAACTGAATCGCAAAAGGATCTCAACTTATTGCAATGAAGGTATACAAAATACATTCTCTGAATGCAATGCATCAAACTTTGAAGTAGACCGGCTACATCAGGAAACAACCACCCAACCTGTCACTCCCAATATCTGATGACAGGAAAAAAACGGCTAAATTCCACTACATACTCACCAAAATTTGGATTGCAACAAACTAGAAAAGGTTTTCTGCTCAAAGGATTCTTCATTTCAGCTGCAACTTTCACATTTTAGGGTCATAATTTAATGGAAACTGCAATAGAGCTGGGTGTATTGATCTAAATATTGACACTAACAATACCAAGGTGAGTACTGGTATTGAATTGATACTAGTGTGATGAGATTAATAGCTTTGAATGCAGTTTCTCCTCCACATGTCCAGTAAATTACTAGAATTTAGTCACATAGTTCATGCCAGCACATATGCAGGAATGACAATGCCACATATTCAGAGGTTACACCTTTAATTTGAGAGCAGAATTTTATACCTTTTTAATGTAGTAATATGGCAGAATATGATAATGCTTTTGTGCTGAATAAAGAGGAGAAAATAGTATTCCTATTTAGGTTACAAGCAGATTACAGTCAAAGACTTAGGTAAAAAGGGAATTATTTTATTTATTTTCTGCCCCAATGTGTAACATTGTAGTTGGTTAATAAAAAGAAACCAAACACATATTTGACTAAAATCTTTGACCTGTATTTTATCATAATCAACTAACTGAAGTCAAGTCACCAAACTATTCAATGATAATTACATTTTAAGAAAAAAAAAACTTGTATCAGAATTGGTATTAGTGATACTAGCCCTGTATTTACTTGGCATCGGATCGATACTAAAATTCCCAGTATCACACATTCCTGAGCAGCATACAAGCTTATATCTCTAATGCCTTGTAAGGGTTTGCACTGATGGCTGTGTCCTGCTGGGTCATGCACTCTTGTACATCCCATGTACCCCAGTGGCCTCTGCAGGAATCACATCTCAGCTAATAGAGCTTTGGGTTGTGGTGAAATGAAAGATGTTTATAATCAGTGTGAAGTTGACAAATCTACAGCAAATGTGATAATTACCTTCAGGATTAATAGCTAATGATGTCTGAGCTGAACTGAAATGCATGAGGCTTCCACAAAAATATGCACTGAATTTTGAGTGTATGCCACAAAGAACTAAGACAGTGCTGAATGGAAAAACTGCACCAAACTCAGTCCTAGGAACTTGTAATTTTATATATATATATATATATATATATATATATATATATATATATATTTTTTTTTTTTTTCTCTAGCAAAATTTACCAAAACAAACTCACACTCACTCCATCTTAATTTTAGCTGTAGAACTAACCTTGATTAAATGTAAATTTGTATTTTCACAATTTTAAGATTATAATTAGCAGGCTCTCAGCATGCAATGATTAAAGAAACAGTGGCTTAAATCTACGCAGCCTGAAGTAAAGTCTAAAAAAATCCACCACCTGAGATCTAAAGAGCTTCAGGCTTCCAGTGGGTGGCTATTTTTTCCTTTATCCAACAATGAAAAGATAGCTCAGTATGACTCCATGGACAAAAGCCAAGAAAAAAAGATATTAACAAGCCACAGAAAAGGAAAGTCTTCTTTTCACAAAGCGTTTCACAGGTGAACATAAAATGTACCTGGCAAATATTTTATGAATGGGCAAAAATTTCGTTTGTCATTGCATTGATTTATATAATCTCACTAATTTCAATAAATTGTAATATTTTGCACAAGTTTCATGTGATTTACGAAGAGAATGAATCAGTGAGTGAGTGAGTGAGTGAGTGAGTGAGTGAGTGAGTGAGTGAGTGAGTGAGTGAGTGAGTGAGTGAGTGAGTGAGTGAGTGAGTGAGTGAGTGAGTGAGTGAGTGAGTGAGTGAGTGAGTGAGTGAGTGAGTGAGTGAGTGAGTGAGTGAGTGAGTAGTGAGTGCAAATTTACCTTTCTTTCTGCTGATTTTGTAGCATAGACAGGCATGTGACAGGCAAGCAGTGGACAGGAAAATGGTACTATTGTTTTCCCATCATCTTCTCCATATAGCCAACCTCGAGAATTTTCCTCTCCTGAAACAAGCAAACAAACAAATTCAAGTTTTTCTCCACTCATCACACAGACTAGGTGTTTATTTCACCAAGTCACATTGCCCATATTAGCAACTGTAAACTTTCTATCTCTATCATAAGCCAAATAAATAGGCAACCATTTTCAGATGTATGTCAACTATGTTGTTAGTATTTGAAAATAATCACATAACTTTCTCATTGCTGGATATGTTAACTTGCATTTTGTCCACACTGAAAGAACGTCCCAAATTTTGTTTGATAATTCAACCTATCTCAGACTGGATGTCTGCTCACTACAAAGTTTCATCCTCACATATACTTTGCCGCTCTACACGCATTTCACAGAAGCCCCTCTTCAGTGCACATTTATCATTGTATAATTAATTTTTTTTATTTATTCATTCCAAGTCCTGTACATGACTGTGGAAATATATTCTGCATGTGAGTCAGAAAATTAAGTGGAAGCAGAAAAATTTTGATTTACAGTAATTCTAAGCTGTGTAGTCTAAGTTTAATAAATTATTTTTAAGTACAGGTGAGATGTTCCAACAGCCTCTGAGAAACCATCCACTAAGACACAAAAAGATTTGAGGTCACATATATAAAAGGTTAGTGCATTAAGCCCTGAAACATTCTCTAGAGTCATGTGGGCGGTCATAATCATATGCCACACAGGGTCTACATGGGTTAATTGAGGGCAAACTGCAGCAGAAGTGACACCAAGGCCCATAGATTCTTTTACCGCAGAGTAATTATCAACTTTCTTCATTAGCTTTAATAAACTTCTGTTCAGATGTACTGGCTATGTGTGTTGAATCTGTCAGAGTACACACAAAGAGAAGCTTTGAAATAAACTCCAAATTAATATAAGTTAATATTCATCTTTAGTGTACTGCAAGGAGAAAGGTAAAAGTGAAATAAATTATAAACACAGACTTTAACTGCAAAATAGTACAAGCATAACATATGGACACCACCCTAATTTTCCATCAACTGAACAGATACTTCATTTATTAATTTTATTTGTTGTAACAACCTAGAAATAATACTGTGACAATTGTTTGTTGTTGCATTAATCATTGATACAGTGCATGTGCTTGTGTATGTATAATGCAGTTGGCAGATATGTTATTATCCAAGCAGCCAGCGAACTTCAATGCCTCTAATTGCACAAGTCTAACTAAAAATAAACACAGTGAGTGTTTATCATTCTCCTTGAATGAATTAACAGATCGTCTAGTGTCATTCTCAAGTAAAGTCTGTTTGCCAAGACTTTCATCCACCAAAGCAGCCATTACAGAAAATATGCAAAACGTAAAAAAATACAATTCATTGCATTGAAAGTTGATGTCAGTGCAAAAATTTTGAAATTTTGAAAATTTCAAAATTTTTTTGAAATTTCAAAAAAAAATTGAAATTTTGAAAGTAATTAATTAAGTAATTAATTACTTAATTACTTGGGATTAAGTAATTAATATTACTTAATCCCAAGCTATGCTATGAAGACACTCTCTGCACTGGTAAAGATTCATACACCTCGACATGCTGAATGCTCGAAACTTAAAGCAAATCGGATGCTTTGACCTCCAGTCTGATTGATTTGAGTCATAATTATCTAACACTTGGGAGGCATTCAAAGCATAAAATTTACACCATGTGATGAAATGAAGGTGATGCTTAAAATGAAAGAAAACGTAAAATCTAATTAATCATAAACTGTCATAAAGACCTACAACAAATATTTGCCCCTGTTGACATTGCAGTGCATGCTGGTAAAATCAAGCAATGATGGTACAAGTTTAAGTTTCACAGGAGGTGTGCGAAGAGGAATGCTTTGCTCCTTAAGAAAAGCATGAAGGGCAAGCTAAAATTTGCTAGAAAGAACATACACCAAGAAAATTACTTCTGGAATAATGGTTTTTAGACACATGAGTTTGAAACCTAATTATTTGGATAGCAGAATACATGGCAAGTTCTTTAAGTCAGAGCAATGTTATCCTATGCTAATTGTTCAACTAACTGGAGTTAACTAACCGTGAAGCCCAGCAGTTTTACTCTCACAAGTTAAGTATTGCGGTTTTTGCTATAATGCTCCACTTGAAGTTTTATTAAAAATCTGTTATAAACTCCTTTAGGTTTATTTTAAAGGCAGTATACACAAATATTGAATACGGGAAAAAGACAAGAAAAGAAAGAGAGAAAGGGATGGCAATAGGTTAAAATAGACAAAGGAGTATGGGAGAGAAAGAAGGATAAAGATAATAACATAAAATGCATAAAGAAAGAGAAAATGAAGAGAGACAGTTATGAAAGTATCATCTATAAAACCTAATACAAAGTATCTGTGTTTGTAATACCCAGATTAAAAATTCAGATTTAAAGAACAGCAAAAATATATGAGTGTGAATACCTAAGATCAACAAATACATTCTGTTAAAGATGATTGTGAAAACCATTATATTACAAATTCTGATTTTTGTATTTTAGAGAATGAATGTTTGGTAACTCTAACAATTTTATACATTCAATTTGTTCTTTTTCCATACTCATTCAGACACAAAGAATAATAGAGGCAAGTTGTATACTTTTCAAGACTGAACCTTGCTGTTTAGTGAATCAACACAGTTACAGAATATAAACATTCATTAAACTGACTTCAAGATGTTATTGTAGACAGATTTGTCAAAATCTAAACTTAAACATAATATCACTGGAAATAATTTTTTAAATGTCCATTGTTTTGGTATCACATACATTTTGTTTTTATGACTTATTGATTTGAAGCAATAAATTTCAATTTAAAGATTCTAGAAACTAAAGCTTTAGATCTACAGAATCCCAGCATATCTTAAAAAACACACTTACAGGGAAGACTTAGTCTTTCAGTTTTGTTATTCCAATCATGCCTTTGTTTCAAGTCTTTTGCTGATTAATTTGATTAATTTGCAGGGCATGGTGCTATATCAGGCCTGGTGACACAAAGGGCAAAGATATAGCCTAATTAAATACAGCAGCGCAATTGATATTTCACATGGATTAATGCAAGTGTGGGATCTGTTAATTAAATCTGAGATAATGTTTACTCATCATAAACATTTCGCATGTTTGAGCACAGCGAGATACGGAGATAATCTTTGCAGTCTGACAGATTAATTTCAGAGCTAACAGAAATAATTCCAGTAGAGGAGTTTAGAGCTGACTTTCTTCTATATTTGTATTATAGGTGTTCAAACAAACATATTTTATGTTCCTAATAAAGTGGACAAAATAAAAAGACAAGGTTAACACATTAGGTGTGGCTCGTTTTGTTTAATAGAGACAGCATGTAAATCTGCGCGCTGATAAATTAAATCTACTTGATCACCCATGCAGCAGGTTATTTTGTATTCCTTTTCTTCATCTCCTGTGTAGTCAACATCGGCATGGCATAGACTCACAGTGGATCAAGAAGGTGTGCCCAAATGTGTGTTAGTTCCTCTAAACCACACTCCACTCATACTGATACACAAGAAAAGAAAAAAAAAACTGTTCTTCACGCTTAGCAATGTAACCGCAGGCAACGGCCTCCTGCTCGGTCTTTCTACCCTACAGCGGGACTGAGGGACTGATTGCTTGTCTCAATCATCCTTTTAGTCCTACACCCCCCCCCCACCACCACCTCTTCCTACTCTCCACATGTTCACGCCGACACACAAAACACATAATCATGCACACCCTCAACATCCCCCTCTCCTTGCCCTCGTTCATTCTTCTCATTCTGTCTCCTGCGCCTCAGCAACAATCTTTCATGATTTGATGGGCTCTTCTTCTTGTGAGAGCCATCAAAGTCTGACGCTTTAACCCTTTCTGAAAGAGCTGAGTCTGAATGGTAGAAAACAATTAATTCTGCACTGAGGAAGCCCATTAATTAGGCAATGCTTTTGGCCATTTCATGAAAACCCTTCAGAAACAGCAAGGCCACTCAGATAGACTTAAAGAATGCAGTAGCACACCAGGCCCAGCGGGTCCTGGCAAAGAAGCACTATGGGGTAATTCTCACTTTCTATTTCAAGGCTTTATAACTACTGTGCAGGCCTTCATAAAGTGACACATGTTGTTTACATGAGAAGCATAACATTAGCCTTGGCTTCTATATCACATTGCGTAAATCCTTCATCCACTAACAAGGCCTGTTATAGGCCTAACTAATAATACAGAATGCATAAATGCCATTAAAAGCTAATGACATTCACAGATGTGGTAGAGAGAACTCTTCCAAATCTGGATGAGCGATATAGGCTATGTTCCCTCTAATTGGAGGTAACAGGATAAACACTAGTGTGGAGATGGGTCGGGAGAAAATGAGTTTTGCGATATTTAATTACTTACTAAATCATGCATGATAACATTTGCCGCTTGTGTTGTCCAATATTCAGGGACATTCCAGAGCAAGACAGCCATTTCAGACTAAACAACACCATGGTCCGGTGAGTTTAAAATGCTGATTCAACTGTAGGTCTCCCTTTGAACAGAGGACAGACCTGCCTATGACTGCAACAACGAGGGAGCCCCTGTGACGCTACACCATCCGTGAAATTAAATCAACAACTCCTTCATTGTAATTACCTTTGGTGGATTGGGAAGGCAAAGTGTTGGTGTAAAACAATTAACATGTAATTGTCATCCTGACCAGGTTGGTGGTGATATTGATTCCCAAGAGAGTGAATGAGACCCATCTTGCCACCCGCTTCTATTTGATTTGTTTTTATCTAAGTGATGAATAAAGCAGTAGTACCTCAAAGGGCCAAAATGGAGATTCTTTCATAAACAACTGTGTGATTAAGGCCTACTCATTCAGAATTTTCTACGACATTAAATTAGTTTTCTCACAATGTTTTCAAACAAGAACAATGCAATTTAATTGGCATCGGTCATGCATTAATTATATAATAAAACTGACTTTGCAAGTCGTAATTATTATGTTAATTTGTAAAGTGAACTGATCAAAAGCTGAGAATTAATTGTTCATACGAACTATACAATATTAAGCAAAGTCATTTATGTTAATGTTCATAAACCAATCACACTCACTATCTGTCAACAGTCAAAAGAATTTGTTAGGCAATATTTTTCTAAGCTTTTTATCGATACGTCTCTGATATATCAAAGGAATCAGAACATGTATGTGTAAATCTTAGAATTAGAATGTATTTAAAATCAATGTCAGCAAGAGTTTATTTGAGACTCAAATATATAAACATTGTTAAGTGTCTCCCTAAGCCTAAAGAAAATGATGTTTTAAGAATTTTAAATTTAGATTTTAAGTTCTAGTATCTACTAAGACCTATGAGGGAGAAAATAACAACCTCAGAATGGAATAATAAAGTTGAGATGATCAGCTTCCAGCACCAAACCGTCATCACACAATTGAAAATGAGTGCCTTAGTCTGTTGGTGAGAAATTGTTGGGTTTTGACTCTAACAGAACTCGCCTTTGCCAAAGGTCATTCTCATCAAGTACAAATTCATGACTGTCTGAGCAAAAACTGACTGGATATCTTAAAACACAATAATATTAACAGTGTAAACATTTGTAAAGAAAGGACTTTGTACAATTTGGTAATTTTATCTAAATATTTGAACCCTTTCTTACACAAAGACAAAACTGTGTTTTCTGCTGCCTGATTTATGCTCAGGGAATTTTGGTAAATAATTCCAGTAGCCTGTGTGTTACATAATTCTGCACAATAAGTTACTTTTAACTTTGAATAAATATATAAATAATGTTTATTTATATTCAAACAGGCAGGACAATCTAAATGATATTCAATGGACACTTGAATATTACAGAATTTAATGTGTAATGTTGTTCTTATACAATCAATATAAAGAATTACTTAGCACTGTAAAGTTTTTATTTTCAGTGACATGGCTGCATAGCAATGATATGCAAGCAACTTCTACTTTTCGAAAAAGAAAAAAAAACGACGAGGGAGTTTGCAATAATGTGCACAGCATCTGAGAAGTAGAACAACCAAGTCTCATGAGTCATGCAAAACAAAAAATATTCCAAATGCAGTTCTTTATAAATAAATAATGTTATTCTGACATGGAAACATGAATTTAGCTAAACTCTCAGACATAAAGAGAACAATCCTTTAAAACAATGGCACAAATTTAGAGACATGCTGTCAATCACTGAGAGAAAAGATGAATTCCATCCCAGACTCTCAGTGATTTCCTTGCCATAACTCTACAATGTTGATGCATTTTACTCTACTATGCTGATGCATTTTTAATGAAATCTTGTATTTATTTATTGTTGTTGTAGTAGAGCATAGGATTCACTTGCTCTGGTTAACTGTGTCAACCTCATATGTGTCAATGGAAAACACACACACATGCAAAAAAAAAAAAAAATGGTAGCAAAAGTTATCAAAAAACTCTCAAAGACATTGAGGGCCATGTTGGGAAATCACTGGTCTAAAACTGGAAGAACACAAGTAATAGGATTTCATTACAATGCCAGGCAGCTGCTTAAAACAAAGTGAATAAATAAGATAGAAAAGCATTTACATTTTATTAGCATTTTATCCAATGTGCTGACTGCCTGTGTGTTTTCCACAACCAAAAAATGCAATAAAGAAATAAAATTCGATCCATGTTTGTTATTCTCTGTTGAAGTGAACACCAAATAAACTTTGCTTACTGAATTAATTCAGACTCACTGAGTTGAAAGGCAAATTTTACATCATATTTTTCTTTCTTTCTTTCTTTCTTACCATGCAAATTTGTATTTACCTTTTATGGTCTACCCAAAAAAATATTGATATAACACATGTTTCTTATTAGAGATAGATAAGGATAATTTGCTGTATCGTGCCTTGAATATCACTAGTGTCCACACAGCTGCCAAATGGGGGGAAGCTGCATGCAGTAACTATGCAGCTTTCCTCATCAGTACGCCTGCTGTGTTGCTGATAAAGGTGTGAGGAACAGGGAAAGGCTGGCGATGCTGTGCTTCACTGCAGCCCCAGCCTCCTCTGCTCCTCAACTGACGTCTTTGATGTCACTCTGTCAAGCGCAATTGGAGTGTCTACAGATACGCCACATGCCCCATACACCTCTATACCCCAAACTGTGACAGGTGGGCCTGCAGTACAGTCAAGGAATCTGGTGTGCGTGTTACATATTTATTGTTACATAGACCTTTCAAATACTCTTAAAACAAACCGCCAGGAAAATCTCTGCTAAGCACAACACCTTTTAGACTTACGGTTGACCTGTTATCCCAAATTGTTTGACACAATCATTGACAAGACTATAAAGTACCTTGTTTATGAATGTAGCATGTTACTTCCTTTAAAACAATGTTTCAAACTAATTAAATGGAAAAGACACACGCCAGGAGGATTAAATTAGATTGTATGCTTGCTTTATCGTATATTTTATTCAGAGATTACTAGCATGTTCAACAATTGTACTCAAGTAAGAGCAGTATTTCTCCAATGTATTGTCATTCATGTAGAGGTAAGACTAAGCAAAAGCTATTCAAGTAGTGAGTAACTGTTTGATCATAACATCTGATTTCATTCAAATGAATTATTTGAGAACACAATGTAATCAAACAGATAAAAATATAAAGCTATCTTTAAATTGTGATACTTCAGAGATTGAGAAAAAAATGTCAAAACTAATATCATTACAAAAAACAACTAATTCAGATCTAAGAACTCACTACCCAGAATTGACACTTATGAACTACATACAAAAAGTAGATATTCAGAATAAATACAGGCATCTTTCAATAGACTTACATAGAAACTGTTTTATGTTTTTAGCAGCAAAGCTACATCCAATTTCAATATACACAACCTGCTAATAATCCAAGTAACCTGTTTGGTATTAAATCCTAAAAAGAAAGTATGCATATAATTAGTCTAAGATGATTAGCTGTTCTTTCATGCAATAATGCTTTCATATAGCCACTCACAACAAGCAGAAGCTCTTTAAAACTGAGGCAATGTAGAGAACCTCAGCTGCATGGTTAATTAATTCATTGGTGAACAAGAGAATCAAATGAGCAGAAATAAGTTTGAGAGAACTTAAATATGCATTGCTAACATAAGCTAAAGCATAGTTGACATAGGAAGTATGTGAAGAAGGGACAGAGGTGCAGAGTAGATTAAATATGCATGCAGCGATAGACAAACATACATAAATGTAGTGCTGTCTATATTACCTGTTCTACCTGTACTATCCTGTTTGTAACAACTGGATCACAGTAAACATTAATGAACTCCTGATGAGCACATTGTGAACTGCATGGTCCAGACTTGTTCAGCAAGGTAAGGGTTAAAGGGCAGAGGTTAGGAAGAGATAAAAAATGAAACAGGTCTTGTGCTCCCTGCTGAGACAGGTCTGGGGATTTGCTTGTTCTTATTTTGCCAGTGATGAAGGTTGACCGCTGACAGGTCTCCATAACAAAATGTTCAGAAAGGAATTTCAAAACAAGGCTCACCAGTGAACGTGAAGAAATGCAGAAGTGCATGAACTTCTAACAACACAACTTTTTTAGTAACTTTAAATCCTTTTGTTCTTTAGTGAAATTTGGCTTCATAATAAGTATGTTTTTTCTTATTTAAAAAAATCCACATGGAGCTTTGGAAAATAAATAATTAATAATGTTAGTCTATTTTTTCGTTTTCCTCAGTACATAACCTTTCAGTGACCTAGTTAGGGTTTTTATTTTATCACTGATTACATAAATTGCAACAGCAGTTGTGCACTTCACTAACATAGTGTGAAGAAAACAGTGATAATGTATCCAAGCATTTGGTGAACACTGTCGGCGCTTTCATTGCATTGCATCATCCTATTTAAGAAGAAATGACACAGTGATCTTCTTAGTGGGTGTGTTGACGTGGATGTGTGTGTGAGTCTGTAAGTATGTCGTGTGCTTACTTAGTGCAATCTTGGTCAAGTGCAGTCGGTTGACCCAGGAGATCTTACTAAGAGGGTTGGGGGTGTTGAAGACCACCATGAAACTAACTGGACGGCCAGACCTAAAAGACACACATGCACAGACAAACACAGACTCAGACCGAGATGCATGCACAAATAGATCAATATACAACTAGCGTTACAATGGGTCAACTTATGTTGAGTTCTATGTATGCTTTATTTCAAGGTTTACCTCTACCAAAACCAGAAAAGTACAGAATTAGATTTTGATGTGACTTTAATAAACTAAATCCAAAGACAACGGATCAGAGAAAAGGAAGATTTGAGTAGAGCAGACAGTGTTTCATTTCATGGAAATTTAAGTTTAATAGAGTAAGAATTTATGCCAGAGCAGCTTTTTCCTTGAAAAACTACAGTCATTCACCTCAGTGTACAGGCGCTCTATGCTTTCAGCCTCTACATAAATATTCAAAGCGTGCTCTGATGATCGCATAGCCTGGTCACAGTAAATCGCTTAAAGGTGGGCACAAGCACTCAAAGAAGAAAAAAAACCCCACTAATGTGTGGGCTTTGCTGGCACAACCAGTGGCAGGCTCTGATCAGTTACAGCCTTTTGGAGCCAAATCAAGCTTTGGCACAGTTGGAGACCAGAGCTCAGATGTGTGAAAGAAAGGACAAAAGCAGAACTAAAGAATTTCAAAATGATAGAGACTCCACAACTAATGAAGTCTTTGAAATGAATCTCACCAAAGCACATTTACTTACATTTACAATTAAATGTGATTGTTATATCTAGAAAGTCATTTTGCTCAAATCTTTTGAATTAGGATTTTCTTAAGCAAAAGTTATTTTTAACCTTACAGAAACTTTCACAGAGTTTAAACAAAAGACAAGAGCATAAACACTGAAAACATAATTGGAAGTGAATGAGTTTATTGTTTTATGATATGATACATGAATAAATACATATTTACTGTGATACTGGGTCCCTATTTGAATCCATTACACATTTTCTGATTAAAAATAACTGCATTTTCTAACCCTCACAAGAGGTTGAAGCCAGAATGGAAGAGACTGTCTCCTAATAAAACATGAGGGGTTCAATCTTTTTCAATTCAAGGTCAACATGTCCTTGAGGATGAATCAAAACATCCCTACTATGCATGGTCAAATAACTATTGAGTTTTCCAAAACTAACAATTATTCAAATGATACAGATTGCAATTACATGAAAAATTGACAATTTATTGTTTTAGGAGAAGAACAAACATTATATAATGCTTTAAAATATGCAACGAAAAACTCAGATAAAGGTGTAGGAGACATGTTAGTGTATCCCATTTACCATATTTTGATTAAGGTGCCTTTCATGCTTGAAGGCAGTGAGAATATAATACTCAGAACACATTGCTTAAAGGAATGAATACACACCATAATGATAAATCTTGATCTAATATAGTCATTGATTTTATTTGAGTAAAAGTGTTAAATTTACTGAAGAAATTCATATTGTGTCATACACAACTGCTAATTTATTTTTCTATTGTTCACAGCCATTTACCATTGTTAAAAATTTTAAAACAGCCCTTTGTTTTTGCATAACTTTAAATTTGTTTGGTCAGGGCCTTTTAGCATACCAAAATCCTACATTAGTAAAATTATTTGAATTTTGCCTCAGTCACTGTAAGGTAATTTAGATGTGAAATATGTGGTAAACAAATACATTTATTTTAAAAAAGGGATGATAATATGGTTTTGCTTTGCAGCTACAAAACAAAAGGAATGATAAAATGAAGACAAATGAGCCATAGAAAAACCACAGGTTATTCATATCTGAATCTGAACAAGGTGTAAAACAATGACTTACAACTCAAACTACCCAACTACAGCAGCAGAGAGCAGGTGAAGGGTGTTCTTCACAGCTCCACTCTGAAGTCTCCCTATCCATTGGCCCACAGCAAGAAAATGTAATTATATCAGTAGGAAAATTATAGTTAGTGTTTAGGTGTTGTTAATGTCTTCAAATAAGACATTAAACTTTTAATATTTTAAAATTTCCTGCCAACTACAGTTTTCTAACTCCAAAACATAGTAGGCCACTGGATGACTGCCTTAGTGCTCTAAACACCCTGACTTTAGTCTTCTGGGCAAAAACCTGGAACACAGTTATGAATGCCAGCATATGTTGATTCTAAGAAAGTAAATAAAATATCTATAAACTTTACTTTTTTATCTATGCATATTACTCACAAAAATAACAGAAAGGATGTTGACACAACTTTGTGTGTCTTGGGAGCAGTGATGGTTGTAGAGTCTTACAACTGCTGGTTGAAAGGACCATTATGATGCTCCTTTGTGCATTTAAAATGCAACAGGTCACTCGTTCTGCAATAGTGTAATGCAGGGGGTGAGTGACTATGTCCAAGAAGGATGTTATTTTTGCTAGAGTTCTCCTTACTCTCACTACCTGTGCTAGATTTAGGGGTTATCCTATGGCAGATTGACACCCAAATTCTTATAAGACTATTATCATAATGTCAGGTCCCTGGATGATTAACAGTGTCAGTATAGTGCGTCACCAGTTACTACTAGCTTCTTGATTTTCACTACATTGATCTGGAGGTGGTTCTGCTGGTACCAGTTCACATAGTCCTGTGTTCACTCTGTACTGCAAATCATCCTCACTATAAACTATGGCAGAATCTTCTGAAGACGGTGAGTCTGTAGTATTGGGGGTAGAACTCTGCGAGTACCCACTCTGCAAACCAACATGTTGAACACACTGTTCTGCATCCTCGTACTTTGGGACACCAGTGAGGCAGTTTAGTATCCACTGACACAGATTATGTTCCACTCCTTAGGAAAATGTACCTGTTTTTCAGTGCAGGAGAGGCATCATCCACTCTAATGTCAGACTGGCAGGCAAATTGGTGGATGCTTTTGCAGTGATACCACAAAGAAGGTCTTTCATAGCTCCAGGCTCATATTAAACTTGTGTTCCATAATGCCACAAAGTTGGTCTGTACAGCACCTCAGGACACTAAGCAGATGCCATCTGGACCTGCAGCTTCTCACACCTTGATCTTTACAGCTTGTACCTCATATGTAGAGCTGAGAGGGAGAAGTTGTGGAGTGGGCTCTGTGTTTTGGAGATGTAACGTTTGAAGCAGAGAAAGTGGTGGGTGACTAAGAGCTGAGAGGTGTGAAAGGTTAAAGCAGACAGATACTGAAAAGGCAGGGGCTGCAGCAGGAATAGCTGGGCTGGAGAATGGGTAGTTTTCTGATTAAACCCTTTGAAGTACTGATTCAGATCATTCACCCATCTTTCATAACACATGGACATGGAGTTTGGTTTGTGGCATGAAATCAATTTCTGGTTCAACTAATCCCCATTCTTTGTTTCATCCTAACAATTACTAGCATAGTCCCCTCACCAGTGTATCCTTGGTAGTAAAGTGTCCAGAGTTTCCCCATCTATCTTACACAAACACAGAAAAAGCTCCTCTTCTTGTCACTCTCTGTCATTATGTTGACCCAAAGAAATGAAAACATCCATAGTTAAGAGTTTCCCTGTGATTAGTATGGTTCACCACGTTTCAGTCAGAATCAGGCTGATTTCCCAGCAGTTCCTCTGATGACAGGTAAGCGCCACTAGATCAACCAGCTTGTTTCACACTTCCCATGAGGAACAGAATAACAGGCCTGAACCTTCTTCTCCTGCTGAAACACCCAGAGTCAGCATGGGTCCCGTGTCTCTTTATCTTCAGCTCATGGGTAACATCGAAGGCTTGTGGGGAAACGGCACAGCTGCGGCACAGAAAGCTAACAGCTGATCCCTGGTATAAACAATGTAGCTGTTCTTATGGCCCTCTGAACACAAGTGCAGCTGAGAGAAAAATGAAACACGAGATTGTCCAAAACACCATCAGCTCCGTTGTGGGTCCAAACAAAGGTGGAGAAAAAGAAACACACATACGCATAAAAGCTCAGGTCTAATATGGGAGCTGTTTTAGAGACTGCCGGCTCTAGCTACACCATAATAAAATTTTTAAAAAGACCCAAACAAGTCTGGAGACTGCAACAACAGAATATCATTATAATTATTTTTTTAAAAAGAAATTAACTTTTAGAGCATTAATGTTATTTAATTTCTATGTTATGGCCTGCATTTACATATGGACTTCGGAAGCAAGCTCTGTATTACTAGGCTTATAGCTGCCAAGATCTGTTGACATTTCCTCACTGAAAGGAGAGTAAGCCATAAAATACATATAAATTAATGAAGCTTCCTGTTCACATAAAAATATTAATGGAAAGTTGAGTTTCAGGAATAAAATACATATTTTCAGCAATGGTCCACAAATAACAGAGATGGCTTAAGATCAATATGAAGCTAACCTCATTAAAGAATTTGGGAGAAATGACCAAGAAGTGACCTGAAGTGAACTTTTTAAAGTTAAATTATAGATGTTTTTTTTCTTTTTCAAAATTCCTTTTGCTTTCTGACTGCTCTCCATGAATGCCTAGCAGCACAAATTAATCTACTGCTGAATGATGGAACCCACAAAAAGAAATGTATCCCAGGCAAACAGTCTGATCATGAAGGACCCCCAAAAAAGAGCAATGGTACCCAACTAAGGGTGAATCACTTCCTTCTGTGCAACATAGGAATTACTGTCAGACATCAAAGCAGCCAGGTTGAGTAGGGCACATGGCTCATTACCTGACTGGAACCCAGAACGGAATTGGCAGGAACACCAGAGGTGTCTATCACCTCCAGGGCAGTAACTCAACATTGTAAGAACACAGATTCTACCAAATACAGGTGTTCACTTTGACATTTGGCTGTCTTAGTCACCTGCTTAGTCCATTTTCTTTAGCTTGGAAGTCATTGTGTTGTCTTTGTCTATTTTTTTTCTTCCCCCCATTTCTGCTGACCTAAAATAAGATTCTACTTTAAGTCTAAAGGGAGATTAGAATTACAACCCCCAAATTAGAAAGTACTCGATGTCTAGTGATTCAGAAAAGCTTGTCTTGTCTAGATTTATCCAGCTTTCTCATAACTAGAAGTAGTTTCCCTGATCGAGGTTGTGCTGTCTTTTTTAAAGAATTGAGCAGCTATCAAAAGAAATAGCCTTTTCCCAGCTACCTGTGAATTCTACACCAATTCTGCTGTTATTAGAAGGGGAAGAAAAGAAAAGGAGGAAGAGAGTGTGTGAAAAAGGTGGATGCAGGGACAGACACACACTAGGAAGCCAATTTCACTCTTAAGCATTATTAGGAGGTAATTGAGTAGAGAAGTGAAAGAAATCAGAAATTCGATTTCTGCCATACCTAGTAGTGCTTTGTCCAAACTATTTTAAAAATGCATATAGCGAGAAGGAGAGGGACATATGCAAAATGGGAACAAAGCAAAGACATATCTGACATGTTGAAAAAGTTGAATTTTCTCACTGAGGTGTTACTCAGTTACTTATTCTTAAACATAGCATGTGCAATTTGCCAAAGAAAGAGGGAGAGACAAGGTGTGAAAAGCTTTATGCTTTTCACTTATCTTGATTCTTTAGGTAGTACTTCATGCACACACAACATCAAACATGCTAAACTGAGAGCAGTTTCCATTTCTCTCCACTGCCCAGTGACTGACAACCGCAGTGCAGGTGTGCTGCGCGGCCAGAATAGAGAACGAGCTCACGCGTGCCGGCAGAGAGGACACCAGGAGAACTAGGAGTGTAAGGAAAGTCAGAAGGGGAATAGGACTGAGAGAAAGCAGAGCAAAGTGAGGCGCAAAGGGAGAAGATGACCCAGTGATTTAAGGGGGCAGGTCAGCTATGACAGTAATGCACAAGAACGGGACAAATGCAGATGCTGAGTGTTAGTGGCACTTCCCCTTCATCCTCCTGAAACCCAGTGTGTCGGATAGAAACTCGGATTTGCAGTTGAAAAAACTTAAAGGACTCTACATTTGTTTCTAAATTTGTAAAATGCTAAAACTGCTGCAACCTCTGTCACCATTTTGTTAGTCTTGACTCACTGTATTATGTCTGACCAAAATCCTTGCATGCAGAAAAAAGACAAAGTGAGACAATATTTTGTTTTTGTTATTTACAAAGGTTTATCAATTTTCAGACAGACAAAAAAGCCTGTACCATTATATTTAGAGGGCAAGGTTCCATCTGAATTAATTCTAAAAGGCTGCTAGAAATTAATACAATATTAATATTAAAGCACTGTTATTTTGGGGTTCATCTCCATGATTGGGAATACAATAAAACGGTATTTGAAAGTAACTAATTGGATCTATTATGATAACTTTGGCTTTAAATAATAAACATGAAAAAACAAATCATGAATTTGTTGTATTAATTAGCATTGTTTTTAACCTGAATATGTTTTGTATCCCAACTGTCTGTAACTGCATGCTTGAAAAGGTATTTGGAAAAGATAAAATTAATCTAAGAAAATAATTTCAGTGTATTATTAAAAACAATTAAATGTTGTCGCTGTCCTGTAACAGCCAGATAAGCTTCAACCAACACAATAAACAGACCCTTACAAGTTAAGCTTGTTGGCTGATTACACGCTAACAAAGCAATATATAGGACAACAAAAATATATTTTCAATTGAAAAATAGCATCTAAGAAAATCATTTCAAAGGAACTCTTTCAATGTGTGCAGCAAGATGTTGGAGACCTTTTATCACAGTGTTGTTGCCGGTGCCATCTTCTTTGCTGCTGTGTGTTGGGGAAGCAGCATCAGAGCAAGCGACTCTAATAGACTGGACAAAATCATCAGGAAAGCTGGCTCTGTACTGGGACTAAGGCTGGAGTCCCTGGAAACTGTGGTGGAGAGGAGGACACTGAAGAAGGTTCTGTCTATTATGGACAATAAACAGCACCCTCTCCACCACATAGTGGACAGACAGCAGAGCACCTTCTCACATAGACTGCTCCAGCTCCGCTGTCGTAGGGACAGATACAGGAAATCCTTCCTGCCACATGCCATCTCACTGTACAATAAAAGCTAAATCATTGTTCTGCACTAATCAGTCCAATTTTGCACAACTGCACTGTGGCACACTTGCTGTACATATATTTACATATACATATCTGCATTTTTTGAATCTTTGCAAGGACTGCTCTTAAGTTGCTTTTTATATTAACAGCATTTTATATTTTTACAATTTATAGCATTTTATATCTTATTTTTTATTTTATCTACAACTACTACTCAGTGGTAGTTGTTATTGTGTCTTGTCTCTATGCTGTAACTGCGAAGTAATTTCCCTGCTGGGATGAATAAAGTACTTCTATTCTATTCTATTCTATTCTATTCTATTCTATTATTGGTGGCTATATTGGTGAGGTTACTGTATCTTCCTGATTAAGGTAATAATGACCATCTCCCAACATCGCTGGCATTTACCTTGTCCATGCCAGTGTAAGATGATCATTATTCTAAGAAATACTCCCTGGCCACAGAAGCTTAACTTAGGACTGGGGAGAAGGATTTTCCCATAACCCTTACAAATCTCACAAGCGTACAGAAAGTATATAAGGCAAAACTCTCTGGAATAAATTTAGGTGAGAATAATATCCTTCCCATCGTGTCTATATTTATAATAAAAACTAGTTAAGAATAAAAATGAAGCAATCTACAGGAAGTATATTTGAAGAGTGAAGAAAACAAATGATACATCTTTGGACGAGGTCAAAAAAGCCAAGCACTTCAGACAGGGATCTATGACGATTTTGGGTAAGGAAGTCACAATGACAAGATAAAAGTCATCATAGCTTGAAGGAGCACAACATTTTGATTATGATTATTATTTTATTAATATTGTAAAAATATATATATATATTATTTTGACCCCATAAACTAAATATCTATACCAAATACAATTTATCCCATTCTTGAGTTGTGGTCAAGGGCCACACAAAATCATTCCAATGGCAACGACCATCCCTGACTTAAGATATACAATTGAGTTTAAAATCATCTTCTTTAAACCATTGGGTATTAAAGCATATGTGATTTTGGGTACATTAGTTCTACAAAAGGATGGTATTTTAGATTATGTCATGCATATGTTTGTACTTAAATGGTAAGGTTTTAAATTTTTTGACAAAAGTTAAAGACCACAATTTTTACATAGCAACACCCAAGAATTATTTAAATATTTACAGTACTTTATTTCCATTTCCATAATTAATGTAGCATTAAAACAATTAATAAAGATATAACATTGATCAAATGCTACCAGAAGAGAAACAGAATTGTGATTGAAAAAATAAATTTCAGGTATTGAATTTGAGTACCAAGCCAGTACCATCAAAAATCGTTGGAATGATGCTGAGTAAAGACAATGTGTAACCACAGTGGGAACCTATTGTTGTTTGCCTCCAATGTGATTGCGTCAACATGTAGGAATGTGAAAAGAAAAAAAAAAAGAAGAAAAAAATTATCAAGCTGTCCCTGGACAAACAAAGAGGATTGGAGGATGCGGGGTGGAGGGTAGTGGAATCAAATTCTACATTTACCACCCCCAAAAAGGAAAAAAGCTTTTATAGAATGACAAAGAAATAGAAAACAGAATGTGTTTAATATGCCCATTATGCATTATGTCTTATTTTGTAGGATGTTACAGATGTTGTGGAAAGAGCCTTACAAAGTAATGAAAATAATCCACAAACAGTAACCTTACTTTTGATTAGCTGGTTTGTGCTGTAAGTGGTATACCAGGAAATACTAGATCAAGCTTTGGCCTCACACACAGCTATTGTGATTGTTTTTATTTTATTTTGCTATGCAATATATTTTTGCTGAACTCTGTCTTCTGTTTAATTTAAAGAGTGAACTTCTGTGAGCCACATGCACAAAGTCAAACATCCCCTTCTTGCTTTTGGAAGAGGGCAATTACATATTTATATTTGAATGAATAATAAGTAATTTTTTGTTTACTGTGATTAGCTGCAGATATTTTCTTCAGTTTGATAGGCAATCACATCTACATGTTTGACTAAGTGTTCCTTTTTTGCCTTGATTAGCCCTGATTGGTATTAAATGTGAACACCTTTGACAATTACCTTTATGCAATTATTCACTCCTCTGTTCGTTATGTGTAAATTGCACTCACTAACACTGTTTCAGTTCAAGCTGAGATATTTTTTTCAAACTATACAAAACATTGTGGGATGATTTGGGCTTGATGCATCAGATTCAGGATTACAAACACACACTGGCTCAAAGATAGCTGTAGCTCCCACTGACCCAGTGACAGGCACTCTCCTTGGTGCTGAAATGTGAAATCTGTATTGCCTAGGAGTCACTATTGTAGGAAGATTCCCTCCATGCAAAAACTAATAGCCAATTGTGTATTATTATGCACAGGAGAGTGAAACCAACAGTCTTTAAGATTTGATTCATGAACTTTAAATTACCACAGTGATTAATTTATTCATTTGGAGTAGCACAATTAACACCCAGGCTCTAATATTTAGCTGTTTTAACAATCTTAGTCAAAAACACTGTAAATAGCAATATTATTTATGAGCAACAAGGGTCGCTGCGGTTGACTACATCAGCAGGAAATAGCTATGTTTTCAATACTTTAGCATTTAGCCAAGTTTAGCTTAGCTCCAGTTAGCATTAAGAAAACAAGACATTTAGAACATTTTAGGGATATTTTACTCCATAGTGGCTTATTGGCATGAAAGAAAAGTAAAATATACCCATAAAACAGAGACCATTTCAATCTTACAAAACTATTTGTGATTAAAACACTCTCTGGAATGAAGTTTTAACGGTCTGAACTCTAGTTAGCGCGTCTTGCTCCATTGGAATTGGCTCTAAACACCATCCACAATACACAACACCACCACATGCACAATAAAATGCATAATTTGATCAACTTCATGGAGGTGAACATTTTAAAACTGAGTCAGGATAAAACATTATAAGAGTAAGCCAGATTAAATGTGTATGGTACATAGGCCAATACCTGAATAGGAAAAATAGGTTTTGTTTTTTTTTACTTTTGTCATACTAGTCTGCTCTGCACCAAATCAGCTAAGATATGATTACAGTGACAGTAGGCTCCATGCTTTGAACCTATTTAAGATCAGCCTATCATAACAAAGGTAACATAGACGTGTCTGGTGATTGATGCAATTAAAACAACATGCTTGGGTTGCTTATAATCAGAGGCAAAGGTCAGTTGAATAAATTACACAATGGACATAAGAAAAGGTAGCAGCCAGGTGACCTGGGAAGACTGAGTACATTATTAATGTGTAGAACTGCACAGGATTCCATTAACATAAGCAGGTTAGATAGCTTATTCAAGACCAAGACCCTGACTACTGAAAAACAAAACATTTTGTCCCCACCAGTGTCCACCAAACATCTCTCTGCGTGTATACTCATCTTTCCAATTTGCTAATCACACTCTTTTACAACACAACCAACATGAGTGATTGGAGCAAGCATCAGTTCTAAAATAACTCCACAAATCCTGATACCCCTGCAAAACAGAATTCTCTGAGCATCTGTTCCCATCTCTGCACAGCTACAAACAAACACTCAAATTTGTCTGCTGTCAAAGAACATCGCTTATTTTTTTTTGTCACAATAAAACAAGCACAACCAAAATGATTTTAACTACAACCCCGCTTATAAAAATACCCTGCTATTTTATGAACCGCATTGCAACATAGGCACAATTTGGTACAATTTATTAAACATTTTCTGATTGGCTGAAACGTCCAAGAACACAGCTTCTGTATTGCTATATGGTCCTTCGTTTCATATAAAAACTAAAGATTCTGTAATCTTTAGTTTGCAGAATCTTCAGTTTATTATTCTATCTAATAATGTTCTGACAATAGGATGCATTTTATGTGTTTACTACACACTATTGCAGGTAATGTAAAATTACAATTAAAGTAACTCAATTTAGATTTTTACTCAAACAGCCTAAATTAATTTTGCTTGTGTTTATATTTATAAAGACAACACAATATTATAAAGTATTTTGTACCTACTCTTTTTGCAACTGGTAAACGTTGATGCATCCTACTTCAAATAAAATCTATCCATAAGCATCACGCATTCAATGAGGTCAGAATCAACCATGTTCTGCTGTGAAAATGTATACTGTTTGTACAGTTAGAGTTCAAAGCAAACTCTCTCAAAATAGCAATTAAAGCACGGAAGAACTCTATTATCCGTAGTTTTCTATCTGAGTATAATCTTTGTGCAGTTTTGACAGTTCTACAGATCTTATCAAGAGAAAGCAATTTAACTGTAACTGATGTAACTATTAAACTATATTATATTTTATATTACATGAGATTCTATTTTAAATCTGTAACTGGTAAATGCAATATCTTTATACTCTTTCACGCAAATCTGAATGTTTGTCAGTGATTGAGAGCTGAATAGACTAGTTACAGGAAAAAACAAAATGGATAGAAAAGCAGATGGATATACAGTGAACCCTCGTTTTTCGTGCGTTCCAAAAAGAACCCGTGATAGGCGAAATCCGTGAAGTAGTTACCTTTATTTTTTTACAATTATTATAAAGCATAATTAAATACTCTACATTGAAACCAAGGAACAAAACCTGTTTTCAGGCCTAAGCATTTTTTTAACAAATAGAATGCTTTCTTACAAATAATCATTGTAATCATCAATACAAAGTACAGTAGGAGAAATTGTGACTCGCGTATTTCACTGTTCCTCTGACTGTGACGCTGCGGCCTCACTCAGCTCTCTAGTGTCTTTTTCTTCTGAAGCCTGTGGTGCAGGTGTGTTTTTTCGAGAGAAGAACATAGTTATTGGTAGTTGTTGTCGCTCTTTTTTCTTCTGGGCAAAAATATTTGCCAACATTTGCCAAGCTGTATATTTAAATACCGTAATGTTATTGGCACACAGGTAGAGAAGAAGCGCGGAGACTGATTAGCCAATCAGGACGCAGAACACAATGCATTGTGAAAAAAAAACTGCACAAAAAACTCCGAGAAGCAGCGAGGCCATGAAAGGTGAACCGCGTTATAGTGAGGGTTCACTATATATATATATATATATATATATATATATATATATATATATATGTTAGAAAAATGATCTAAGTTCATTTACTTGTGAGTTTATTTGAAAGGTTATGTTTTCATATTATTATTTTGTGTGTTGTTTACTTGACTCCTTTTCTTCTGTGAAACATTATTAACTTCGTTTAGGATGTTTGCCTGGAAGCTAAAAACGTTAAAACATTCATGTGGTATCAGCTTCATGTGAAACTGATTAGTTGCGGTCAGCCTCATGCCCTTGTAAGGGCATGTCCACAGAAGGTTCCAGAACACCCTGTAGAAAAAGGTCATTGGTCAAATTCTTTATGTGACTATGTGAAAAAGCCCAACCTCCTTCCTTGGTTTTTCCTAATAAAGAGCAGTGCAGACAAAAGATCTGGCAGAGTTGATTCCAGACAGTGTTTGACAGCGATTTTCAGCGTCTGTTTTCAACTCTCCTCTTCTGCAGAAAAGTAATTTTTGTCTCTGGTTGATTCTTTGCAGGTTAGGAACTAAAATAAACCTAACTATATATATATATATATATATATATAGATCAAAAAATTTTTATTGTAAGTTAAGAAGGTAAATCAATCAGTTGTTTATGTATCATAACTGTTTTTGCCTCACAAATGCTACATCAACTTATGTATTTTCCGTAGACTCAACAAACAACTCTACTCTCACATACAAATGGTTTGTAAGGAGTCAGAGCGAGACTTGTCTATCTGGATGAGTCAGGCAGTAAGGATGACTTCGGTAAGTGTCAATCTTTTAAGTATGAACGGACTTGTTGCCCTTGCAATGGTAAGTCATCTGCAAATAATACACTCTTTTTAAGCAAAAATGATAGGTCCCCTTATGAACAGTCTGTGCTTGGAGATGGTTATCAAAGAAAAAAGAAAATCAACAAACACATTTAGTTTAACTATAAAATTTGAACTCTATATCTGCTGCATGCCACAGCATGGTCCCCATATCGAGGCCTTTGGTTGCTCCTGCATATGCACCTAAAGTGGATGTTAATGAACTGCTGTCACACGTAGGAGGGTGCCTTTGAGGCAGCAGTCAGGATTCTCTCCACGTACTCGTCTGTTTGCAGTGTGGAGGCTGTGATGTGCTGCCTGACTGCAGAGACTCGCTCCTGGGCAGACAGGAGGGGACCAACTCAGTACAGGGGGTCCCTGCTGCGGTACCACTCTATCACCAGCAGAGAAAAGGCTCAACACCAAATGCAAGCGTGTGGATGCATGTTTCTTAATGTGTGCTACTTTTATTGAAACATATGCTTGCTTAAGGTGCATTTGCATTTGTCACCAGGAAGCTTGTATGAAGATGTGTAACTCGCAAACACAGATGCTGGAAGTAATGTTGCACAAAGCTGATTGTCAAATTAGTAGCAAAAGGAAGCAGGAAGAGAAAAAAAAATCAAACTTTTCCATAAACATGTTTATGAATGTGTTGATGCATTTGTGTTTGTGGAAGAATCTCAGCAGACAGAGTCTGGCCAGTACTGTTCCCTGCAATCTGCCACTATTGCACCCTGTGTAGTGTCAAAATGATTTGAGCACCCGCTGTGCCACCTGTCACCCTGTGCCCCTAGGCTCATGGTGGTCCAACCGTCCAACACCGAGGCCCAACCTCATTTAGATTGCTATCACACAACCAAAATTGTACCCTTTTTGCCTTCAGGATATCCATCTCGCTTGCTCCCCAAATCCCAGGACCATTTCCTTGCATGATTTAAGCCCAGGTCTTGGTCTACATTAGTGTTTTCAATTCCCTGCATGTTTTAGGTGTTCCCCTTCTACTGCACCCAACTTGAATAAGTGGGTGATTAACAGGCTTCTGCAGCACTTGGTGACATGCAGGAGCTGGTGCAATCATTTGAATCAGGTGTACTGGAGCAGAGACGTGTCTAAAACATGCAGGGCAGTGGACCCTGAGGACCGGAATTGAGAAACCCTGGTCTACATCATCTAAATCTTAAAGACAAATATAGAGAAGGCACCTATGCATGAGGTAGAAAATCTCTGTCAATGCAGTTTCTGACAACATTATCGCAAGAGTTCAGCAAATAGGTTACCTCTTTAAGGGGAATTTGGGGGCTCTGTTGTAAGCATGACATCTGGCTCCACCAAACATCTGAGTAAGCAGATTGGCCCTGCAGGCCTGGGGTGACAGCCGATGAGGAAGCTGGGAGATGTGGGAGAACTGATCTGAGCTGCTACTCTGCTCAAGCTGTCACTTTAACTTGGCTTGGCACAGTTTGATTCTCCCTGGCTCTGAAGCATTAGGCCCTCTACATTGACTGCCACTGCCCTGCCGGCACCAAGCCAAGTCTTTCATGGAGGGGGTCGCTCATCACTTTCACTCTCTTTCTTCCTCTCCTCGTCCTGCTTATTCTGTCTCTGCAGGGCTCCAGCTTCTTTATCACAATCTTTCTCTTTCTGTCCCCCCCTGCTTGTTTCTTATCCAATTCCCAACAGAAGCCACAAAATTGGATCCATTATAATCTGCCATTATTTGCTATTCCCAGCAGCTCCTGTGTAACACTCTAAGCTACTCATACACTCTCTTCTTGCCATCTTTGTTGTTCTCTAAGTAGGTGTTCAGTCCTTCAGTAATCATGCCACCCACATAAATTCACCTCCATATTTTAAACTTCATGTATGACAGTGAAGCCACTTCAAGAGTCTGTTTGATTGCACATGTGAAACTGAGATAAACAAATACTGCTTCTCTGATTAAACCCATGATCCTCCCTACCTCCAACATTTAAATTCTAAAGTCAGAGTGACTGTGTGGTTGAATCAGAGATAATGACAAGGTCAAAGGGAAAAATGTTGTACATTTGCCATTGTTGCTGTGCCCAGAAGCTTTCCATCCACAAGGTATTTCTGTTTTTACTTCATTTCATTTTGGTTAATTATAGAACTTTCATGGAGGTTGAGGCATTGAGAAAACTACATTTCATAGAGGATTAAAAAAATTACTTTTCCACAAAAACGCAGAGACTGTAAAAAAGAACACAAGGAGAGGTTAAACGCTAAATGACAGAAACAGTGTTTTGTAAAATATAGCAGTATATTACAAAACAGTGCAAAGAGAATAAAATAGAAACGTGTTGGTTTACGTTCCCTTCGACATTTAGCATTTTACTATGTCTGGATCTGTATGGTTGGATGAATCACTGCACAGGTCACAATATTCCAGTTCACAGTAAACTGAGATTGAAACTAAAGTATATAATCAAATTACTGATTCAGTCACAAACCACAATTTAACTAACTTAAAAGTAAACCATGGATATCCCTCAACAGAGCTTTTGATTCTTTGACCATCTAAGCCTCAATCTTCCAAAGAAGCAGACAGTAAAGCCCTTATGAACTCTTTCTTTATAAGTGGATATATAAACTCCCTCACACATTTTAAAGTGTAAACTTAAACTGGGAAACCCTGAGACTGAGAGATCAGTCCCTAAACGGAAAAATAATGTAGCATAGATTTTTATCATGAATTGTAGGTAGTCCAAGCTATGCAAAAAGTTCAAGTGAAGCAAAGTGAATCCAATAAATTATACAAACAGAACATTCTGTGACATTTTTTTTATTTATTCATGCACAGAATTAAAAAAAAAATACTCTAGTTAAGCAATTATCCCCCCAAGGCAGAGCAAACCGTTCTCATATTTAATTTGCAGAAATGCAAAGGTATTCCAATTGCCCAATGATCCTCAGTAATAGGAGATACCATATGTCACCTCAGTCCCTTTAATGGAAAATGAGAAAATGGTTTTACACAAGTTGTCCTTCTGAACCCAGAAAGATAAGATGTTGTGGAATCCCAGAAAAATTAAGCAGTGTTTTTTCTCTCTTTAATAGTTAAACGTCCAATTCTAAAATATGCAGACACTATTTTTCTGCTCTACTTCATATTTTATTCAACCTTCATTTTAAAATAATCATCAATAAAGAGACTACAATTAAAGAAGAATTTAAGTTTCATATTAGGTTACAACGCCCCCCCCCCTCCCAAACAACTAATGATCTGGAGAAAGACCCGGTGTCTCTCCCGTTGACCACTGGAGATAGGCATCAGCACCCCTGGTAATCCCACAAGGAAAAAGCGTGTTGAATAATGGATGGATGAATGGATGGATGGATGATGGATGGATGGACAGTGTTAGTCTGACTGTATGTTTATGACTGTTGTCCCATCTGGAAGTTTAACTTCCGTCTTAGTCTTTTGCAGGCTCCAACGGGTTGCCAACTTCTTTTGATTCACTGCTGCGTGTTTCTTAATGTTTGTTGTTTTTACTTTCTTGGAAACTATCATTGACTGTTATGAAAGGCACTTTTAAATAAAATGTGTAATTATTTTTAAAGTTATGTTCTAAATTAGTAGGACCATTTTTCCATCATCTATGACCACCCTCCAAAAAGGCTGCATAGTGTTGTCACCATATTTCACAATGAAGATGGTGGTTACTATGAAGGGTGATTTGCAGGTGTATGTAGGTCAAAAAGTGCAATTTTGCCTTCATCTGGCCTAATTCCTGTATTTTTGTACTACTTTGTGATGGGCCATCACATACAATTCCAATAAAACACACTAAAGTTTGTACTGCAATAAATCAGTGTCAACATAGTTATGGATTGAGTGAAGTAGTTGAGATTATTTGAAAAGACAAAAAAAACTTGCTGAAATGCTTTTTAAGAATACTTGTTTATCTGAATTGGCCTCCAACCCGTGTCATTCACAGAAACAACACACAGAAAAGGAACAAATATTTAAAGAATAACAGTGAAATTTTGTATTTATCAAAATAAATATCATATCTAACTTAAGATCTGTGTTTCACAGACAAACCTCAAAGATTGTCCTGAAAACATATACTTTTTTGTGCCTTTATTGTACTAGACATGTGGTAACACATATTAAAAAATTATTAAACTATATTATATTTTATATTCCATGAGATTCTATTTTAAATCTGTGCTATATAAACACAGATTCTTATTTTCACCATTCATTATCATAATGTTTTCTTGTGTAATTTTGATGTATTATCTGAAATAAAATAAACTTGGACTATTCTTGTGTTAGTCTGGTATAATTGCCATTAAAATAATATAAAAATTAAAAACCTTTTAGTAAGCTACCACAACGGGGACACTATTTTGTGTTGTCTCAAATTTTATTGTCATATTTTCTTATTCCCAAGCATGCCATTAGCTGCACGTTTCAATTAGTGCTTTACCTTATGTGAAATTCTACTCACTTGTCTGGCCTGCCAGGCACCTGCAGGCGTAAGCGACACTTGTTAGCACACTGGATTTGTTCTTCTTTGATGCGAATAAGCCTCTGCAGAGCCAGACACCAGTCCTGGGACACGGTGGTGTTTAGGTTCTTTGAAAGAAAGACACACACATTTAAAACTGGCTGATTCTAAACTAAGGCATGCACGGGTCATCAAGCACACAGCACAAGTCATGCACATGAAAACCAAAGGTACATCCTATAGAAGCTCACATTCCTAAGGTATGTTTTTTTTTTTTTGTTTTTTTTTTTTACAAAACCTGCAGTGCATTATTTGAACCAATTTTCTTCAGTTAATAAACTGTGCAATCTTGTTCATTCACTCAAATATAACTGAATTTATTTCAGTTCTGACATCCATTTTATAGTAAAGCCTGGACCCTCAAGTCAAACAGAATGAAATCAATTTTCTGCAGCAAATGAGCTGTGTAGAAGTATTTTGTCTACTTTATTTTTTTCAACAGACAGTAATATAACTAGGTGGAAAGGAATACCAGCCATTAAGTGCCAGACCAGCATCACTCCTCCTGAGGACATTGTGCTCATTAAGCCCGGAGAAGCAAAGGTGCAACCATTAGCCAGTGAAACTCGGGTGATTACTGGAGTCTACCTCCCTGGTTGTGTTACTGTATGTAGCATGTAGTGCCATAAATGTGATACCAGAAAATTATAAGGAAGGCTACTGATTTGCACAGTACTGGAGGATGTCGACGGGCTCTTTTGTATCAGTGAGAACATCTCATTCCCACCCTTATGGCACTATTCTAGGGGAGAAAGATGGTAGATCATGTGCTTCTGCAAATTAATAATTTGAAAAATGAGTTTTATTTTAATAACATCTTAAAAATCCTTTTTTTCCAGGTGAAAAAGCTGAAAAATGTGTCCCTCTCTTTGTAGAGTTCTTACCTCTTGGATGTTCCACCTTTAACTGTTTAAGCATCTTAATGCGTTCTCTGTTATTCCTCTTCTAGTTTTGAGAGGTTTCAAAGGTTTTATGAGGCTAGCTTCTGCTGGTAAATTGTATTTCTATGAGTCAAACATTTTAATTTACCATCTTTTGATAACTTGATCACAAACAACTTGTGATGCTAAAAGCACTCTTGGCATAGGTTAAATTAATTCTTCAGCATCAGTCTTTCTGTGAGTGTTTTTCTCAAAGATCAAAAATAGTAGCATACACATTCTGGAACAACCTAGCCTGTGCAGTGATGTGATGCATGTGAACAGAACAGACTATGTTTTGGTGATCTGAACAGTTTCAGCTAAAGGAAAAAACGCAGCACATCTGAGACTTTGCCATTTGGCTTTCTTTTTTGGGGGGGTCTTTATATGTTTTGAGATTAACTGCAACATGTAAGTTCAAGACGTACCTGGTATATCCCCTGTAGTGTGCCCACAAGCAGAGTAACCTCTTCCACAACTGAAAGGTCATGTTGAAGTTCCTGCAGCTCCTGGTACAACCGTGGAGGGCCCAAGAGAGCTTTTCCTGGGAGATGGGCACAACAGAGTTTGGATATAAGCATTAGATTGAATAATGCAGCATATGCTGAGAGTCAGAGTCTCAGTACACAGTGATAAAATGCAACTATTTAGTCAGTTTTATTGAGCAAATAACTACTTCAACTCACAAACAGGTAAATGCTGTTATTCTTATGCTGTAGAGTTCATTTACATTACATGTTTCAAGTTTGACATCAGTTGATTTGCACTAATAGTCATTTGTCTAATCAAGTATACCAGTACTTTACAAAGCTATTCTACTCCAAATTGTTAGTTAACTTGTTATTTTAAGTTCCAGTATTTACTAGTTTTTGTTAAATATACTTGTCTTGAGCAGCTGTCATGTTACTATTACAATAGGGCACAGACACCAAATTAGAGCATGTATGTCAGTTTGCATTTAATGCTCTTTTATGAGTAAAGCCACTGAATATAAAGAGTGGTCAAAATTTTAGCTGTTTTCTACGTTGTGCTGACATGCAGAATACTTGTTAGCAATTATATTAATCATTTGAATGTTGTGATTACAGATGAAGGCTTTGCCTCTGATTACAGAGAAAGGGGATTAATCATTTATCAAAATGTGCTATTTTTGTAGGGACTGGAGAATAGTTCAAAAGGGATTGAAAAAAATGATAATTCACATTGAAGCACAACTTAGGGGACGCACCCTGTCACATCACTTAAAAACTATTGTGTTGGCACTCTAAAAGGTAGAAATACATTATCCGTTTCTGGTCACAGTTTCATTAGTTTAAAATATGGAGGAAAAAAATATGATTAGAAATTACTTGTCAAATATTGTCTGCATTTAAAATGAATCCCTTTGAATAAAGAAATTTGTACATTTATTTTTTAAAGGAGAGGCACTATGTATTTTCCAGGCACATAGTGCCAATTTATAGCACAGTCAAGTGGCTAACTTACTGTTAGTTATTGCAAAAATGCTGCATATCTAAACATAATTCAAAGGAAATTTGACTTTCCACTTTTACGTCTTGAAATTGGCTCCTGTCTCTTTAAGAAGCTAATATTCTTTCAGACACTCCACCTTTAGCACATCATCACAAACAATGTTTGTCCATTATGCCATTTACAACCGTTCTTAGTAGCGTTGCAAAGTAGCGTTGAGAAGTAGTTTGTATGATAAGCTCAGCAAATGCACTGTTCCACCAGGTGTTTCCTAATTACTGCTGCCCTTAGTCTGAAGGAGCTGCGTGACTAGAGGCATGGGAGAAGAGCTCTGTGAGGCAGAAGCTCTGATATGCAATGAAGAATTAAGTTATTCATGCCACTGAAAATTTTATATCATTTTCACCATTATCTGTTTATCTTCTTAAGAAAAATACAGAAATATCATTATTATACCATGGACATGGATGGACATTTTACTTATCCATTCAGTTGTATTTGAATTTTTACTAATTTGTAAGATTAAATCCTACAAGACCATTTTTACCAGTCTCCAATTTTTCTCTGCATGTAGATTAAAAAGTAAAAGCTCAAGGTCAAATTGTTCCAACAACAGGAAAAGGAAGGCATTGTCTGACAGAACAAATACAGGTGCAGGAGGTGAAGTTGCTTTGGTTCAAAGTCTAGTGGGCACTAATAAAAGAGTTTCAGTGCATAGAAGAATCGATCACCATTATTTGTTGAACTACAGAAAGTGAATTTATGAGTAAAGAAAAAAATTAGATGGAGAAACTGTTATTTGAGGCTATGATGCCCTTTGCTGGCCAAAGAGAATGCAGGTGTCTCATTAGACGCAAAATTCAGCATCGATTTGAGGTCCACAGGCTTCAAAGTCTTTCTCTCCCAGTACCAGGAATCAATACCCACGTCTCCTCCTGTCTGCCGTCCCCCGTCCCAGCTCCCCTGGCCCACATTTCTCCGGCAGCAAGCTCTGTGAGAGTTGCCTAATTAAATTCTGCAGGTAGATTTTGCTCCAAAGCAGCCCTTGCCCTGTCTCCGCTGCCACATAATAAAGTAGCAAGAGAGGCGAGTAGGTCGGCGAGTTTAGTGAGGCGTGCTCATCCGAGGGGACCTGCAGCTGTTTTGCTATTCGCGTGCATAAATGGAGTGAGAGCAGAGTCATAAGAGAGACTATGGGAGAGGGAAATGGGGAAGGGTGGGCTGGTGTTATTCATCTAAAGAGTGCCATTGTAGCTTTGGGGGTTTAATAGGATCTTTGACACTGGCACACAGTGACATCTGTCATCTGCGCAAGCAAATCAATAGGTGAGACATCTGAATATAAAGGGGTAGTGCTGTGTGCTGAAAGAACAATGTCAGAGCATTGTCTTCTTCAAAGGGATTGCCTGGACCTTTGTGCAGGTTCCCCTGGTCTTCCCGGGCCTGCTTTTGGCTACAGCCCAAGAGGTGAATGTGCTGAGTTGTAATCCAACATAATCCAGTTGGTGAGGCAGGATATGGTTTATACACTAAGACATGACTATCCTCGCTGGCCACAAGGCACATAATTCACTGGTGTAGAAGGCCTGAGCCCAGAGGGGTCGGTCCTCACACTCATCCACTGTGCCAGTGATGCTAGCTAGTGGCTTTAAAGACAAAGCAGCTTCAATGCTTATGTCAAAAACCTTGTCTGATCTCCAGCCAAACCCTCTGCTACACCACAGACGGAAAAAAAAAACAGCATTTCTGACAGGGGGTCATACGGGAAGCAGGAATAAAAGAGTGTGAAAGGGGGTAAGTCAGTGTAAGAGAATAAACACCTGGAACAACTGGCTTTCAGGGAAAACACATTAACATTGTTTGGCTCTCCATGTGTTGGGGGATACAGACAAGAAGCCCAACAGCAGACTAAAGACACAGAATGATGGAAGGTTTGAGGGAAAAAGACAAACCCACCTGCAGTCTAGTTTTTTGGGGTTTTTTTTCTCTAAAGACATGTCTGTGGGGTGGAAGGTGAAAGATGATTTTCACCTTCCATGATTAAGTTACGCTAAGGGGGTAAGACATGTCAATAAGTCACTATGCTGAATTACATCACATGGTATGTAAATACATGGTATTGCAAATCCAATTGAAAATTTGGCAACTGGTGCAACTGGCTTTGGGACAGACACTACCCCAAAAGGGTAGAAAAAAAGAAAAAAGGAAAAAAAGAAGGATTCAAACACCATCCAATATTTTAGTTAGAGAAACTTGCAGAAGGCTGTACTGAGAGCTAATCCTAAATGATCCCAAAACCTTGCAGCAAAGCTGTGAGGATATGAGTATAAACTACCTGAACAAAAGACGAAAAAAACTAAATCCAGAGAGAATATAAACCAGCTCTCAAAAGAGTAGGTGCTTACTGAGCGTGACACAAGGAGCACTGAAGAAGGCACCATTAATATTTAAGTCATGGAGCAGCAACTTTACAAAGTGTGCTGCATTACATCCCGATAAGGCTTTGTATCTTCCTTTTCCCATGGCACATTTATCAAGGATCTCGTCAAGCTCGGTACACACCAGAGTATTGTGAGAGGTGGTGGAGGAACTACTGTTTCAACCACAGATTCCTATCTGCCGCTACCGGCTCTCTAATTGGTCCTAGAAAGGCAAGGAATAATCTCGACGGATTGATGACTCCTCTCCAGACATGTTTGTGGTCTATCAGAGACTGAAATGAGACCGTGAGGATGATGCAGCTTGGGGCTCCCTACGCCAGCATCACTCTCCAAGATAAAACACCACAGGCACACAGGAACAAGTGACCATCATCACTATCCCCCTCACAAACACATCCTCAATCAGAGTGACAAGCAGCATGACTGCATCTCCACCCCTCCATCTCCTCTCTCCACTTGAGAACAGGAACAGATTAGCCTTGCTGACTCAGAGAAAGAGGCTGAGACTAACAGTCAGTTTATAGTGATGAGATTAACCAGAGGGTGAAGCATAGGGAAATATTGCAGTGGCACAAGTTCACATATTTGTTTTTACCTGAATTGCAGGCCCCACTTGGCCTCTTAGTCCCACTCTGCTGAAACAAGGTGTCTTTGCTTTGAGAGTTTTCCTGGCCAACCTCTACTACTTGCACATGCTGAAGGGGGGCGCTCCACTTCATGGTGTACTTGGGGCCAACAGGGACGAGGCTGCTAATATCCGGAGGTCCTCTGTAGGAAATAATTACAAAATTTGTTTAAATAGCCAGGAAATTTTAAAACAAAGTGAGGCAACTACCAGAATGACCACTAGGATATTCAGATAAGCAGAAATAAAAAAGTGATTTATACACAATTGATACCAGAAATTTACACACACTGGTTAAAAGAAATAAAAAAGATTGTTTTCTCTTTTTTCTGATATAAAATCAGACAAAAAATTTTCTGTTTTGGTCGGTTAGGATTTTTGAGTTTTCATGTGATGGCTTTGCAAGCTTCTAAAAGGTTCATTCACAACATTTGATTTGAACTGAGGCGCACCTGTGGCCCAGAGATAAAATGCTTCTGGTTTGAAATCTGAATGTCATCCCCTCAACAATAGAAAAAGAGTTTGTGAAAAAGGGCTAAAACTGAAAGGACAGTGTCATTATCCACGGTGATATGAGCCCTTCACTAACAAAGGCCACTTAGCACAGTAGAAGCTTTTACTTGAAAAGTACCTTGAAAATTCAGATAAAAGTTTGCAAATGTGTACAGGGTAAAACAATCTTTTATTTTGGATACATGTCGTCTGGATGAACGAAACTAATATTGAAGTATATAGTCATTTTGAAAATCATTACACAACAAACAAGGAAGTTTGTAAGGCCAAGAACACCAACTTGATTGTGAAGTCCAAAGGAGGCAACATTGTGGTGTGTGGATGTTTTTTACTTTGTTGAGTCAGATGTACTGCACAGAATGGCATTCATCATAAGGGAAGAACATTATGTGTAAATACCAAAGAAATCAGCAAGTAGGTTAAAACCTAGTCACAAATGGGTCTTTCAAATGAACGGTTCTATGCATACTGCCAGATTAATTATGAAATAACTTAAGGTCAATGCTTTGGAGTGACTATCTCATTTTCATAAAAAATGTTTATGGCAGATCTGTTAAGAAGAAAGGGGCTGAATTCCAACAAACTGTTAGAAGCTTGGGGAAAAATACGCAAACGACTTAAGTGCTGCTTAAAAGCAAGTCAAACAAATACTAACCATCTGACTTTGAAGAAGGTGATATTAAATATCTGATTCTATCATTATCATGTCATTATATTTATTCTTTGACTTATCAGATTGCAGGAAAAATATTTTGATATGCAGAATTACACAGTGAATATAAACATCCTTATATTATCGCTTATTGGTTTTTTTTTTTAAACAGTACTTTTGGTGGAACTCATTGTTATTTGTTATTTACTCTGGATGAGAATTAACATTGCTATCATTTTTGTGAAGTTCCTAAAGGGTATACCTTGTAAGCCTCTGCATACTGATGTTGAAATGAAACATAAAATAATAATATCCTTTGGGGGCTGCACAAGATGGCTTCAAGTAACATCCTTGACAGGGACTTCGCTAAAATAAAAAATAAAATAAAAAAAACTTTCCTTGTTTACTACTTGGGTAAGAGACAGGAAGAGAGAGATATGATCAATGGTGCTGACAAGGAAGATAAATTGGAAATAAACCAAAAACGTTTTATGTCAGTAATCTGGGACTCCTCAAGCTGTTGTTAGGGATTCTACCATTTGTTTAATGCTGATAAAGCTTCTGCAACTTCAGATAGTGTTCAAAAGCCCTTGCAGTCTTTTCTCTTTACTGTGTAGTTTGCCAAATTATCTTTGCAAAACCTCAGGCATCACATAGGAGCCCTTTTTAATCAAATATGTATTTCTCCAAAATGTGTACTCTCCTAAGCTCAACTTTAAAAAAAAAAGTACATCTAATTCTATGCAATATCTAGACATTAGCCTCACATTAGCAAACTATTTCTGAATGAATGATTTATTCAATATGCTCAACAACAGGGACTTACTTGACATTTATGTTGGCACAGATGAGCACATCATCAAAAAGGAAGACCTTCCTCTCCTTCGACTTCAGAACTTGTCCCCGCTCACCATACACAGTCTCAATAAGTGTTTCACAAAGGACCAGTGACCTCTGTTCTGAGTTCAGTTGCTAAAAGGGACACAACAATCAGATCAAAGGCAGATGAGACAGTATCACAAAGCTCCAATCCTCTGGAGCACAGTGCCTAGAGGACATAAAAGTCAAAAGAAACCATATCTCATCCGGGATTAGAAACGCATTCATTGTGATGAAGGTCATGGAACATGCATGTATGCATATGCACAGTTACATGTCTACAGCACTGTTCATTCAGTTAACCTTGTTTAAAAAAGATTGCAACAAGGACCTTTCAGTCTTTGTTGCAGAATGACTTTTCAGTAATGTATTTGTACAGTGTTTTAGTAAAAACCTAAGAGACACATTTACTTCTTATGAGCTTCTCCATTTGTCTGCAATGCTTGTAATTTTATAAATAAAGGCTTCCAAAACACCCTTTTGATCATATTTTTGAAATTATTTTGTATATGGCATTTTATCAACCTAAGTACAAACACAGTCAGAAATCGCATTGGCTTATGAGCACTGGGACACACAATCCTTTCTGCCACAATAACAGAACTACTACAAAAACATATAAACACAGGCACAGTTTGTTGCATGAGTAAATTCATAAATTTACTTAAAACTTTTTATAACAGATGCAGTTATTGAAATCTGCACATGCTGTTTACTTCACCCACACATATGTTAAGCAAAGAAGAAAAGCTATAGGTTTTTTTAATCACTTTGGTTCAACTTTGCTTTGACAGCTTAAATCAGTTTAGAGGGATGAAGTTATAAAAGCCATTAACACTTACGATAACTCAAGGTGCCTTAGGAGAAAACAAAGGTATGAAGGTAAAAAAGATAGTACACTGAAGCAAAGAAATGCATAACAATAATTACTATGAATTTAGTAAAAAGCCAAGAGATGTTTAAAAACTGGTGTAAAAATGCTAAAACAACATTTGACATTTACAGTTAAGCTGCAGTAAACAAAGCGGGGATTTAAAAGAGCCAACAGTTTCCCCGGGTCTCAGGCATGAGGAAAAATAAATGCTGCTTTACCTTTTTTAGTTCTTGTCCTGAAAGCAATAACAACCTGATAAATCTACATGATGCATACATTACAAGGAACTCTATCCACTGCATAATGAACTAATAAGATTTTAAAATCTAACATTTTACAAACCTCTAACTGAACCTAACCTCAACACTTCAAAACCAAGCAGCAGATTTTTATCCAAGATAAAATCAGGACATTGTGTGTGAAAAGGTAAAGCACACCGCAGTTCTTAGAAGCTTCAGTACCAATAACTCACAGGACTTTGAGAAATACATGTTACTGTATAAATCTTTCAATTAGTGTGGAAGAATTTTGGCCGAGTATCCCTAACATTATTTCAGTTTATTGAATTTAGTTAATTCTACATAGCTCACTTGAGGCATTTTAATCAGTTTGTGATTGAACATTTTTTAATGTGATACAACATTTTTTTAACATTAAAGTTCCATGATAAACATGGTCAGACTTGTTAATCAAGTTTTTTTGAGTAGTAACGCTTGTCTACAGCTTTACCTCTGAAGTCCTATGGAAGCAGAAAGAGGAGATTTTGATTTCTCTGTCACAGCTTTACCAATTTAGCTTTGTTCAGATGACCGTTTGGAGTGTTGCGTGCTTTTGTGCACCTGAGCTTGATTTAAATAATCTGGAAAAGACCAGTGTACTGCTCACACATATGGCTTCCTACAACCCTGGGGGCTAAGCACAGTCATATCCCATTTTTATTCCAGACACAATATCAGGCTCATCATGTTTTATTCAAAAATGGAAGCCAGATTTTGATAACTTGTTTCACAAAATATTTCTGCCAAATTCAACTAATTTAATCTCATAGAAATTACAAAATAAGTCATTAGTTAAGATGAAGTGATCTGTCATATCATTAAAATTCTATCCAGCTCCTCTAAGAGATAGAATATGCTACTATGATTTTTATTTTTGGTCTTCTCAGTATCAGTAGCCTCAAATGACTCTGGATGGCCGCATGTATTATGATGTAACTGCATGTGTTACTGGGTGAAAATGAAGTCTGTAACTCTGCTTAGGCTGCTGCCTCTGGGACCCGACCCCAGATAAGCAGAAGATAATTGATGGATGGATGTGATTTCTTACTTAAATATTTATACTTCCTATTCTGGTACACCAGATCCTTTGAGACAAAAGGAAACATTTTTCATTTAAGGTTTACAGGAACAACTTAGAGGATTAGCTTCATATTGGAATTCTGCAATGTCAATGCTGTAAATGCAAGGAGAGGAGACTGGGTGAATCAACTCATATCAAAGTCCTGAAAAGCAATGGATGATACAGAAATATGAAATAAGGAAGGAAGAGAAGAAGAGTTTAAAAAAATGGAAAGAGGACGGCATCGTAACACTCAAGGAGAAGAAGAGAAGTGTATACTAAGTGGAGTAAACGAGTAAACAGAGAGTTAGGGGGGTGCAGAGCAAAGAGTGAGACCGACAGGGTGAAAAAGATAGCTCTCTTACAGTTTCCAATTAAATGTCTCATTTACCCCCTAATTCTTCTTATTCAGAGCAGCATTTGTTCAGATTTGCAGCAGCAGGACTGCAATTTTAGTGTGTAATGGAGAAGCAATGCCTCTACCTTTGCATGTGGTACTGTTTAGGGATGATAATGGGCACCGTTTCTGTGAGATGATTTCTCTAAATATAAATGCCACCAAAAATTAATGCTTTGGAAAGCGATATAAGTAATGTGCTATATATTAGTTAAATGTCCAGGTGTTTGGCTCCCAGTGATAACAAAACAGATGAGCAGTAGGGCTCAGAGGCTGGCTCGCAGCTGATTACATTGGAGAAAATGTGTGTGAGTGTAGGTGTGCACATTCAGGTGTGTGCATCCAGTCACCTTACTGAGCAGGCGATCACTGACGCTGCGGGCGAGTTGTTGAGTCTCTGCAATCTGGTCAGCTACTCGTTTCTGTTCATTCAGCTTCTCAGCCAGCGTCTCCAGCTCTGTCAGTGCAAGCTGCAGGGGAAGACGATCCACGTGGCCCTTTGGTGTATTCTTAAGCATGTCCTAAAAAAGTCAGAGAGGAAAGCAGCTGTTCAGTTCCAATTTTGCTCAGTTACTTTTATACTTTCTCCGTTTTAGTGAGCTTTGCTAGAAATACATAGTTTCGGAAAGTCCAACTAAGTAAGTTTTAAGGATTTGCTCCATGGAATGTTTTATATTAAAACTGTTGCTGAACTTTTTTTATTATTATTATTCTGAATTTCAGTTTCAGATAAATGTTCAGGCATCATCTTCAGGGGATTGGATGTAAAAGAAAAAAAACAACAAATCCATCCACCTTATTTATTATATAATCAACGACAAAAACGCAACATGATACCTTAAGAATCATGTAAATGTACCAGATTTAGCCATAGAGGCCAATTTCCATCTGTGGTCCATGACAGGTTGGTAATATAAAACAAATTTAAAATATTAAATCGGATTATTAGATCAATTACAGAATACTGTATAAAAAGTTATACAAGTGAAAATTTAAAACAAGTTCAATATGGAACTGGTACTAATTTACATAATGCTTACAGATTTAATGGGTCATGACTCATGAACCCCTGTTTCATGGATTTAAAGAACTGTCTGTAAAATGTAATGTTCCTCAACTTGGGGGCATTATATTCCAAGAATGAGCTGCCATGCAGATACTAGTTTTACGCACTTGCAAAATTTAAGTTTGACTTTTGAATAATGTTACAAAGCTTGCTCAGAGAGTTTTCTGCTTTTGTAGTGAACTCCACCCTGGTTGTGTTCAAATGTTCACACAGTAGTTCATGTTGAACATGGCATTCATGCCATGGTTCTCTGAAAGCCTACTGAGGCTTCTGAATCTCAACCTCTATTCACCGACATTGAAAAAAATCATAAATACAGTTTATTGAAAAGCAAACATGTGCTCCCCAACCAGCCACAGATCTTAATCATTACAGCTGACAGTTTTGCTGCAGCCTGCTCCTTATTTGTTGCAAGTAAATACACAAAGTCATAATCAGCATGTAGCAAATAACCTGAGATGGACAAACATCAGGAAGGGCTTTAAAAATTACAAACTAAAAAGCTGTATGCATTGCATACAAGGTGGTAGTAACTGTTTTATGAGTCACACCTGGTGTCATTTTCACCTTATTTCTGGTGGCTCCACATTAGGGTTGGTTAAATTAGCTCCTCCTGGTGTGTTTGTGGCAGCTGCAGTAAAGTGGTTTGTTTTGGTACCTAATCATATGTAGTGAGCTATATTTTTGAAGTAATCTCTTCACAGTTTAGCCTAATTTCTTCTTTTTCTTTTTACAATAATTCTGAACGTTGAGCATTTTTCAACATTTCCAGACATGACTGCTTGTTGCATGGTTTGCAGGCTCCACCTTTAATCAGATGAAGAATAACCTGTGACCTCAGTTGTAATCAATCTATTGTTTTGCCATCGATGAGGAATCAATATGAATGTGGCATAATTTAATTTTAAAGTGACACCGAGAGACCAAGTATGCTCTTTTTACACTTAAACTAGTTTATATGAAGCACACAAAAGAGAAAATCCTTCCCATACTTAGTGCTTTGTCTACAACATACCACCAACAAAAACATGTTGCCTTTTCAAAAGGATTCTCATTTCTACTGAAAGCTCTTTGGGAATGACTTTATAAATAACTAGTGACCAAATTAAATCCTTTAATGTTTTGTAATAATTAGTGTAGTCCCAATATTTCTCACCCTCCTTGCATGCTCAACTCACAACAGAAAACTACCACTTAAAACTTTAAGAGGACATTTGTTTCATATTTGACAATTTTAAGACAATGGAGAAAACACATCAGTTGTAAATTAAATAAGTTAATCAGTTGTAAATACACTGACTGGAGTCTTGTTCCTCTGCACCAGTTTCTTCATTTATGCTTTTACAAGCCTGTAAATCAACCTTACCATTCATGTGGATGCAGGTTTCTGATGAGCTGAATAAAAAAGGAAATCAAACTCTTGAACTGGAAGGGAATATATAAAACTGAACCCAATAATTTGAGGAAAACAGTAGATATGCTTATAAAGATAAAAGCCTGATTTTGGTTTAATGAATGAGCCTGAAAGGGCAAAATTGTTTTAAGTAATGCTGTCATTTTATACAAAGGGTTATACAACCCTTTGTATAAAGGGTTTATACAACCCTTGCGCAGCGCGCAGTACTCCGATGTTGTTTTGTTACTCATTCTGCTGCAAGTTGGCTCAATTTTGACGCGCAAGACTTAACTGGTAAAATCTGGTTTAGTATTTTCAAAATAAAAGATCCTGGAAGTAGTTCATTATTTCTTGCGCGGCCCGGTACCAATTGGTCCGTGGACCGGTGGTTGGGGACCACTGTTCTAGAGGACACTTCACTGCTGGTAACAGAATAGGAACAGTGTTCTGCCTGGTGATAATTTCTTTACAAAATTTTAATATTTAGGTCAAATGCACTCCCAGTTTCTGACTATGGATGTCAAACTTTCCAAAAGAGTTTCTTAACTAACTCATAATCACTCTCAGCATCAGAGGATTTGGGTATTGTGGAGAGTTTTGAAGAGATCAGAGAATATTCATATGGTGAATAAAAACTGAATGTTTTATGACTTTCATATTTCTATTTGTCCTGCAACTGTGACCCCATGAAAAGCTTGTTCTTTTCTTGATAAGCAGCTCAGATGTACCTTGTTGCCTTCAGATTTACTTCTCTGTAATGTATGATTAAATAGATACACTTCATCTTTGGAGTATTGAGTTTCAGCTGGAAGAAAATGCCTGATTCGTATTCATAACTTATCTTTTGAATTCATAGATAATCAATGCCTACTGAGGGATGAAATGAGCTGCTGCAGATACAGCAAGTCAAGCTCAAATCCAAATCTTGCCTCAAAATAGAAAAAGGAAAGTCAGCATATAAATCCACGAGAGGGATGATGGTGGTTGCCTGCTGCCTTTAAAGCTCCACCTCTGTGGATGTTGTAAAAAGGGAACTGATATACAACTTGTTGTCTACTTAAGTAAAATACTACAATGAATTCACTACTGTTGCAGATTTAAATTTTGCCCATATCTCCCACTACCCACCATAAAATCAGAGCTCAAGTGGGATTTATTGTATCAAAAAAAAGAATGAAAAATGAACTAATTTAGTCTTCTACCTGCAAGAGGAGAATGAACTGGGGGAATCGCTGAATGGGCTTCACCATCAGTCCATACAGAGTTATCCGGTCCACACTAGAGGCCTGTTTCCTCTGAAACCAAAAGAAAAGAAAAAAAATCAGAAGATGCAACAGGTAGTTAGAAACATAATATTAAAGGAAGGTTTAAGAGAAAATGTTCTATGAGTAGTTTGTTTTTTTTCCTCCATAGACCTTGTGTAGGTGTGCAAGTGGGTGAAATAAGTACAAAGGTCAGGGCCTGTGCCATATGTGGGAGTTCAAAAGATTACTTTTGTCTTGAGTTACTTATATTTCATGGATTACTGTAAGCACATGAAACATGCATTGCTTCTGTCTGACAATGACAGAAGCAAATAATAAGTATATGTTAAGGGGAAGAAAGTGACATACGATCTTATGCTTATACAAATATCTGACATTAAAATTAAGTATAGTGACTTATTTTTAAGTGGTTGTAATTATGTAGTGTTATACATAAATTATCTATAATAGAAAAAACCCCATTTACCTTACCCTTGGACCTGTTACCAAGATATGCCAAGGTTCTAAAGAAGTATGGTTTCAAAACTAATGTAAGGGTCTTACTGTGGTCAGAGAACATGCTGGAGTGGCTGATGTTTTCACTCACTGCTTGAATTACAGGATGAATTGGCACTGGCCTCCCAACAAGCTGTCACGGTCTTTGTGACTTTAGGTTTATATTTACTTTATTTTGGAATTTCATATTGATTTATATTCTGCTCTCTTGTTTCCTTTTCTCCAGTTTCCACAGTTCAACAGCAGTTACTTGTCTTCCCTCACAGCTGCACCTTGTTTTTAATTAATCACCTGTCCCATGTTCAGTGAACAACTCTCCAGCTGAAAAGTCTTTCAATTAAAACGTTCTTGGTCAAATCACCCTGCTAATGCCACCTGCCTGTTTCCTTGTGTTTGTCTTGCATATCATTTGAGATTCCTCATCGACCTCCATTTTTGTATTTCTTTTTTTTTTTTTTTTACTTTATGTCAGCCTCCTCCCCTCTGCATTTGGGTCATTCTCTTTTCCCCATTATTTGAGATAAGTGTTATGTTAGTTCTGTTTGCCTTAAACCATATGAAGGATGTAGCCCTTGCCAGCAGTGTTCTAGTGTTGGAGGCAAAAAAAGATAAATATTTAGTCCAGGTAATAAAATAATGTTATAATGTAATTTCAACCATCAGCAGAAATAATGGCTTCTTCAATTGAATCCTGTTAAACATTTCTGTTTTACAAATTTCTTCCAATGATCCATCTTCTACAGCTTATCTGAGACCTGGTCATTGGGGCAACAGCTTACGTAGAGTTTCCCTGACCTCCTTCCCTCTCATTACCTTTTTGATCCAATCTATGGGGGATTCAGAGTTGTTCCCAAAACGGCAAAGAGATTTAATCTCTGCCGCAAGGTCTAGTTCTAACCTGAGACCTACTAGAAGTGAGACATGCTCTAAACACTTTCCTAGGAAGTTATCCAGAATGCATGCTTACCAACAAAGGCATGGTCACAGCCCTCCAAGATAGGATGTGTTAAATGTATTTATTTTGTAAAAGGAAGAGTTGACAAGAACGACAAGGTTTTATAGGATTTATCACTATTGTCTCACAGTTTGATTCTGAGCTGAGGTCTTTTTCCAGATATTATGGTCTCCTCCCACAATTCAAGAATGTTAGATAAAGCTGTGAGTACATGGCTGTTTGCCAGCTTATTGGCCCTGTGATACACAGGCAATCTGTCTGGGATGTACTCTACCTCTTGGAACAATTATTTCTGTTATTTCAAAAATACCATGAAACGTTATTTATAATAATATTCTAATATGTTTTATGTACACTTTGGAACATAGATAGACTTACAAAGAAATATAAATATTGAATAAATTTCTACTAATCTTAAAGGCAGTTTTCAAGTTCCAGTATAGTTGAACATCACTATCTTTTTGGAGTTCTGTTTTTTATAAAGTAGCATGAGAGTATCAAGCTAATTTAGCATGTTAATTAATGAACTGTGGTAGAAAGACTGAAGGTCACTGATGTACAGACATGCCACTTCTGGCTTTACAATTTTAGTTTTAAACAGTATTAACTTAAGGTAAGGCTTCTTCAGTTTCTACACTATGACTGTCTATATGTTTCATGTTGAGAAATATGTCCAAACTGCTAAACTTGTCTATTATTTTCAGTGAAGGGAAAAAAATAGAAGTCTGTCTTCAGCTAGCTGACCAGCAGTGTGCAGCAACAGGTGGAAGAGGGAAAGCCTTGTGTTTCTTAACTTGTTAAGGCAATGGTACTATGTTAATGCTATTTTAACATTATTAGAAATTATTGGAATAGGTAGTTGATTGAATGATGAATCAATCAATCTAATCAAACAATGCTTTTGATTCAGGCATGCATTTCAGTTTGCCCTGGTTGTTGCTAATTTCAGTATAGTAAATGAAAAAAAAATCATCCAAGGTTGTAAAATATGATATAGATAGGTTTAATAATCATTGGTGGCTGTTCAATGTTCAAATTCACAATTAATAGAAAGGCATTATTATCAGTTCTCATTAGGTTATTTTTTAACAAAGCTTCCCCTCTACTGCCAGGGGGAGGCCAAAGTTGCACCATGTCCCTCTTTAGAACTTTATTAATTGTCTAAAACAAAGTGCAAATAACTGCTTGAGAACAGTGCAAGTAACAGGCGTTCCCAGTGGCCAGCAGCTATCCAATCAAGAAATCACAGGGTCATACTATGAAGACAGCAATTGCAAAGGTTTCATCAGATTGAGCTGATGTTCAGTGACTGAGCACACAAACTGTTTTTTCCCAGGTAACCTCGTAAGCAAAGATGGCCTCTGAGTGGACTCAGTGAAACATTGCAGGAGCACTGAGTAAAACCTTTTTCTCTACAGCTTTCCATCTTTTTAGATGAAAAACATTGGAGTGGTGTCAAGAAGAGATATTGACCATCACTATCTGTTCTTTAGAGGGCAGTTATGTATTGAACAGTCAAGCTTTCCTAACGGAGACAGAATCTAAAATCCAGGCTGGTGCCTCACATGAAAACAAGAGCAGAATGAACTTACCAGATTACTTGAAACATCAGCTAAATTTCCTTAGTCATTACTAAACCCTTGCTGCACAATAAGTAAGAGCAAAATGGCCACAGTAATCTGGCAGTGTAAGTCTTTAATGAATGCTTTTAAAACAAATGACTAAAAAAGTGCTACATAAAAGTTCGATGACCCTTGGAAAGACGTTTTATTTTTAAACACGGCTACTAAGCAAAAGAACTAAAGGAAAAGCAGCATTGAGTTAACATTGACACTTTTTTTTCAGAGTCTAGATAAATAGTGTATAATGTCTGTTTTTGCAGTTTTGAAGTAAAGAAAAGAAGCAGATTCAGAGGAAATACATATCTCTGAATGCTTTATGTTAATTAGCTTAATATAGCTTTATAATTGGTGACACACAAAAGTCCCACAAAGAGATTTTTGTATCGTCCTTGAATTACTCTAGTAATTACTTGAGTAATTATTGTCTTTCTGGCTCAATAAGGTTGTGTATGTTTTGGATCTGAAAGAAGAAAATTATTTTTGTATAGAGAATAAAATGGTCAATTTAAAATTGTGAGGTAGTTAAAGCATTGCAAGCTATCCTAAAGACAAGTACTAATTCATATTAAACAGAGAATATGAATACTTTTTTTTACCAAATCTTCAAAAATCTGAATAGCATAAGCTACAAATAAAATGTAAGTGGCCCCATCCTAACAAAATGTGGTAACGTCACCTAAAAGGTATGTAGAAATCCCTTTTACACATAGAGTTTTACGACTGGAATATGTGACATTTGCATGGCACTTTATTTCTCCATGATGTAAACTGCCATAGTTTTTTACAGCTTCAACTAGGCAAAAAGACATTGGTGGCTGCCAGGAAAGGCTCTTGAGTCAGCGCTGGGGAAACTCTGAGAAAGTTCAAAGTAGAGGTCTTCAGGGGAATGGAGCATAAAGTGAAGAGATTACACTGAATATGATTATAACCCAGTCAAAGTGGGTCATAATCATATTCACTGTGGCTGGATCACAGAGCCCTTCTGCAATGTAACAAATCTTGGACTTGCATGACAGTGTGTTTGATACCAGTTCTGTCGCAAAATGATATTCATCCTCTACAGTGAGCCACTAAGAGAATAACTGTTGAGTCTCATAAACTAGGAAGTGATCTAAAAAAGTTAAATAGTTTTTTTAATCAAAGAGTAAAGTAGCAACTCTTTGACCTCGATCTTTTAAAAATAGTCAGTTTGAGAAAAATTATTTGTTGTTTGGGCAGGATATGGATATAACAATTTTGGTATTTCATCATTTGTTTTATACAGCAGCATTCAGCTTCTACGCACCACAAATCTGGAACAAACTCCCAGAAAACTGCAAAACAGCCAAAACACTGTCTTATATCTCCACTACAAACTCACCTGTTTAGAGTTGCTTTTGAAACATAGTCAATGAAATATTAACATTTTGATATGTAGCGATGGCACTTGACAATTGTTGACTGTGTGTTCTACAACTTTGTATTTGTGTGTGTGTTTTTATGATGTAAAGCACTTTGAACTGCCTTGTTGCTGAAATGTGCTTTACAAATTTGACTGACTGACTGACTGACTGACTGACTGACTGACTGACTGACTGACTGACATATCTGTGGTCAGACTGTGCTTTGTAAGGAAGAAAAAAAACTGGCAGCAAAAATATAGAAAATTGGTAGAAAAAAGGCCTTTATAGCCATATCCACTTTCCTTTTAAATTCTTAAAGTGAATCAGATTAAGCTCCATTAGCTGAGTTTTTCTAACAATACACAATATGTATCAAAAATAAGGTTTTCCAATGATAGAAAATGTGTGCATTGTGAAGGTGTTTGAATTTCTTCATATGATGGATGGCAGAATTAGTTAACATTTATGAAAATAAATAATAATAAAAGCTGAAATAATAAGTTTCTACTCACAAAGCAAAATGCTAGCCATGATACATTCTACAAATGTAAAATGCTTATAAAATGGATTTCTGATCATGTCATTGACCTTACGGAATAAATTTGCATTTGTTACCAGGCAACCTGAGAGTACTGCAAGAAGCATTGGCATTTACCAGCAAAATATTCCACTGATGGCATGTCCCTTAAATGCTAATTTGAGGTAAAAAAAATAAATAAATGGTATAACCTATAGTACCAGTTATACCTTTGGGCACCTCAACCCACTGAACCCAGAGAATTCAAAATGGGTAAGATGTCACCAGCAACTTCAATAGTGAAAAAAAAAAAAACAGTAAAACACCAGCAAATTCTTTCAATTCTATATGATGGATAGTGACTGTTTAAATTAATGTAATTGGAAAAGTTTGATCTTTGAAATTACAGTATGTCTCAATAGAACAATACAATGGCCATCTTGTTTGCACCTTAAGTCAGTTTTTAAATCAGTTTGCATTTATCTTGCATGTACATACAGTAGAAAACTGACGTTCAATGGAAAAGATGCATTTTCAGAAAAAGCACAAATGTTCACAGATTTAAAAACAATATGTTTTGAATAACTTTGAGCTTGTTTAAAATATGTTCACAGTCTATATAAAACAATGAACAAAGTGTACGTGATATCCGGGCTGCCTGCAGAGAAACCAACTCAAAATCAAAGTCCCTGAAGGTGAGTGGTATTTTTTTTTTCCATACTGCAGAAGCCCTTTTTGAATTGGCATTTCAAATGTTCTACTGGAATTTAATAAAAAATTGTATATTTTCCTATTTTATACCATGTTCCTCTGCTGCCCTGTGATAAAAGGTAATTGTTCTACTCAAACATTTGTTCCACTCAAAAATTAAAAAAACAATTTTGACAGATAAAGTTTTACCAAAAACTACCTTGCCTCTCTCCTGATTTCATCAGTTCTTTAATACAGTGTTTCTCCACAACCAGAGAAACTATGTCACAAGAAACTTTTTTATGTTTTAATAAAGTAAAATTACGCTTTGCTTTGGAAATTTTCTGATAGATTAATGCTGTACATTTACAAAAATACTGATCAGCTTTCATGGGTTAATTTTAAGCTATTTAAGAAACTATGACACAACAACAACAAAAGTATAAATATATTTAAACATTTCATCCTTCCTTTTAGTATATTTCTCTTAATTATCATATTAATTTCAACCTTATTTATCAATTTTGCAGATATGAAGAACAATTAGCTACATATGAAAATAAATCTTCATTTATATATCATTTCAAGAAATGTTGACACTAAAAATAACCTTAAGAAAAACTTTTTTTGCTTTCCATATTGTGATTTCATTTTTTTTTCATTTACGATGTTTGATACCTAAAATGACCAGATACCTAACATTTAATTTCTTTAATAGGTAAAGAAAGTTAAATCTAACTAGGTCTTTTAACTTTTTGTTTATCGTGACTATAGTCTGTGACTATACATATTATAATACACATATTAGGTAACTGTTATTGTCAACATGCTTTAACAGACATCTGAAAACCATGTTTTCAAGGCAAACCTGGGTAAATATAGACCTTTTCACAAGAAAAAAATAACAGTTATACATGACCATATTTTGATTTTCATTCCCAAAAGAAACTAGTATAAGCCAGTTTTGGAAAGCGAATACTTTCAGGCATTTTGGATGAAAGCTTAATGCCAGATTTTAAATTCCTTCCAACAGGGCTGTCAGATGCCCAGCATTGTCAGCTGTGTAGTTCTGTCAAAACACAAAACAACCAAATTTTTTTTTTGTCAGAAATAAACCTAGTGCAAATCAAAGAAACACAGTGATAAAATATTTTTAATAAGAAATTTAACAGGAGATTGCACCCATTCATTCCACAATGGAGAGAAATGTTAGGTTCAACATTGGTTAAAAATTGTGGAAAACACAGTAATCCTAAAGATCAGACTGCTGAAGTAGTTGCTCTATTGAAATGTGCAAAATTGTAGCTTTTAGCACAATGCCACTTACTGGACTGAATGTGGATCTTAATTTAAAATGTTTTCATCCAAAAGAAAGTCTTTCATTACACTGACAAGTGGACACTTGAGTAATGTTTATACTAAAATTATCACAATGACCTCAAAGTTAAAAAGGGTCTTCTGAGTGTGTCCTGTGTCTATTGCTCTATGGTAATTCCTTGATATAAATAACATAGCCTACATATGTTTGATCATGGTTGGATGAATGCCATTAGGGGGAAATGTAGACTTTTTCTTGTGACTCTTTCATAAGCTTGTATAAGTGGGATTTTTCTGAATTTTATAGATGTATCACCTACAGTATCTGTTAAACTTAACATTGAGCTGTATGCTACTGCTTGAAAAGTTTAGATCTTGATATTGATTCTCTAGGTTTAGGGCTTGAAAAAAAGCTAAACAGAAACTAAAAATATAAACTGGATACTTTGACAAAAGTTATGTAGAAATTCAATATAGTACAACAAGAAATATATTCACCTTTAGAAATTCCAAGAATGCCGGTTTGGACATGCATGCCTTTTTAATGAGAGCCATTGCATTGGTGAAGTTGTTCACATAATCACTGTACACATCCAGCACCATGGACTTAGAAAACTGTAAAAGAAAAGAGAATATGATTAATAAAAAATATATATATAGTAAATATCTTACAGCACCAGAATCATTGTTTAGATTTGCAACATGTATAGTTTTCTAATAACATGCAGTCATATAATTTCCTCTGACTTATATATGCTTGGCAAAAAGAGGCCGTAAGATGAAAATAAATCATTTGTTTTTCATCCTAGTTGTTGAAACGGTAAACAAATATCCCTCCCGATCCATTTAGGATGGTGCACAAAGAAGAATGAGGTGGAAGACTGTGTGGGAGTGCAGCTGCGTGTGACTGTTCTGTGGTAAATATCTATTCTCCTTCCACAATTACACCTACGCCAGGCGGCTGATAGCGACAATATGAGGAGTAATGGGAAATTGGCAAATCAGATGAAGGAATTAACCCTCTTTTCTCTAAGTTTCCCTTAGGACCCTGCTGGCTCAGATATTACTGCAGACTCTGCAGGTAGAAGTAAAAACAGGAGCAGCCCAAGCTGGGCTGTATACTGTCCTAGCACTTCCACTGTCAACTGGGCTTCATTAGATAAACAGTAGGTCTTAGAATATCAATGGAACAGCACAATAACTCCCAGCAAAAAATAATAATAAAACAACCCTTTCTAATAGGCAAATAATGAGCAAACCATATGGATGAACACACACTGCAGAAGCTTGAGCACTGCCAAAAATTGTGACAACATATATCCCTGAGACCATTTGATGCAGTGGAGATATTTATCATGCTTGTAATTGATTTTGTTTGGGGTAAACTATGTCTGTTTGCTCATCATTACTGAGCTAACAGAGACATAGCAATGAGACCCAATAGGATACAGTAGGGAAAATATGACCGACTCTCCCCAGAATAAAGACTGATGTAATTTACAGCCAAATATCCAAAGGTCTTTATCGACATTTACAGCTGTTATTTTTTCCCCCTCAGTGTCTTGCAATAAATTAGGCTAAATTAATCCTGTGTTTGATCACTTAGCATAACCAAAGTTATTTCACTTTGCTCTAAACCAGAATGATGAGCAATATATGGGTATGTGACTTTGGTCACATACCTTGGTTTTAGGTATTTTTCCACAATTTATATTGCTTTTAACAATTTTCTTACAATAGTTCAGCTGCTATTTTGGCCCAATCCTTGTGACACAGCTCTCTTAAATGACTCCGTTTTCTAGGTCACCTTCCTTCCACACACCTTTTCAGCTCTGCAAGCAAATTTCCTTTGATACCACCTACAAAGCAATGACTTTGTTGTTCTTGAGCCACCTTGTAACTAATCTGATTTGATACCAAGGTTCACAGTTCACTTAAAAGACCCTTTTATGATCAAGCTTTAACTTTCTGACAGATGTCTTGAGATGTTTCTTCAGTATTTATACATATTATTCTTTCATCCTAAGGCCATCATGATGCATCAGTCCAAACTGCAGCAAAGCTCCCACATAACATGTTATCAACCCCATACTTTTCAGCTGATGTGGTGTTTGAAGGCTTAAAAATGTAATATATTTTCTATCAGATGTAACGATGGTCATTATAACCAAATACTTCTTATTTTATCAAACCACAGGAAGTGTTTCTAAAAAATAAGGTTTTTTCTTCTTGGACATCTACAAACTTCAATATTGCTTTTTATGGGTCTTTTGGAGAAATGGCTTTTTCCTCACTGGGTGTCCTTTCAGCCCTTCTCTACTTTGATGTCAGATTGTGAAAGAAAAAAATTTGTGTCTTTTTTTAGTACAGTATATGTACATATCTGGCATCATCTGTACCAACACATCGGTCAAGATGTGAATGAACAGTGTGGTTTCTGTAATGTACACTGACCGAGGCAACAAACAAGTCCCCGATTTTCTCACTGCTGTCCCACTCTGCCACACGGGAAGCCAGCGCAATCTGGAACATGGAGTGACACTGTGTGATCTCTCTGATTCGGTGGAAAATGGGCCGGATCTTCCTTGGACTCAGTATGCGCGGCTCTGTCTCCATCAATGGTCTATGGTACTCCTGGTGAGAATGAGGAAGAAAATTGTAATCATAGATTGATGGGCATAAGCATTTTTGGCCAATCACTTCTTCAAAATTTAGAGCCAGAATAGCAATGGAAGCAAAAACATCAGTTGATGGTTTTTCACAGAAGGGAAAAGTGTTGATCTCCTCATGAATTTTCTCTAACCCACCACTGTAATTTACAAGCAGACACAAGGAACATCAGAAAGCAGCACCAGAAACCATTCAGCTATATTGTGGTGTTATACATTATTGAACATTTCCAATTGTTCGGGATGTCTTTTGTATCCAAATCATGTCATGTGTCTGGAAACAGTGCATTTTCGTTACTACTTGGCTGCTCTATTTGAATCACACACACAAAAAAGTTTTAAAAGCAATGAACTTCACAAAAAACCTGAACATTAATGCCAACCCCTAACAAAGGCAGGACATTCTATCTTGACAATGAAAAGTTTTATTGCACACAAAGCAACCATTGATTGTAGTTAATTCTATTTCACTGGGCTTTTTTTTATTTTTCAGTGATGATGAGATAAGAGGTCTCCTTTTCCTTTTTATCAAGGGAGATTAAAGAGGAGCGACTGCACCCCCATTGTGCAAGCCTGACAGCCTCTCTTTCTCTGCATCAGCATGAAGCCCCCTCCAAAAAAGCATAGGTATTTTATCAAGATTATTTATGCACAGACACCTTCATAATTTGATGAATATCTCTGCTTCTCTTTTCAGTGTAATTCACAGTGGCTAAACTGTGAAGATATTGCATGTGGCAGGAGAGGACAGGAGGACTAAACAGCTCACCTGCAAGATCCTCCTGAGAGATTCCAGGTAGCTCCGCTCGCTCTGAATGATGGAGCCAAGGATATGGCGCCTGACAACCTGCGTGGACAACAGATCAGTCAGGAGCTCAGGCTCTAACAGGACATGATTGGGCTGCGGTGTGTGGCATGCTTTCAGTTAAGCACGGCACCGGTTGATGGATTACACCATAATCATGCGTTAGTCACAGGAGAAAAAGACTCGGAGGAGTCGGTCTGTTTGAACGAGCTGAATCACTGGAGGTGCTGTGACATGAAAGCAGCTGTTCTAGCTGTGTTAAAACACACTGCTTTTACAAACAAGATCAGGAGTTTAAAGCAAACAGATATTAAAAATATTGAATAACAAATTACTTCTTTAACAGCCTGAAGCATAATCCTAAGGCTACTGAGTACTGAACTGGTTATAGGCATGCATACACCATTGAAAGCTATTGTCAGAGAGCACATTTTGATGAGTCTCTCACTTGTGCTTGTGTGTTACAGGCTCCCAGGTGAATGGTGTTGATTAGGACTAGAGGTAGCTGGACAGTGTGGGTAGAAAGAACTATGTCATATTAACCTCTACCTGGGAGTCCCACTTTTCATCTGGGTTTTTTTGTGCTTTAATTGTACATAATGTTCCTTATGGTGTTTAAGCAAACATATAATAACTAGTCGCCTCCAATGCTATATACAAGGTACAGAGTTTGTGGAGTTTATGGGTGGAGAACTCAATTTTTGGATGAGTATGAGAGATAGAAAGTCCTGATCAAGACTGCCTCTATGATTCATTTTAACTTTGGAAGAACAATAATGTGTATCAAATACAGTAAATATGTAGACTATACAACAAGACATTGTTAACAAGACAATGTTAAGAAAAATAGACAGGACGCTTCATGTACGTAGCATCAGAACAATAAATTGATTTTCTTCATCCTTTTTTTTTCTTTTGAACAAGCAATCATGTGAGCAGGTTATATACTCTTTCTGGAAACCGATTAAGCTGAACACAATAAACAGAGGTTTGACTCTAGTTTGTTTTTAGACTTGGCTTTGTACCAACACTACTTGTGTTTGGGTGCAAATAGACCCTTTCACTACTTTCACTACATGTTGGAAAGCCCCACTTTCAATTTACCAAAGTGACAAGCCTCCCCCGAACAATATACTCTACGAAACATTGCACGTTTTACTGTTCTTTAGCTTTTCTAGTCAAACTACTAGCTTCTAAGCTGTTAACAAGTGTAGCTGTTATAGATTTTTATGGATGATGGGGTTGCTGTCAGCTGCACCTGGTGGTTGGTCAACCCTTCTGGCATGGGGCTCAGTTGCGGGGGAGGATGCTTCACTTCTGACACAGCCACATCCAGGTATCCAGCATCATCCTCCTCCTCTGCAGATTTCAGAAATGAAAAAAAGGAGAGCAGTTTCAGATTGTTGCTGTGTCTGAGTAATGTGTGCGTGTGCGTGTGTGTGTAACAGAGAATGTGACAAGGACAGAGAATAACAGAAAGGCAGCCTTCAGATCTCAGAGCAGCTGGAGACACAGTGACACGCTAAGTTTATTACCTCTAAAATATGAAGAAACTTCTGAACTCTCTGAAGAATAAAAAAGGGAGAGAGCAGAGGAAATGTGAGATAGAGAGAGAAAGAGAGAAGTAAAGAACATGCAAAGGAAGAAAATTCAGGGCAATACTGTATGTAGGAGTAAAACAGGCACAAAAGCAATCCAACACATTCTTATCTCTGCATTGGCACAACGGCATATAACTGTGAAAATCCCCAATTCACCCATAGCCATTAAGACACAGCAGAAGGTTTCATTAGTCCAATTAAAGCCTTTAAAATTATAACAGAGGATTTTTGGATGAAACATACAAAGAAATGAAGATTTCAGGCGATCAATACCTAAAAATAGCAGCACTGTCCTTCCTATCCTTTGTGTGATGACTTAAAGATGTGTTCCAGGCATGAGTCTGCCATCTATCTTAATGATGCTGCTATCCATTCATTGATGTGGATCTGTCTATACTGTAAGGTTCCTGAAACACAAGCTCCATGATACCACATGGGATGTTTTCTCTCTTGCACACCAGAAACCTTTCTCACCCACACTCCCACCCCATCTTACTTGAAATTGCAAAAGCTTGTCTTTTTCATTTATTTTAAATATAATCAGTAAGATCTCTTCTTCCACAGTACTTTCATGTTTGCCTCAAGGGATTTCTGAAAAGAAAAAAAACAGACTTTCTACCCCAACCATCTTAGATACTCCTATTCGGCTTGGCGAAGCTGGATTTTTACCCAAGTAAACTGTCTTTTATGTTATAAAAGCTCCAATGAATTTTAAAGCATCTACAGATTCCTTTAGAAATTACACAACGTTCTATAGTCATAACTCAAGAGCAGCAAAGTTTTAAAAATTTCCTCAATTACCCATTTGATCTTTTCTCTGCAGGAATGACACTTTTCTCATGACGGCTATTTTGGTCCTCTCGAGTCCATCCTTCGTTCCGGTTCTTGCCGCCCTCATGAGCTGCTGAACCTGGTTGCGTGGAGCACACAGAGACAACAAAGGAGCATCAGAGCTGGAGGGAAGTGCCATGTTGCGGTGGCTTGATAACCTACGGTGCTCCTCCGGAGAGAGACAGAGAGAAGTGGCGCTCAGCAGGCTCATCATGAGCCTCACCATCTGCGACTCCCCTGTGGGTCGCTGTACGGCTTTCTAATCAGAGAGCCTGTGAGCATATCATGGAAAGATTATGGTAAGAGAGGGAGATCCACATCAGCTGCCTTGCTCAGCATGGGAAAAATTCAGCTGACCACAAACTCCACCCTGAGCATCGCAGAGGCCATGCAACCAGACTCCACAGACCAAGAATACACTCAGGGGAGTAGTATTTTTAAATGATGCTACTCCGAGAAAGTAGGTCAAAAAGTGGTAGCAAGTTGCACTGATGTTTATGGAGGCAAACACGCAGACTATTATTAAATAATTAATGAGTTTCATGAATTTGTCTTGATATTAAACAAGGCAGGGAAACATAAAACGGGAGCCTAACAGGCCGATCAATAGTCTCAAAGCAAAGCCACAGAGCAGAGGAAGAGCTAAGAAGGATGGCACAGCGAGCCAATTAAGCCATTGTGTCAGCTGAGCATAACAGATTGCATTTATCAGCTCTGGGTGATCATCAATCCTGTAGTTAAACACATAGCAGAGGGAGTTGAGTTCCGCTATGAAATTATGTGACACAAAGTGGGCTTCGAAAGTGTACACACCCCAATTAAAATTACAGCCTTTTGAGACTTAAAAAAAGAAATGTAATCCACCTTTGGTGTGACATATGTTGTGTATAATTAAAACAAGAAAATCTAATAAATGGGTTATTTGAGAAACTATATGAAAAGAAGAGCTGCAACAACTTGATTTCATAAATGTTTACACCTTAAAACTAACAACCTTGGAAAATTCTCCAAAACTACCAGACTTAAACATGTCTTCTTCCAAGTCTTCATCCAAACTTCCACAAAATTTCAGTCCAATCCTGTTCTGTTCTCAGCAATTGGAAAGCTTTACATTTTCTCTCATGAAGTTATTCTTTTACTGACTTGGATATATGTCTGGACTCTAATAGATACCTGAAGGTCTTAAGTAAAAGAAATACAGAAATTTTTCACTATTCAGAATTTTATGCAATTTAACACATAACAATTTTCACTCCTAAGAATAATAATGCTACCACCACTACACACAATGTTCCATTTGTAATGAGCAGTCCTGTTTCTGTGCCAAACATACCAAAACTTTGTTTCTTTCAGACAAACTGTCCTGTGGAGATTTTAGCCAGATCAAGATGTCCCCTTTGATATATAAGCATTCTGTTTTAATAAAGCCCTTCTTCTTTGTTCAGATATATGAAGAACACATGAGATTCTTGTCACTTGCAGAACAGTGTGAATATCTGCTGTTTTTTCACTGTTGCCATCTCTTCACTGAAACTGATGAAAGGTCTTTCACAGAAAGAAAAAAAGAATGCTGAACTGAGTTTCAGTGCATTTGCAATTATGCAGTCAGATTATTTAACCTAGTTTAATTCTTACTGTACAGTATATTTTCCCCTTATAGATTTACTTGTTTTTCATTCGCATTGTATAGAATATATATCACACTGAAGGTAGAAAATCTTGGAAATTGTTCAGGGCAACTGTAACTATGTTCCGTTGCTGCTTGGGGTTATACCTTGATGTCATAGTTGTGCTTTCCAGACAGCCTCATAGCCAGTTCACGTTTGGTCCTGGCACACCGCTCCCTCAGCCGATCCACTTCAGGTGAGAGCTACAGGGGGATCGGATGGGGACGGGTGGGGCACAGGTGCATGGAGTGTTAAGCCACAAAAGCCAAAGGGAAGAGGAAAGCAAGAAAAAGAAACCAGAAGAGGAAAGGTATGCAAAGTCATCAAGGGGAATGAAAAGCCGAGAAACACTGGGAATTAATCACAAGCGCAGAGAGTGAAAGCTCGGAGCACTGCTGTGGTCAAAGGCGTCGTGTCTAATGGTCGCTGATTTATGTAGGGTTCAGAGTGGTTGCAAGCAGTTTGGAGCAAATATTAACTAAACAAACTTTACTGCAGCTCTCCCAGGTTTCTTAAACAAGAACTTCGGCTTCACCGGGTGAAAAATTAATTGGGCGAAACTAATTAAAAACAATGTGTTTCTGATGAAGGCTGCTGGACTCTAATAGTTGAGCTTTTTTCATTAATTGTAAAATCCAGCACACCTGAATTCTTCCTTTTGTTCAGCGGTCTGAGACAAACCTGCCAACAGAACGGTGGGGGCATTTTTCACACCGCACCTCACTGTAATTACCAAGCAACTCATTTTCCCTGTCCCACATCAAGAAGAATTTTTGTTACCTCTGGCCTCATTTGTTTTTCACATTATTAGTTCAACTCTGTGTCCTCTTAGATTACAGTAGAGTATTAACCATGAAGAAACACCTTCAATGTTCAGGTTTGAATGAAAGCAGGTATAAATCTATACATTAGTAATGACTCAACTACAGATTTCCCATATGTCTGCAGTGATGAAGCCACATTTAAAGCTTCTGGAGCATAAAGAAAATGCAGCACAATGTCAATGTGCACACAGTGCCATCATGTGGAAGAGGCACACTGTGGAGCATCACAGTGATTACCAGCAGTCTTGGCAGAAAAGAGGCAAGGGAATCTGTGGCTTTTCAAACAGAAATGTCTCATGTTTACTTTCATCTCACAATGCTCGCATAAAACTTGACAGCCTTTTATGCATTTTTCATGTCCTTTACCACTTCCTTCCACTTCTATACATTAATAAAGAGTACTGCAAAAGAGAGGCAGCGAATGAAATATTCTCCTTGATATTGTTTTAAGTGCTGAAAAACCGACCCAAACAACCTGGCCTGTCTGTGAGCCATATACACAGATATCAGGAATGATTTGACATGGGGTCTACCTTGCTCCTTGCCGGCAGCTTGGCGTCGTTATCAGATTGCTCATCATAGCTCTCAAACTCACTGGAGCTCCACCCGTTGTTTGCCTCCAAAGGACCACTCTCTCTTTGGACATCTTCATAGATCATGTCTGCTGAACACACAAACACACAGCAGGTCAGGGGCTGCAGGTTGGAGGTCATGAAAGAGCAAACATTTGAGGCAAACACAATTCTGCAGCCGCCGACCTTCATCAGGGGAGAGAGGTTCCTCGCTGGGAACGTCATCATAGATCACCTCTAACGAAGCCTCTGGTGCTCCTGCTTCTGTGTCAGCCGCACAGATAGACAAAAAACAGAAGAAAAAAAAAGTTTCATCAAGTTGCACAAACACATGAGTTTTGCTTTTTAGCTTCAATCGTTTTTGCAGTGGCATTCTAGGACTTTCTGTTGATAGATCAAAATGTTATTGCTCTCAAGAGGAAAAACACAAAGACATTCACATGCAGTTTTTCTCTTGTCTGAATATTTTGAGGCAGAACAAAATATATTTGCTTTTGCTAGAAAAGAACCTAGACCTATGAATACACTCACTGGCCACTTTATTAGATATACCTTGCTAGTACCTGCTTTCATTTTTAGTGGTATAGATTTAATAAGCTGTCAGAAATATTCCTCAGAGATCATTTATGCAGTTGCTGCAGATTTGTCAGGTCAGCTACACATCCATGATTCAAATCTCCCATTCCACCACATTCCAAAAGTGCTTTATTTAACTGACAGCTGGTGATTGTGGAGCCCACTGGAGTACAGTGTGGAACATATTTTATTGTTTTGTTCAAGTTCAAGATCTTATGAGCTTCAGAAAAGGTGTACACCATGGTCATAAAGAAACAGACATCCACAGGTAGGCTGCAGTGTTTAAGCAATGCAGCCTAAGGCTAAGGAGCCTATAGTGTCCCAGGAAGCTATTACCAACAGCATTATTGCAACAACAGCAGCTTGAGTCACTGATTCAATGCAGGGTGGATTCATTCTTTCATGTTGTTTACATCCAATTCGGAGCTTTCCAAACTGAATGTTTCAGCTGAGACTCATCTGACCAGGCAGTTTTTTTCCAGTCTGTTTTGCCCAATTTTGGTGAATCTATTCAAACTGTAGCTTCAGTTTCCTGCTTTCAAATTAAAGGAGTGGCAGCTACTATGATGTTTTGCTGCTTTCTGCGCCTAGGTTTAAACTGAATGAGGTTCAACTCAGTTTAAATTTAAATGTATGAATTTAAATGCATTCTGTTGTGACCCTAGTTATAATACAATACAGTCAGTTTAGTTTATAATATAACTCATTAAAATATTTATAAGGACGTCCAACTGATTGCATTGAGTCATTGACCTTGCTCTAAGATCCACTATAGAGCAGGGATGTGGAAAACAGAGAAACAGCAACGTCTGGTTTCAGGTACTGAAGGAAGGTAGCTATATTTTGTTCAAGCTACTGCCGCCTTATTATCATCTCAAAGCGGTCTGCACATTCTGCTCTAAAAATTTACACGAACAAAGCATTTTTCATCTGTATAATGGCCACACAATGGATATTTTATCTTTCCTGGACCATTTTCTGTAAGCCAACGAGATAGTTATGCCTGGAATTCCCACTAGATCAGATGTTTAAGAAAAATATGGTTAAAATCTGTCAAGTCCCAACAACCACACATCATTCAAAGTCACTTAAATCACTTTTCTTCCCCGTTCTGATTCTGTGTACTTCAACTCGACTTCCCCACGTCCAGAGGCCTAAATGTGTTGAGTTGTTGCAACATGATTGGCTGATTTGCTATCTGTTTTAACAAGCATTTGAATAGATGTACCTAATTAAGTGGCCAGTCACTTTATTTAAAGGTTCTTGTCCTTAGGGAGATCAAGCACATCTCTTGTGGATGTTGCTCTAACGGCTTTGTCCACGTGACTTAACACGATTGTATCCAGCTTGTTTGAGCTATTGACCCATTCCATCTCCATGCCTGGCAGGATTTGTCATTAACTGCTTTGAGAGTGTTTCAGCCTAATTTACCTCAGTGAGCTTTATTGATTTGGTTTTAAACCCTGATTTGTCTACACACTCTTCTAAGCTCTGAACAGCAACAATCACCGTTTTTAATTAATCTTACTGGAGACGTGCTTTCCTGTTGTGGATTATTCAGACTAAAATTCTAAAGGACCTTGAAGAAACCCTTGGGGAAGAAAAATGTATGTTAAAATATTGTTGTTATTTTTTCATAATTGAAAAAAAAAACCACATTTCTTTTCATATATTTCCACCTAGTTGTGCAGTCAGAAAGGTGTCAGCAGAAAGAGGAAAGCAACTGAATTTAGGAGGCCCAGAAATTCTACTGGTCCCCTGAGGAACATCGCTTGTTCCTTCAAGTTTTGTGAGGAGAAAGTTCTTTGCTGTCCTTGCATAGTTTATTCAGCTTTATATGGCAGCACAGTAACAGTAGGTGACTCCATCATAATAAATATAACTAATTGTTATAAATAGAAAAGAGAGGAGCATTTACAAATCAATGTCAGAACATCACAATCTCATGTGTCATGACCACATTCAAGGACTGAAGGCAAATGATTGCTTCTTCAAACAGGAATCACTTCATTATTCATAATGAACCATCTAAAGTATATTTGATCAATGTGAAAAACTCTGACAGCATGTAGAACCAATTTGCACAAGCTGGCAAGTTATTATTATGCAAAATACATTCTGGACTCTGATGTTTAAAGACTAAAATTACAAAGCAGAAAGTAAAAAAACATTAATACAAGAGAAAGATTTCTCATTAGATTTTACCCTGTGTTAAGTTAGTTTGCTTTTCCCTTTTTTTGCTTCATAAATATAGATGGCAGAAAGAAAAGTTTTATATAATTTTGAATTTTCAACTACTTTGTATGAGGAATCCTGTGTATGAAAATCATCAGAAGAGGAAGACATTAAAAAAATGTTGTGCAGTATTGCTCCTTTGCATCTCTCATTTCTAAGCCGCTTTCAAATAACGGCAGCCCTGCTGACTGAGTCAAAATCCAAAAGCAATTTTCCCCATGGAAATGGATCTCTATTGATCCTCATCCTAAATTAATTGTATTCATGTCATGTCTCCACAGAAATCAAATCCCAACAGAACACAGGTGTGTTTGAGTCATTGTTTGCTGTGTTGATGTGTATTCCTATATATGTGTTTATGATATTCATGTTTTTTTCACTGCAGTAATCAACTGCAGTTACACACTGACCCCAGATGTATAATGTGGTGTTGTTGCCAGCTTTGATCAAAGTTGGACCATGCAATGTGTATTGCCAACTGGTGCACAATTTTCACTGCCAGTTTCTATATGGTGTGGCCACAGTATTGTTTACGCATCTCTGGAGGTCCAATTGGTTTTCCATCAGATCTGTCCACAGTGCGAACACTATAATACATGAGTGGAATGAGCCTGAATCCCAGGGCAAGCTTACAGTAGGCTTAATCTTTCTGGCCTGATATTAAACCCTTTAACTGCAATATAAGGTACATCATTTCAGTGTCAGTATAATTTTGTTTGGTACCTTCAGAGATGTCCCTCGAGTCAGAGCTTTGCTGAACAGTTTCTTTGCTGGGATCTCCTGAATCAGACAGCGGCACCACAGGAAGCTCCTCTCCCAAACAACGATCTGATGCACTGGGCTCGGCTGCTGCTGGTGCTGCTGAGACCCTGGAAGGTACCCAAACATTAGCACAGTTAAACCAACACTGAGTGCTGCGTGCCTCATTACAAGTTAATTTCACAGAGAGGAAGGGGAGGCTAAGTGCTTGTTGATGGGGGTCGAATAGTTGTTTGCAATCCAAGCATGTAAAAGCATACTCCCTAAAGTCTTACGGAACACGTATTGCTACTTGCAAATGATAAAGATGTCTTTAAGAGGATCTATTTTTGTTCAGTGGAAATAGGACCATATGTCTAACCCTTTGTTGGAAACTGTCCATTTTTTCCTCCACAGCAGCCTTTCTGCTTTGTTCCTTTTATCTTTTAGCATTGTAGAAGGAAATAAAACATGGCATCTGGCAAAAAATACAAACATGGCCACTGCAGCTTTTGGCACCAGTTCATGATGTGCAGTTTTAAAAATTACAGTACACAAGTTATCTACTATATATAAAACTGAATGTTTCTGGACTACACAATCCCATAAATATTGAGGTGTTTATTTTAACACAGCAAAAACAAAATCAGATCAAGAGTTAAAATGTTTCTTTTTTTTTTCTCTCACATTTATCATGGAATTTCATTTGAAAGGTAGTAGTTTCCATTTGGGAGTTTTGGAAACACTGCTAGGGAAAATACCGTTCTATGTGTCAAACTCTGTTATCTTTTGTGTTTTTCATAGATTTGATCAGAAAAGTTGAAATAAACTGTAGTTTAGCAACACTGCTAGTAAAAATGTTCTGAAACAAAAAAAAAAGTTATTTGCAAACTTTTAAAATAATTGAACAATATACATCAGTAAACTAGGTTAAAAATTAAAAAGGAGAAAAAGAAAATCCTTGAAAACGACCAGATACTGTACTACATACGACAATGACCAGAAAACTATTGAAATACCAGTACTAAGAATAGCCCAAGAGACAGTGTGTAAATAGTCTCATGGAAAGGTTACACTTAAATTAACTTGTTCCGGTGTGCTGTCAAATCATTATCTGTCATGGCAGCAGTTTGCTTTTTCACTGCTGTTATTTTGAATGAAGCAGACTGCACAACATCACAGGGGAAAATCTTGTTGACACAGCAATCACTGTGACTGTGTTTGAGCTGCCAGTGAGTTTTCATCCTCCCCCACATGACTGATAATATGACAACATCCTGCATATAGGAGAGACCCATCTAAACTAATTAAATCTGCCCCTCTTTGCAACATCAGAACAACACTTGCTAAGCCTGCAGCAGCAGAATTGGAAAACAAAGATAAAGACTTATGAGGTAAACATCTACTTAGAAGTGCCATAATTTGGAACACAGCAAAAAACTTTGCATACTTTTCATTTTGGGATCAGAACAAAAAGCACACCTCACACTGATAGAAAAAAAACTGTGCACAAGAATTAATTATAAAATATGTTTTGTTTTTCTCTTTGTTTTTTGGCCAAACTCTGGACATTTTAAAAATAATCTTCAATTTCATAGATGTATATTATAATGTACATTAGAGCTCTAGAAGAACACAAAATCTGTAGTTTTCCTGATTTCACATTTAGCATCTGTTTCTGAGTACAACACAAACAAAATTTTTGTAATTATCCAAGAAAAGAAAAATCATATAATGTTATGCTCATCTTGGTTTAAACTGTGTATTCTATATTGTCACATGTGTGAGAAAGTGATGATGCCATTGGCACAAAAGTAAGATGCATTTTCATTCACTGATTTCATGTATCCAGCATGCTCTCCACCAGTGTCAGAGTTCAAAAGATCACCCCATCAGTACCTCATTAAACAGACTGATGTGTGCTTATGTTTGGATTCAACAAGTGCTGTCAAATGGAACAGTAATCATGCATGCAGACACTGATTAACAAAAATTGTTCAATGTTTTCAGAAGTACAACATTGACATCTTTGTACATTAAAGCAATTCTCACTGTGTTTACCTTTTCCTCATACCTAAATGTACTGTAGATGTAATGCTCTGCCAGCAAATCACATGAGAGACAGTGATAGCAGTCATTTAGTGTTGCAGTGGTGTCAAGCTTCCATAGAGAGCTCAGTATTACCCTGGAGCAGAAAAATTCATCTCCATCTAAATGATAAGACTCATCTCCGCCATTGCAAAAAACAAAAAAGAACCATTTGCCAGCACAAGTCTTGCGATAAACTGATCTCCTGTCATTAAAATTGCCTGTGTGAAAAAAGAGAACAATGCTGATACACAAATCCTCTGGCTGACTGCACACATTCACATCAGGTTTGAGTGATTTTAGCAGCTTCGCCATTGATCCGGGTGTATATTTGCGCACGCCTTCACAACTTATCTGAGCCTACAACTTGTAGTGAGTCATGTAGCTCAAGGAGAGTGGGGAGGGGAAATCATTTTTTAATGCAAATGACACAGCCCAGGGAAGAGCACAGCCTTAAGTGGGAGCTGTTTGAATGCAAATCTCACACTTCCATCTGTTTCCATTCCCTTCAGGAAGAACACTGGGGCTTTACCTGTTTTAGCGCCCCCTCCTGGGAACAGCTGTTTCTGTAAACCTGCACAAGCAATGTGCTGACCGTATTAGAGCTCTGTTTGTTCTCGGGTCATAAATCTGCTCCATAAACATCTGCCGCCCCTTCTTATTGAACCGTTTCCACAATGCACACAGCTCCACTGCTAAACATCGTCAAGACATGACAAATTCCATTTATTTAGCACCCGGGATATTTATTTTGCTGCACCTTATTATACTTCTAAAGCATCTGCAGTTTTGCTTATTTATTTTAGCTTTAAAAGTTCTGCTAACTAAGGCAGCAAGGTTATATGTTAAATAAAGGAGCTGTGAAAAAAAGTTTTCTGTGAAGCACTAAAGATGAGTTTCCTTACAAAAAGAAATAATTTTTGTGAAAAAATAAAGCTTGAATAAAAACATACAACTTCTGCTCTCCAAGGTCAAACAAGTGAAAGAGAGATGCCATATTTTCATGGTTTATTTAGTCTTCATCTTGTCGGTGCGCTCGGCTGAGTTCAGTGTGTTTATTGAAAATGAAATTAAAACGATATAAAAAGTGAAGCCGAAGGAATCGGACATCGGCACACATACAAATCTCACAGTTGGATAAAGCTTCCTTGAGCCAATAAGTAACTAAGTTGCTACCTTTGCAAATTCAAAAGAAAATCCCATATTTCTGTAATGGGAAAAAAATATCCCAAAAGAAATTTTGGCAGTATTGTTCTAAAACTGCTGACAGATCTTGGGAGTGTGCTGACAGACTTAACCCCTAGATTGTGGAAAGTGCTATTGGTAGCTCTCCTTTAAAAGGCCACTCTATTGAAAACCCAAAGTGGAAATGTGCACTCAGCAGAAATCTCCCTGTGTGAGGAATTACCAAGACCTCATGGTGGCTTTATTACATGCACAAACACACGTACACACACACACATACTTGAGTACACACATATCCAGCCATTCAGAGATTTGAATATACACTCAGCAGAAATATTCACACACAACGACAGGTTAACACCTGCGTATAAATACGGCTCAGTCCTTTCAGCACAGGAAAGGCCAGAAACACAAACCCTGAAGTCAGCTATGAGTAGAGGTTTCTGAGCACACTTCCTCTGAGCATAGATGGGGAGTGGGGTGGGGGAGGCATAATCAAAATAATGTAATTTAGGGCCCCTGCATGTTTTCATCAAATTGGCCCTAAAAACTGCAGAGCAATAAATTTAATAAGATTTATGCCATGTTTTTTTTGTTTTTTTCTTGATCCTGCATTCTCTTAGCTTGATCAAAATAAGTAAACATACATAGCATACAAAGCACAGTCTAAAAAGAGAGTCTTCATGGCTAGAATTCTTTTTTTTTTTTAAGTTTGTTTAATATTGCTTTACGTGGGCTGATATGATTCAGTTTGCTTGGGGCAATCAAATATAAAAGCTTCTTAAGTTCAAGATAAAATATTCTTTAGAAAGAGAACATCAGTCAGTCAGCTCCCGGGCTGCTGTTCTTTAGGTGACTTTGACTGCTGACCCCTTTCACTCCTCCCCCCACAGAGCCAGGAAGGTAAAAAGCCCGTTCCCTTTTAAGAATCAATAAACTATCACATGATCATTTACTGCGTCTCTAGGGCTGGAAGCTATACAACCTTTTATAAGTGTATTTTTTTTTCACAACAAGGTGATATGAAGTAATGTTATATGTGAGGTCATTTTAGATCAGTTATACATCTTTTTAGCCAGTAGACAGACAGATTGCATTCTTTGGAGAAAATCTATTTCTAATTGGGAGAAAAGTTCAAATGGTCTTTTTTCTTTTTAAATAAAAAAAAGTATTTGGATAGGGAATGACAAAGATTGTTCAGGACCCCACTGAGACTTACAAAATAATATGTGTTATAAAGGTAATGCTGTGTATATATTACTAAAGTTTAATATTTCAACAGTGTATTTCAAAATTATTCAGACCACTCTGAACTATTTCTCACATCTTCTCCTTAAAACCATTAATGGTGCTGTTTTTGACAGCAGAAAAATAAGTGTTTATACTTCCTTACTTCCTTTAATACTTTCTTTAACTTGTTTTCATTTGGAGCTACATCACTCCAGCTAGTATAACTGAAGTACTATTTTGGGAAAGACTTAAATTTAATGCACATCCAGTCTAATTTTTAACTATTTTCCAAACAGCAATGGGTAAAAATATCAATCTATCGATGTCAAATCAGGTCAGTAAACATTTAACTATTAATCTCTTAAAGTCACTTGCTTACATCCACCCAGTCCGTGTACAGTCTAGGAAGGGCACAGACAAGCTACAACATTATATATACAATAACTAGAAATGGAAATAAAGCATAAGGTGCCAGCAACAGTTAAAACTAAGCCTGAAGCATTGTGGTGTATGAGGCATACATTTACAACAAAGAAATATGAATTACGGAAATACATCAAACAGCAGCTCAGAGTTGGTTACTACTAGCTTTCAAAAGTTCATCCACAGATGTGAAAATCCAAAAGACCTGAGGCTGCTTTTGCTGCAATAGCTGGTAATGAGTAGTATCGGCTCAATGAGGCTTAACATGTGTGCAGACTTCCCTACCCAGATTTATGTGTAAAAAATTTTGAAAAACAAGTATTGCTCTCCTTTCCACTTCACAATTGTGCTCTGCTACACAGCATAAAATCCTAATCAATTGTCTTGGCATTTTGGTTATAGCATGATAAAATTTAAATAAGTCTAAAAAGTATGTAAGAGTATGTGTGAATGAATCTGCGTGTGGGATATGGATAAGCAGAAACAAGACAGATGCTGAATATGGACACAAGAGTAAGGTGATACTCCCACAAATGTTTAGATACAAAAACAGTGAGTAAGAGTTGAAATAATAAAATATTTTAGATGTTGCATAAGACTGACAGACTGTTTGCTGCTATTATTGCACCTTTCTGAGTATCTTGGCAAGATTGGATTTTACATCACAAATAAATGCTTAACTTATCAGCATTGTATACATCATACCTAAATTATCAGAAAATCTGGTCTCAGAGCTACAGATTATTGCAGTTACTTTATGTTTCATGACACTACATTTTGACACATCTGCTTCTTAATGGTACTGCAGGTGTTTTCAGCTTAAAGGGCTGATTAGCCCTTCCCTCAGTTTGCAGGGCAGCCTGAAATAAGCTTTGAATTACACAACAAAACACACCTTGAAGCGGTGCTCATAGGAGGCTGATGGAGCTGTCACTCATACTGTCAAAAAGGCAGCCATGAAAGGATTTCTAATCAGCCAAAGACCGTGTTTTGAACCTGTGAGGTTTACACTTTGTGTGGGCTTTTAAGCGATCTTTAACGACCTAAATATGATAAAGACTGATGGAATTTTATTCATACAGCTCAAAGCACTGACTGAGTAGAACTCTAAAAAGAAATCTGTTCCTTCTAGACAGAATGTCCCAGTTTATAACCTGCTTGCACATCACTGTCAAGATTTCAGTATGCAGCGGTATAAAAATGTACCCACTGCACAGAATGACATGCACAAATGGATGTATTAACATAAATGTCTAAATGCATTTAATTTAGTTTTCAACTGAGTGTGTACTGTCGTACTTTGGGGGGAAAAACTGTCTGGACATTTTTATTATATTTCTCCCAAACTGTAAAATTATTGTCTATTTAAGCAGATAAATTCATAAAACTTCTGATGTGAAAAACCTTTAAATAATATATAAATAAAACATGGACTGCAAAACTAGCATAGATATAGGGCCCATGAGTAGCCAAACAATGAGCACCATTCACACAGAAAATAAAGAGACAGTGGACTGCTACAAAGATGTCAACAGCTATGTTTTGCCCTAAAATGCCAAGTTGCTTCATTGCAGCCAATCAAAAGGACCAAATAAGTCTAGAGATGCAACAAGAAGGGTTTTCTTGATCCATGACAATTTTCAGTTTCCTTTGAGGTGTGACCTGCTACTTCAGATTTTGACCCTTTTATTTCTATTTCAATAACTAAAGCACATACGAGAGAAAACTGTGTTGCAGGTTATAGTAGTTAAAGTGTAATAAAATTACACATAAAAACATTTGTCCAAATCATACAATGTTTGTTTTTCTTTTTTTGCTTCTCTAGTCATATTTAAATGTTTCAGATCAAACAGAGTTCAATTTCAGTCGAAGACAACTTGCATAAAAGCTAATATTTGGAAGTTATGTTTGCTATTGAGGAGAAATAGCTATTTAAACCAACTTACCTGTGTGGAAATATAATGCTTGTATTGCTAAATTATGGATTTACTTAGATTAACTAAATGTCTTGGCTCAGTTTCACCAGCAACACCCAGAACCTGCCTGACAACATCGAGGTTAAAACAAATTATCCTCCAATCAATAGAAATTAATATGACAGGTCAGAAATTAAGTCATTAACAATAATCAGTCTAGAAAAAAGGTTGTAGAACTATTTATAAAAACCTTTTAAACAGAAGGGAACTACCAAAGAGGATTATGTAGAAATGACAATAACATGGAACAGCAGTGAACCTTCCCAGTAATGACCAGCCTACAAAAATGACTTCAAGAAGGAATCAACAACACACTTATAAATTCTGCTGTCAACCAGAGCAAGGAGAATGTACGACCATCAGCTCGTGACTTCATCCTCAAGGACACTTGGGTTACGTAGCTGGATACTGATCTAAAGCAAAGCAAATCCACCAATGGCTTAAAAGCAGTAATAAAAAAGAAGGTTTTAGAGTGACCTTGTCATAGTCTGACTTAAGTCCAACTGACTCTTACAACAGATCTAATATGCATTATGACTAAATTCATAGTTACATCTGAAGTAAGACAAGTTTTTTTAAAAACTGTCTTACACAATTGAACTGACATTCATGTACGGGCACTGTCTGCAGGGCCGGATTTAGGAGGGTGTGGGCCCCTGGGCTTGAGCCATAGTGCGGGCCATGCTTAATCATGGTTATATAGTTGCACATTAACATGCACACACTATATATAATAAATAAATAAATAAATATTATTTAGATATATATATATGTATATACAGTAGATAGATATAGATATACTGTATATATCTATATATAGATAGATATCTACAGTATATAGATATAGATAGATATCTATATATAGATATATCTATATATATCTATCTATCTATATATATACAGTACAGACCAAAAGTTTGGACACACTTTCTAATTGAATTCAATGAGAAGGTGTGTCCAAACTTTTGGTCTGTACTGTATATATATATATATATATATATATATATATATATATATATATATATAACAGCTATATATATATATATATACATATATACTGTATGTATATGGTGGGGTTTCAACAATGCCACCAAAATCCTCTTCGCCAGTGATAAAATTAAGGCATTCTGACCTTATTCATTCACAAAAATTGAGGTCCCTGAAAAATCTTTCAGGGACCTCAAAATGCAGGGGCCCTGGGCCCGGTAAGCCCATGCTAAAATCCAGGGCTTGACTGTATGTTTGTTTAAATGCACTTTGAAGTCAGTGCTTTCCTTTGCACATTAACATTGTGCATTAGTGTGTTTTAAATTTGATTGACTGCAGTCTTGTACTCTTTTCTAAGACAGATTTATTCCATGGAGGACAAATCAATTATCTCATCTTATCTTACCATAATCAATGAAGGCCTCTTTCCCAAGCAGTTTAACATTACTGCTTACAACTTTCACACAACTGCTTACAAAGTAAACTTTTTTAAAAACAAGAAAATGTAGAAAATGACAAATTTGACTGCCAGTCTCCCTGTATAGTTTTGATGATGCAGTGTGTACAGCCTCCAACTAAATTCATTCAGTAGGCAGTGGACTACTTAATCTTACTGCTGCTGCCTCATTATCAGCCGACACTGGCTACTCTGTGCACTTTGTGGTTTTCTGTGCTTTTCAGAAGGGCTTTGACCTTAATAGTTTATATGGACAGCTGTTTATGTTTTGCAAGATGCAACTCAGACTGTTGTGGTTACAGGGTCATCAGCACTATCACCAATAAATGGAACACCTGCAAAAAAAATAAGGCTACATCCAGACATGCACTGAATGTTAAACTTGTTTGTTACTGAGTCAAAAAGTGTTTCTGCTTGGCTTGTCTTCTAGAAAAAACTAAAACGAGATCTTAGAGTGACACTAGATGTTTTTGTTATTCATTTGATAATAATGAAGAGCAGTGGTGTATTGTTTCTGAACTCTTAACTCTAATCTTAATGGTTTAATTATGTGTGATCTGTTGTATTGCATCTTTGTCAGAATGTGTCTGCAGTTGAAGAGCTCGACCAACTAATTTTATTTTCTGTGGCCAATGAATTAAAACACAGTTGAACTGATTAACCTTCACGCTTTGTAAACATAAATAAAGCTGATCTTTAATACTGCATGCAATATCACACAATCTTGTGATTTCCCCCAAATATTCCATTACATCATCACTTTGTACATGACATACCATCTGGCAGTTAAATACTGTAGCATAACATCATACTGTCTCCCACCCACTGTGGTATGTTTAGAAAGAGGGGGAGCATGACATTATCTCTGGAATACTGACATAAAAGTGTTGTGCTGCCGTATCAAGTTACGTTTATGCACCACCCTTTAGTTGTTTTCTCCATGATGCAATAAAAGTCAAATGCAACTTACTCGTTTGGTGACTCAGCGGCTGGAACATCTACAAAAAAAAAAGAAAAATCAGCAACCATGAGACAAACTATAACCAATAAATGAAACATAGGGCAAGCTTTTTTATTGTAAATACATATATTTTTAATATCAAAACATTGTAGGTCCAAATATGTGATGGATCTTGAACTAATATTGTGATAAGAGAAAAAAAAATCTGTTTTGGGAGTTATCCAAGTATGAAGTTGATTTACAGCTTTTGCATTAGAGCCTCCACTTTGTCTGGTTGTTGAGCACTCCCACTGCAAATGTTGAACAAAACAGGTTTTGTTCAACAAATGCTCTCATCGATTTCTGTTGGATCCAATCAAGTAAACTCGTGTCATCTGATGAGGTGGTGATCGGAATCCCCAGCCACTCTCACTCCTAGGTTGTATAACAGGCCTCCGAAACACATTATTATCATCGCCCAGAACTCCCCCGTGCATCTCAGCAGCCCACTTAACGGATTACCACACATAGATGTGGTAGAAAAGCATTTTAATTAAGCCCTAATCGCTTCACTTTGTCCAACAGAACCTCTTCAAGACCTAAATCCCCTGCTTTATCTGGCCGTGTAATTAGCAGCACCTGTTTGGCACCATTCTCCATGTGGTAAATATATCATACTTATACATAACTTCATCCAATTAAGGGGAAAGTTAGCTCTTCTCTCTAATGCTGACTGCCTCAGGCAACAATCAAATCCAATTAAGTGGAGCTTAAAACCACATAAAATACATTCATTACAACACAAAATCGATCATATTACATAAGAATTATTAAGTTCTACATTTCTAAGCAAATTTATCCAACAGGAGCTACAGCACTGATGCAATGTATGTGCTTATTTATCCTGTTCATAAACAGCTAGATGGCACTGTAGAAGTTAAAGGGATGGACTTGTGGGTTTTGGCTAATTACAGCAACTATAACTGCCTTGTCTCAAAATGATTTACACTTCTGAAGACTAGACAGTGTTTAATTAACTGTGGAACTCCTTCTCAAGTGGAGGGAAATTATATAGTGGATTTTTTTCCACCTTTATGCATAACTAAGTTGCATTTTTTCCCTTCACTTCACATTTATTTTTAATCCTCTTTTGCAGCCTAACAGAGGTGGAGGTCATCTTTGATAACTTGAAGACCCTGAAAAAACTCTTTGTCCACCCATACTGGATTTTTTTATGAACTCTCCTGAGTTAATCTCCAGTGAACATTCTTCATATTTCTATTTGGTAGCTATTTATTTTTCCCTGACCCCTAATCAATTTCCAGCCTTAATCAAAATTAAGTTGTGTGAAAATTTGATTTCAAAACATATCAAATGATTATTAAGCAACATTTTTGATTCTTAATGAGGTCATAATAAATAAATAATGTGTCATTATCATTATCAGTACCATTACTGCTAGTGTTCTAAACACTGAAGTGAATACATACATGTACACATACAATCTCACTGTAAAAATCTTAGATAGGAAATCAGTCAAGTTTCAGACGTTTTGTGTTGCATCAGTACTGAGGTCACAGAACACACTTCAGCTCAAGTTTATGTTACTATGTCATTACTAGATCAACAGTTAAATAATATTATGCTCAATGTAATAAACATGTTTTTAAACATCCCAGTTTACATCTGCAAAAATAAACAATTAAAAATTTCTTTAAAAATATGATAGAATGTTGTAAATGTCTCAGAGGTAAATATGAATGACTATTTAAAATCATAAATTCTTAATTAAAAAAACAATCATGATTAGTAATTGCATTTTAACCCATTTTGAAAGTGAAAAAATACTTTGAGAATACTGCAGCGATTCAAAGTTTTCAACTTCTAACCCACAAAACATGTGTAAGTGTACACTTCAGCACTTAAAGGACCAATGGAAAAGGACAGAAAAGTCAAAAAAGCTCATTATACTACAATTCAGATGTATTTTGACAGCATATGTTATTAAAATAATGGAATTAATATGTTAATACCCAACCTGTAATTTAAAGATATTTCTAAAGATTTTCTCAAAGCTCCACATTTAGTGCAGCATGACTCCTAGCAGAGTCCCCAAGCCAATGGGAACCACTACTGTGGTGTTAAGATCATACACATTTTAATACATAAATTACTTTAATGTAATTTGCATTTTCAGAAAATTAATTCTTACATTGAGACAAATTTGGCAGACACAAAATCTGTAATGGGGATCCAATGTGTTGATTGAGACATCTCTAATTAGCTCACAGAAGCTTATTCTGTCTGACATGGGCTGTATCAGATGGTACAATAAAATCATTTGTGCAGATCTTTTCTATTGTCTTTTTTTGTTGTTATTTTCAAGGTCCACTATTATATTTCACTTGCAACCATCATCTTAGTACCGGTAATATAAATCTAAACATTAGAAACATTAGATGAGGTGCCTTTTTTCAGTGTGTAAATGAAATTTGAAGAGAACATGTTGGTATGCATTTTCTGTTTTCTTTTATTATGCAAGATGTTATTTAGTCTTGGCACAGTTTTTGTTAGATTTACATTGGTTAGAATAGCTGAATCTGAGGTAATCAGATTCACTGACAAAGAATGAAAATGGGGCTGACACATCAATGCTGAACAACAAGCTAAGGAAAAGCATAACATAATGGATACATACTGCAACATCACATTTAATTTCTATCTGCAAATTGGTAATTATGTCTTTTTTTATTTTTGTCTTTTACTTTTTACAAACAATAGATGCATGTGTGAAATTCAAAAACCAAAGGAGATTCAGTAATAGCTTTACAGGGCAGATTAGCTCAATAGCCTTTTTTAACTACTTTAAGTACAATGAACCAAACTCGGTAACTTCTTCATGAGGTGATAAAATAACTCCTGTCATGTTAAAATTTTATTTTATTTTTGCAAAGATGGATTTAAATGTTAATTACTATCTTTGGTGACTATAAATTCTATGAGACCTGATAAAGACTTGTCGTATTGTGTGTGTAAAAGACCTTAACATTGAGACTAGCATGCACCATCAGCTACTTGTGCAGGTTCAGCAACTAACTTTTAAGATGAACCATACTGAAAAAGATGTATAATCCACTGCTACAGCAGACTAAGCATTTAATCATCTCTAAGAATGAGTGGTGAAGATTTATTTAGCTTCAGTTTAAATAGAACAGTCTGAAAATGAGTTACCAGTGGTGGGAATTGAAGCCACAATGCTCTCTGGTCCAGCAGGAGATGGATGTTTAAAATGCTGTGTGCAGTCTGTAGCTACAGCACCTGATGCCTCGTTGTTGTCATTTTTTGGCACACAGACAGGTGTAATACATTCCGAGGTGACGTCTTCCTGAGCTTTTTCCTCATCTGTGCTGTCATCAAACATAAACTCTTCCCCTTGCTCTTCATCATCCTCCTCTTCATCATCTTTTGGTGGTTGGTGAGATATCGCAGACGACATTACTGCAGAGAGAGTCAATATCAAGTATGTTAAAAATTAGTTAGCAGGTAGATCTTTTACAACACATTTAAAATTAAAATCATTGTAAAACAGCAACAAACGGATCATTTCAGCATAGCATTTGTATGAAAATATCATATAGTACATTATGTCTACTTTTTAAATGAACATGCACCAATCTGCTAATATTTTTATCTAAAAAGTATTATAATATGTACAGTCACACTGGTAGATAGTAAGTTTTGATGGATACATTGGTAGATGTTGTTTTATTTATAAAGTGAAGTGTTACAAACACTAATAAAAGAAAAAAAGTTGCAGGTAATTTGATGAAGGAGTTTTAAACTAAGCAGAAAATTAAGTATTATTCTAGGATGTGATATGATTTCTACTGAGCTTAAAGCTCAAAACAAAGTGCAAAGAATATTTATGTGCAAAATGTGTATATCAAATATATGGGCACGAATTTCAGTCATAAATATTTGGTACTTTAAAATCCGAATTAGCTGTGATTTGAATTTTGTAAACTTAAAAACAAAATGGCTCAGAATTGTATTTTTGTGCATCCATAAGGAGCATATTTATACAATATCAACCTATTTTAGAAGAAGAAAAAGAAAATATTTTCTGTACATACAAACATTTATATACTGCTCTTTCAGGTCTTTTTTAAAATATCTCATAAAATTTATATTTATTGTCTGTATTGGCTGTTTCACAAGCTGTTAGCATGTGAAACCTAAGTCAAATTCCTTGTTTGTGTATACAGACATGGCCAATAAATCTGATTTCTGAAGGAGAAAAAAAAATATTAAGACCACATTATAACCTGCAACCTGCAGATTCACCTAATGTGAATTAACATGGAGACATAAATCAGATACCCATAGCTCCCACTCGTGTTATTTAAGGCACAGTAAAAAGGTAAATAGTCTGGAAGAATGGAATGTGCTCTTATCTCTGTAAACATGCCAAAGCTGCTTAACTAAACAGCCGCATAAAAAATAAATTAGAGATAAAAAAAAATCTCTGTTGTACAGAACAGCACTGAACCGAAATGTACTTTTAGCACTTAATCTACCCTTAACAAAAGGTCCTTCAGTTCATGCAGAACTGACTGTTAAAAAAACAACTTTTCAAAGAAAATATATAAATGACTTATTATTAAAAAGTAGCAAAAGTAATTTATATTTCAAACTAATGCGGAGAAATAAGGCATGAATTGAAATTCAAGCACAGTAGTAACATATAGACATTTGAGAAACTGGGTGCTTAATTACAAAGTCAAGAAAAGGCAGAGCTATAGATTAATTAAGATACTCCCAACAACCAACACAAGTTCTCTAAAGTTGTAGACCCCAATTACCTTGGAGGGAGATTTTATCTTATCAGTGAAAACATGCCAAAAACTTCCTTGATGTTTTGGAAATTCTGTTTGGCTACTATGAAAATGTATTAACCAAGATTCAACATTAAGTTGTTTATGTACTTGGATGTAGGATGGCACTTTTGGGATTTAAAACTAAGAAGTTCAGTGCAGAGAGTTATTCACAATTTACACAGTTGATGTAGAATTCAAACAAATACTAAATACATAAATGTCTTTGCTCCTTATTGCCAACTTCCCACACACCTATATGGGAAAGTGATATTAATACTTTTTATATGACAATTGCATCCCATTTAAAAGTTTTATTTCAGCATTAGCAATTGAGGAACTATGCCATACCTAATAGCATGGATTTTATTTACATAATAAAGTTGAAAATTGCCCTTTAAATGTGTTTTGTAATGAAAACTTGTTGGCTACAAGTGAATTTTCATTAATTGACAGAACAATGTAACAATGTTCACCACTGTACTGTGAATCCTTCCAAATCTTAATCTTGAATTATTCTTTGTAGCTGTAGAAAGCAGTTCTGTTGTTATAAATTAAAATAGGTATTTTTCATGGGGCAGTTTGAAAAATACTGCCCCATGAAGAAAAGCAATACTGCAATACTGCCCCATTGCGTTCTGACCTACATAGAACAAAGAAAACTCCCTCAATGTGTTTTCAGTAATGAGTGGTGAGATGTCAAATATATGCATTGGTATAGATAATACCTGGAGGTATTAAATCTTGACCAACAGTTCTTTTGTGATTTTTCAAAGTGGCTTTTGTCTATGATGAGTATGCTTTTCAGTGCATGTTAATTTACCACTTCAGAATGTAGCATCTGCTTTCCTCTTTGAGGAACGTTAATGGACGTGGTCAGCACACTCTGTGCAATTTCAACAATCATAAAGAACTTGCACATGTCACATTGTTCAAGCTTTATGTTATAAAATCTTAATAATAACTAATTTCACTATGTTAGCTGGATGATTCAATGAGACATCTGATTGTACGATTTCTCGTAGCAACAGAGCCACATCACAAACGTTCAACGGAGTCACTCCCAAAGTGGGGAGCCAGCACCGCCTCTGACTGTTATTTTAAGAGGGACAGGAGAATTAAAGAAAAACAAAGTAACTAAAACAAAATTATTGTTTGGGGTGAGGAATGCTCTTATTAATAGTATTAATAGACAGTTATGTCTGAAGAATAGATCCATCTAAAAACTGTAAGGTCACATTTGTGAACATTTTTTGTTTTCTCTACACACTTATTTTAGGATATCTATTTGGAGACAATTTGAAAGTTAATATCTAATGTTAATTTGTTGTGCTTCTGATTCTCTGAAAGAAAAAAAACCTCAAAAATTTTATGATTGTAATATGCAATATTTGAAAGTAAATAGAAAAAGGAATTCTTGTTTGGGGAAAAAACAACAGGGGATACTGCATTAACAAGTGAGGTTCTCGACCAAAGTCTATACACTTAGTGATTCTTTTGTGGGGGCATTTTACAATTTTCCACTATTTCATATTTTGCATATTCTTTTTCAGTTCTCTTTTCTCAGTCCTAACATGCTGCTACTAGTATAAACTTAGACCCTGAGGGATGAACAGAGGCAACACTGATTCAGATGTACTGGGTTTTATCAGCAAAACAAGTTTTCCCTAACCCAGTTGCTTGAAGCCAGGATCGTAACTGAAAATCTGAAAATCCAGTTTAATAAACTGCACCACACCACTTTAAAAACCACTTTTAATGCCTTTTGTTTGTTTTCAGGGTGGAGGTGGCATTAATTATTTAGCATTTTTAAGATGAGCAATTCATTCAAAAATCACTCATTTGTGTACAACTCCAGGAGACCACTACAGCCTTTGGACCATTTTTCTTCTTCTGCACCACAAACAAAGCTATGTTGTTTATCCCACTCACTGGTCAAAATAACAATGATCCTTTTGTGGCTGGAAAACTTCTCTTCTGTTCTCAGAATTCATTGTTTCCGCATTTATCAGAGCAGCACAGATTAGCAACAGGTCATTTTGGGTGGTCATTGAGTGACCTGTGTCATGGCTAATGCAGAAAGTAACTTTTAGTTGGAAAAAGTCTTACATTTTTATTCAAAAACCAGCAATGCAAAGTTTAATTCAATTCAAAGCTACTATCCTCAGATTAAAGCTATGCTGACTGAGCAACCATTCTCAAATGTGCACTTGAGTGAGATGGAGTGAGCAAAACAAACGGACAATCTCGGGGGTGTAAAAAGCTGGTATCTTGAATTAAAGTTCTACCGGCTAATAGAAATCTGCAACCTTAAAGTTTTGCTTCCGGTGAGTTAAAACGTCAGGTATCTTCGATGGCTTTTTTTCCCCCTTTCTTTTAAGCGTATAGGTATTTGGACAGTACATCAAAAAGATTGCTGCTTAGAAAAATAAAGAGCCCCAAGAGTGGAGCTGTGTGAAAGCTATTCTTATAGGGAAAATAAGACACATCACAGAATAGAGATGAAACTAGTCATACACACCCTGTCTCTGACCTACATAGAACAAAGAAAACTCTCTCAATGTGTTTTCAGTAATGAGTGGTGAGATGTCAAATATATGCATTGGTATAGATAGATATTGTTTCTATTTACATGGGTAATGTATGGCCCTCTGGGACATTCGCATACAGTGTAATTCAATACCATCTTGCTTTCTGTAAGATATTTCTCTGATTTGCATACAAAAGTACTTGGTACTCCTCCACCTTCTTTCCATCCAGCCTTTGATAACAGTGGTGCATCTGTTCAGTGACTTGGCAGCTGATTTATGTTGCCCAAGTCCTTCTCAGCTCCCTGTTATATACAACTCCATTTTAACAAGTAGCAATCCTAGGAAATCTTTTTTTTTTTTCATTATAAACTTTACAACACAAGCAACTTATAAGAAGTAAGTTGTATTTGAAGCCCCGAATGATTTGCAAATTTGTTGTGCTCTTTTGTAGCTCTTGCAACAGTTTCACAAAGAATGTTTAACCAATAGAAAACATTTCCAAGAAGGACTGGTATGAAACAGACGGGTATATGGATAGACAACAGCAGACAACAGCAGCTGGTGATGACTAAAAAAAACAGCATTGCAAAACCTAACAGAAAGTTACTGCAAGCAGAAACACTTTAAGGTTTTCCTTTTGAGAAAGTGGCACACAAACACTCTATGACAGACCACTGACAACAAAATGTACCAGGAAGAAGCAATTCTGCCTCGAGCTCTACTTCCTTCTTCAGCATCCCTGCAGACTTCCTATCAAGAGATTCTGATGTTATTTGGCCAATTTACAAACTGCAAACAGCTACTTGAGAACAGATGGAATATGTCTTTTTTTCGCTGTCAAAAAGCATGACAATCTAAGTGGGAGGCTGTTCACAGGCATTTGTGGATTTCATGGATTTGTTTCAACACAAAGCTACCCTAGCAATAATTTTTTTGAACACAAAGATCTATAACTCTATTGGATAGATCTTACATATGGTACAGTTATTTTATGCTTAACATTAATTAAATTTCAGGTTGCCAGCTGACATTTTAAATGCCATAATGATCTGCACACACTGCGTGATGGGGTTATTGACATGCCTTAGAGACCCTTTATTCTTATTTTTTCTCAGGTTTACTTTCATTTTGACAACTTTCAAGACATGCAAGAATATGTTATGCATTCGGGAGTCAGTTTGGCCTTAATTTGCCCTCTGCTGAGGAGAGTAGCGTCAGTCCACAACAGCAGTGTGATGCTGAAGAAATCCCATTAATCAAGGACACAGTGAGAATAACCTCTACCTCCTATCTGCCATTGTTCTCATCTCACAACAGTGAACTGAACTTGATTTTGTGTTGTACTGTTCACATACTGAACAGAGACAAGAACACACCTCTATCAACCAAGTTATCTTATTTATCATGGAATGCACAAAATGCTGAAAGTAAAAGAAAATATAAAAAAAAAACAATTGTGGTGCAGGATCCTTAAATTTTCTTGTAAAAATAAAATGTATATAAGGAGGTTCTAAATCTAAAACAGATTTTAGATGTCAAGATTTATGGATTTATTAATAGTATTATTCCTGTTTTGTATCTACATTTTAAATGGCATTTTGTTAAACTAGCAGTCAAACAATAATTCATCTTAAATATGTCCATAATAATAAAAAAAAACAACTAGAATTACTCTCTCAACAAGTCTATAAACTCAACCTCTCAAAACTCAAGTCTCAGCATGAAAAAGTATCATCATTCCCCAATGTTTGGAGTCTTGTGTTGGATAAGCTCCAAAAATTATTCTACCGTGAATACAATATGCAAAGGTTAAGATGCTAAGGTGAAATCTTGTATTTCGTCTGCACGTTTGTCTGAGCTGACATCAGTTATTATATTAGCAAATCCATTAACATGTATTTTAGATACTGCACAAACCAAAGTGCTTAAGGATGATTCCCTTTATTGATTGTCAGACTGTTATATCCCTAAGGAAGTTGTAATTAAACCACTGTTTAAAGGCCTTGACTGCATCTTAATATTTTTACCATCATCCTTTTCATCAACATCCCATTTATACAAATAACAGTAGTTATGTTCTTATTTACCGGATTAAAGGTTTTGAAAAGCATTATGAGACTTCAAGCTTCACCATACAGACACAGCTAAATAAAAAGGTCACCAACGAGCTACTGACTGCATCTGAGAAAGGTCTCAGATCATTCAACAATATTGAACAAAAACGTTTCTGCAAGTTTATATGAGACTACTGATATTTTGGGAATAGTTCTTAAGTGATTAATGTTCTTATTAAAGTCTTTTCAAGTTTTCTTTTTACAAATGTCATTCATGGAGTTCCTCAGGGTTCCTTTACGGGTTACTTCATTGGTCAGGTGATGACACACAGCTATATATGTCTAAGCTCATCTGACTTTTGTCATTTGGCTAAAATACAAGCTTGTGCAAAAGAGATGAAAATCTGAATGTTCTATTTAGAAAATTCTAAATATATATATTTTTTATGTTTTATAAAATTCTGAGAAACTGAAACAAAACAGAAAACAAATTGACAGCTGTATAAGTGTTCATTTGTCTTTATGTTGGAATACAGTGACAATCATTTTGAAAAAAAAGATGATATCGTGTGTCTTAAATTATTGATTTCTCTCATGAGAAATATGTTTATCAGCTTGCTTAGCATGTGAAGTAGATTTGGTCTCCTAGCCAGTTTCTGCCTGGCTATGCTCCAGAATAAATTTTACTGGAAGGCCTGTGACTTGGAGCAGAGTGGCAACAGTTGTGACTTGTATATATCTAAATAAAAACAATATTGAGTCTATAAAAATATTAAGAGCAGTGACGAAGTTATTTTATACCTACTCTTTGTTACTGCCTTTAATGTTATTTTAGGTATTGGGTTATCTTTACACGTTTGAGCTTAGGGTAACAAAATACAATTCATAGTGTCAGCACAAAATAATTCCACATTTTTACTCCCTAAAACCTTAGTTACAGCCAGTTTTTCATTTTTCCTTTAGCAGATGTGGTGATAAAAAGAAGGAGAAGCCAATCATTTCCAGGCAAATGCACTATTGCTGCAAGAGAAATGGTATAAAACTGATATGTGATAGCAGCTAAGGACAGTAAGTAAAACTCCTGCATCTTCAGCAGTAAACCTCCCAAAAGATATAATCTAACTATTACCTGTTTAAATATTAGCTTTAAGACAAGCCTGAGGTTCTTAGTCTGAACTTCCCTGAGTTGTGCTTCCCATGTGCAAAGTTTTGCACCATGCAAAGCTCCATTCTAATGTGGTATGAATTTATACAAGCAAATGTTAATCAGATTATGGCTCAAACAGCTGATAAATAGCAAAACAACAAAACAAACTAGTGCAACTCACTCCATTACTTTAAAGGAGTTGGAGGTAATCGGTTACAGATTGCAGGTTAAGGTGAACCCAGTCTAAAACTGACTAGATTGAGCAGAAACAAGTAGGAGCCCTGCGCGAACAAATCCTGCTGCTGTAGGTGATCACCAAATAGTTGACTTGCCAAATAAAAATGCCAAAATTACCAGAAAGACAGAAATTGTCCAGGATTGCTGCTGAATACATTTGCATGGACCGCATCCTTGTTTACAATATATTTGTATGCACAAGATCCATGTTTCCAGTCAGATTTATTTATAAATCACATTTGGAAACAAGAAATAATTACTAGTTTCTTTTTTGTATGGAATCATCTTTTATTTGTTCTTTAGTAGTAAAATTTGTTTGTATCAACAGGCAGGCTGAATGACAAATGAAAGCACACAGTGGCAGACTAAAGATAAGCAATTATAATAGAATAAAAATAATTACAGGACTGAATCAAGAGGTATGTACTTCAACGAAAGGCATCAACAGTTATATTAATTGCTATGTTGTCCATTGTTTTCCCAATCAGAAAAGTTACACACTTTTCTAAACAAAGGCTGAATAGTCTTCCACTTATTATTTTTGCCTGAATCAATAAAGTGACAATATTATCATCTTGTAATTAAGTTGTATTTTCTTTGCCCTCTTAAATAAAAAGAACAATCTATCTTCAAAAAATCTTGAGGTATCAAAACTGGCATTGAGAATCAAGTATTTTTCTAGATATTCCAGTCAATGGAAAATATGGTAAACTGTTTTTTTTTTAAAGCCCCAGTCAAATCAGGATAATGTGTATAAAAATATACCAGTGAAAAAAAGGCTGTTGATCTTCAGAAGATTTCATGCATCAATACAAAAAAATCTTCCTCCGATTGTGTGGAAATCTAGAATGGAAACTAACAGAGCACAACTATAGGTAACAGTGTGCTTGATCTGATTGGATCTTGGATTGTGTTATTTGAAGAGATTACAGGAAAAACTGTGATTTGTGCTTGAATGAAGTGGTGTGAGGTTTATAGGAAATTACTTTAGATAAACATCAAGAAGTATTCTTGAATTCTCTCCACAAGGTAAATGATCAGACATTCTCAGATGACTGTTATGGGCTTGTTGTACATTACAACACTGAACATGTGGAAGGCGTGTCACCACTATCAAATGACTCATTGTGCAGTTGGGCATCAAGGCCTTGTAAATGATGGCAGTGAGAACAAGTTTTATCTATTGAAAGAACATGGCTGTCATGTGACAGAAGTATTTGTAATAATTACAACCCATGTATGTGTTACATATGCTTGGATTGTGGATGTTTGTTGGGAGTCCTGGACTGTAACTAAGGGAGAAAAGTCCTGAGAGTTTCTTACATCCGGAAAAGAAGGCTGGAACAGTGCGTTAGCCTCAAAATGCAAATTTCTTTGGTCTGAACACAGACTGTGTCAGAGGTCCCTTAGCTCCCTCCCTCTCACCCCTTTGCTCCCTGAATCCCCCTACTCTTATTCTACTGAACAGCAGCGTGAAATCCATCCTGGGAGGGGCTTTTGTACTCCGGGAAGCAACCGTCAAAACTAGAATGGTGTAGGCCGGACCCCGGCCAGAGGATCTCTTTTTATGGCTTGAGGGACAAGAAGAGCTGTGTAGTGAAGCTGAAAAACAGCGGGCTATAGGTGTGGATTTTGGATGAGCTCAAAATCCCTCACTCATCCTGCCTGGAGTCTGTCACAGAAATTGTGGCTATCATAACAAGGCCTCCTGCTCTGTATCCCTGCCGGCTCTCTGAGGCAGGCCTAAGGTTTAATTGTCCATGATGTTGTGTACTTTGCTAAAGGGCTTCAGTTTATCGGCCATTCCCTTCCTCTGCTCTCCTCCTCCACATTTTCTTGTGCTCTCAGTTGCCGGTATAGCTGTCAGGCTGCAACACAGACAGGCACAAACCAGCACACCCACCCCCAACTCCACTCCATCAATAGCCCCATTTGGACAAAGCTGCTGTCTTTGCAACATGCTAAACGAGCTGACAGAGGAAGGAAAGCTAGAGGAGCGACAGAATGAGGTACATAAACAGGCAGTGTTTCAAGGAAATAAGTAAATACACATCTCACCTTCTTGACAGCAACAGTAGACTATGTCCTCCAAGAAGCTTCAGGCACTCCCTGGTGACCCTTTAATCCTGAAAACATCCCATAAACAGTCAGCTGTTACCACAGCACACTCATCTTTACAGTGTCCTTTGAGGACTGTGAGTGGTTGAACACAGATTTGAATTCTCCTGTGCTGTTTACTTTCCCACAACTTCTCCCCGGCACCGTTTGCACAAGCAGCTCTAGATGAGGTAACCTTCTTAGCTCCCTCCCCTTTCTGCCGCTTCCTCTTTTGCCTGTCGGGTTCTGTTCTACACTAAATCTTTCCTCTCAGACTTATTTTTTTTACATACCCCCCACCCTATGCCCCTTAGCCCATGTAGTTCCAATCTGTCCTTTCTTCAGTTGTTTCCCTCCTCCCACTTCGCAGACCCCTGCTGCTACCCACAGAGCAGCACAAAGAAGGGCAAGGGGATCTCAGTCACTGCTGGCCAATAGGAGACAAGCAAGGCCATACAACTGGCCAATAAGAACGCAAAAGCAAGGAGTTTGAACCAATCGCGAGATAAAGTGGGATGGACATATGGAATAAGAGGCAATGCTGTTTCTTAGAACTTCCTGTGTAGGGTAAATGTGCTCATGGACAATGCTAGAGTAAGTTATTTTAATTTTCAGCTAATGGCTGAGATTTTTCTCCATTGGTTTTGTGTGGGAAAAAAATCTCTGAGTAAATCTTTGGTGAGAGATTTAAATGTGCTTCATTTAGCCTACAAAGTACAAGGGCATTATATCTTTATTATCCCCAAGAGACAATTTGGTTTACAGCTGTCAGTAATATATGAGCATTAAAAAAACAGAAACTACATTCAAACTGCTCATAGGTTATAAGTCAGAGGGGTTATCACTGGAATAACATCCCTTTTAATGTTGAACACCTTGGCAGGTTGTTTTTCATTCTAATTGAAGAAAATCAAACTTCCTCTTCAATTAATAGTATAAGTCAGCCATCTGATTTTTTTTTCTCAGTCTTTTTTTTAAAATTCCCAAGCAGTGACATCAGATGACAGGAAATGCAAGAACAGGTTCAATAACTCAAGATAAATTATTGTTTCATAAAAATGATGTTAATATTTAAACTACAAACCTGGACACAAGAGTGCTTGTGGTGCTGATATTTTTGACGAGACCACTGATGTAGGTTTCTGTTTGCTTAGCATAATTATTTATATGGAGGATTTTGGAGGAATTGCTTAATCAATGACAAATGCAATTGGCTGAGTTAAATAGATAACTTTTTACTGTTTTTATTTTATATTAATCTAATGGTATGATTTAATTGGTTTGGAATGAATATGCTGTATTTTATCTGAATTTGGACAGATTTGGATTCTATATACTCTATTGAACAAAATTTTCATCTCAACTGATTTATATTTGATGTAAAAGGGTGCAAAATATATAAATTTTATCCTATGAAATACTAGGAAACTGTTGGAGAAGCAGCAGAAAACCAGTATTCCTGAAAGTAAGCTTCTAATATGTGTATGTGTGTGGATTTTATGATTTTGTTTTGTTTTTCAACTAGATCAATGTCTGTATTTCTGCTGTGAAGAATAATTGCAGCCCTAAAAGGCTTGAAGCAATAGATACGACCACAAGGGAAACCAGGTAATGTGTGAAGTTTAGTTCGAATTTTTGATTGCTTTAATTAAGTGCAAAGTCCTTCTTAGCTCAAGCTCAATTATTCATGTACATGCCTTTACATTTGTCTGCCAGAAAAACTCCAAAGCAAGAAATGATCACACACTGAGCCGTCTTGTCCAGAGTATTTACTAAAACACATTGAACAAATACACAGAATACAAATAAAAAGATGACAATTTCACTTTTTGATTCAATTGCCATACAGCACAATTATCCATAACCATAACACTGCTTGGAGCTCATTGTCTGTAAAGACATGCTGCCACCCCTGGAAAGTGAACCGTCAGACGCTTCACATGCTGTGCATTTACTGCAACAAAGGTGCCTTTTATCAGGGTCTTTTATTAGCTTTTAAAGCCATCATAATAAGGAATACATACATTGTTGTTAACATCTTTATATTAGACTGAAGTCTTTTAAACGGACAGTACATTCATACTGACTTCAGTTTGATTGCATTTCATTGAAATATTGTGTTTGATGTCACCACTCCAGAGGAAAAAGACTTAAATTTGATTGATGAGCACATGTCGTGCACATAGCAGTTCTATGGCAACACGATTCAGTGGACATTCATGTTTTTTTTTTCTTCATTTTTTTTACAAATAGAAAAAGAAATCTATATGATACGAGCTTCATTCTGAAAAATCGTTCAAGTATTTACAAGTTCTGAGGTCCTATCTGTTAATAGCCTAATACATGTCATGGTCAAGTATTTGATGGAATGAGCAAAAACACAGATGACAACAATGAGCACCTAGAAACATTCCACGGAAACTGATTTGATGCATTTCCAGATACATCACATGACGGTGTCGAAATTATAATGTCTGCAAAATTAAGTGAGTTTCCAGCCATAGCAAGTTGAGAGATTTTTGGGTAAAGATGCTGAAAGTATATAATCTGACTGAAGAAAGAAAAACAAGCATCCTCAGGTAATTATTAAATTTACCAATCGAGGATTAAAAATACTTGGGATCAATTTCATATAACAATCTTTTCACTGGTAGAAAGCCATTTAAGTTAGGAATTAGTGACAGAAACAAAGATACACTGCACTTTGGAAAAAGAGAAAAAAAGACAAACACAATTTTGTATAAAAGTATTTGCCTCCTTACAGATTTCTTCAATGTTAGTGTTTTTGAAATTTGCAAGACTGGAATTCAGCAACACAAAAAAATCAGCATACATATTTTTTATACTTACAAATTTTGAGCTTAAACTGCAGAGGAAAGTGTAGAAGACTTTTTGGAGGTTAGTGGTTTCATCATCTATGGAGCCAAATGGTACAAAAAAAGGAAACACATAGGTTTGAAGTGCCACCAAAACAAGACCAAAGCACAGCAATATGGCTGTAACATGTTATATCCCTACCATAACACTGCTTGGAGCTCATTGTCTGTAAAGACATGCTGGCCACCCAGAGGGTGGCCAGGGTGGCCTTGGCCAGGGTGGCCTTGGCCACCCCGGAAAATTTCTTGCCACCCCATTGACTGCACCAGCAGAAACCTCTAACCTGTTTAATAAGTTATACTCAATTCAAAAAAGAGCAAACAGACATCTTCTTCCATCAATGCATAAATGCAAAATGAAATAAATAAATACATAAATGAGTTAAATAAATCTAGGCAAATATTTTGGGGGCACCACTGTGGTTCAACCAGGGTAGTTATAAGTAAGTATGAGACCCTAAGCAGAGCTTTATTTGGGGTTCATCTCTAAATTTTTTTGGCTGGATTTTTAAGCCCGCCGTCTTTAACAGTACCATGGATAACCCATTACAGTATTCATTCTTAATCTAGTTACAATTAAAGTCTGCACAAAACATATACCCAGCTCAGACAAATTCAGCAGATAATTCGATTATGAAACTATGAAGGTGTCTTTCTCATTATGTGTTTAATTGGTGCAAAATATCCAATATGAATTCAGATTTTTCTTGGTTTCTCAGGTAAGCAAGGCTCCCTAAGCAGTTGCAAGGGTTAATATATTCAGTTTATAATAAGATTAGTAACAAAAATCACTGTTTTCTGTTAAATCCAATGCTCCAAATACATTTTACGAGTCAAATAAAAAGATAGCAACACAAACAGAACAAACAGTAAAAACAAACAAAAAACTGCACAGAGTAACAATGTGCAACCCTGGTCCTTTAAAATTGGAATGAGAACACATGCAACTTTAGACTGTGGCACCACCTCTTTTACAATCTGTGCCTCAGCAAAGAAAAGACACTGCATCAAAGAGTGGGTTATTCCCTTATAATGTTATCAAGCAAGTTTATGCATCTGTTTTTATTACAACTTAAATAGAAGAATACAAAAACTCAGATCCTAACGTGAGCTGAATGTGACAATGAGACATAAGCATGTATTTTTGTTAAAAAGGGAAGAAGGAAAGTACTTGGACATAAAAGAGAAAATGAAACTTGTTAGTTCTTACTCTCACTTGGTCTGAAGAGAGAGGCCTAGCAAAAAAGTTCCAGTTTATGGTCCCACTGTGGTTTATGTGGGTGTAGCACTACAAGCAACATTAACATTCAAACAAAAAGTCACAAACTGTTTCCAGTACAAAACAATTTAAAATGAAAAATCTTCTGTAACTTACATTTTTTTGGCTGGATTTTTATGAATAATGCTTAGACCTGAACATCTGTTTTAGCTGTTGTTGTTATTTTCACTTTCATTAGATCTTCGTGATGTAAAATAAATTCCAGTCTCCTAATATGAACAGCAGAAGATGCCACTCTTGAAAAGTGATGCAGCTAGAAGTAGCGACATGTTCAGCAAGAACTACTTTCTCAACGTTACCAGCAGGTGGCAGTCTTCACAGGATTCAGATAAACTTTTTGCAAAAGCATACAGTACATGGTAAAGGTTTTGATTTCCTCGATCACCAATATTCTATAACATAAAGGATAAAAACACATGTTCATGTACAGTAACTTTGAAGATACTCATGTTCGAAAACTATCGACTCAAACAACAACTGAATTTCTCTCCTCTTCACATAGAACAAGCTTCAGAGCAGCACAGTCACAGTGTAAAGGGGTTGGCAAATCCAGAAAAGCAAGGGGTTGCAAGCAAATTTACAAAGTCACAGCTTGCAAAAATTAAATAAATAAAACTTACATTAAAAGATAAAGACGAGCTCCAATAAAGAGCATCTGACTCTTGACTTGATTGAGTTTTACTTTATAGTGCAGACCTTCCAAAGTCCTCTTCTAAAAAAAACTGCTTCATCTTCCCTCCTGATTCTCAGTTTTTCTACAAATAAAGCAAATAGCTACTGAAACACCTCTATAGGATCCTTGAAAGATAAAAGTGCAACTTTTTTGATAGATACATGTATACGGATGAAAAAGTTAATTGCCTTATCCACTCATAGCCGAGCTTCAGTTAGCAGATTATGAGATAGGAGGGAAAAAAATGAAGGATGTAGCATAAGACAAGGGGAGCAGTCATCCATTCAGATTCCATCCCTGGGAGTTTCTGACCTCAGGTCAATTATACAGAACTGGTCTAGTCCTCAATACAGATGACATCACTGGCTTTGCCTGACTTGAGTTCAGGCGTGGCCCCGTCTCTGAACGAGTCAAGTGATTTCTTGTCCAAATGGCTTGTAGGAGGCGGGGGGCCATTAGATGACACTGAGGAAGGAAATACTTCAATCTTTAGTTACTTGCATTTAGAATTTAAAAATACATCTTCAGCACAAAGAGTACAAAAATAGCTTGGTTGCATTTATCCATTGGATTTCTTGTTTAAACTGTAGAAGCTTCTGGGCACTAAAGTCAGATCCAGCAATTAATCAGATTAAGATGGACAAAAATGCCATTACAATATAGTACTAAGAAGTGAGAAACAGTAATGTTTTGCATTTATGACACTTTTCTAATCTGTTAAAATGATTGCTTTCAACATCTGTTTCTTTATACAAGTGTTATCTTTCACAGTAAATTAGTTTGCATTGCTTGTGGCAGCAGCTATGTCCCTCTTGCACTATGTCACTATGAGTTACAGCGAGTGTTGCCTGTTACCGCTGACGTAAGGTCCAAGGGGCATCTGGCTGTAGTTGACCATAGGCTGTCCGCCTGGTCCTCTGAATCCCCCACCAAAACCGCTGCTGTACATCTGAGAGCAGCCAAAGCCTCCCTGGCTAAAAGGCTGAAAAAAACAAAACACAAGAAAAATGGATTATCTCGCTGTAAGCTGCAAGGTTATATGAATGATTTATCAGAGAAAAACAAGAGGTCAATCATCTTTGCATGTTGAAGCTGCAAGTACACAGTATGAATAACTGCATCTCATCAATGTTACCAGAACTGTATTTTTCTTCCAGATAAATTGACTTTCTGAAGGAGGAACGCACATTAATAAAAACTGCTAATAAGGTGTGTCAAAATGACAAAGAGAAAAATGGCAACAAAACATCAATGTCAGACAAGACAAGCTATTTTGTCCTACTTTACAAAATAACCCGTTAAATAACAGTGAATCAAAACAAACACTTAAACTCTGCTAAGATGCAACACTAGAGAAGAAAACAATGAGACAAATCAATTTTTATTTAATCCTTAGGGAGAAAAATGTGAACTTAGTGATGAAAGAAAACAATATGAGTGGATTTTTTTAAATTCCCTTTTTGTCATAAGATGAAGGATGTCATGCTCAAACTTTGGTTTTGTTCAACACTTTAGTTTTTTGTGTTGGTTTGAGCTCTGATTTGAGTTGTAGTTCCTGTTATATTTTGGTGATCTGGTTTCTCTATTGCACTGTGTTCTATTAACTTCTTGTTGTCTCCATAACACGTGTTCTTGAGTATATTGTGACTTTTGACATTAGTACTATAAAGCCCCCTCAGATGAAACTCTTCAGCAGCTGTTCCATATTCATTTAGCAATTGCACCTATTCCCACTCAACACCCCATGCTCCTGTTTTTACCCTGTCTGGTACTGAGTCACTTTGTATAAGCTTTGGAGTCTTTATTCATTAAAACTAATTAATTAATTAATTTCACTTAATTAATTATGTCAATTTTAACACATTAAAATGTTAAAATTAAATAGCTTGTTAGTTGTTTTGTTTTGTTTTACATAATGCTATTTTTGTTTACTTATTATTTTTGGGTTCTCTAGTAATGGCTCTGATTAACCTTTAGTATTGTAGCTGGCTTGTCACAGACTTATTTTTATTTTTTTAATGGCTGGGATTTAGAAAATGCATGGTAGTATTATTTTTATTTATGAAGCTGCTTTGACTCTGTTGTTTCTACTCTATCTATTTGGAGTAATTAGAGTATTTAACTGTTAAGGGAAGCCAAGAAAGGTAGACAATAGGAAGCAGTATCCATTTTTAAAGCAATCTGACTATTTTCTTTCAAACCGTCATCTCACCTGCTGTGGTGGAGGTTCGCTGCCTCTGCTGGTGAGGCGGCTCAGGATGCTCCTTTCCGACATTTGCAAACGAGCCGACACTGGTGGGATTCTGGACAGCATGTTGGGAAGTCGTGTCACATCTGCTTTCATGTCACTCAGAAGTTCCTCTAGCTGGTTCAGCACTGCAGCAGCATGAAAATACACAGTAAGCTTTTTGTAATCGAGCCCCTTCTTACAGAAGAAATGTTCAGTTCAGAAGTGATATCACCTAGTCCTAGATTTGAACCTAAATCCTGTGGTGACAGAGCATTCTATGTAGCAGGCACTAGAATCTTGAATAGTCTGCCATTAAATATTAAATCTGCACAAACACTGGAAAATGTCTCTACTGAAGGCGCATGTTTGGCTTTTACAAATGTTTACCTAGACATTTTAATTTTTAGCTTGCTCTTTTTATTCTCCTATTGTTTTTTTATTATTATTATTGTATATTGTACTTCACTTCCACTATAGTCAGGCATTTTAGTTTTTTAGTTGCATTACGGTGTGTAAAGCACTCTGTGCAGCATAAGTTGTTGGTAAAGTGCGATATAAATAAACCTGACCTTGACTTTGGCCAGTGGGAGGTGTGGTTATTTAAGTAAATGAAAAAAAGTCAGGCAGAAAGATGAATACAAAATCTTAGAAAAACATTATTCAATCTTTAGGTCCATAAAAAACAATTAATTGCTTTACACAGAATTTTAAACCATAAACCACCAAGAACTGAAAGTCCCATAAAACAGGCACATCCAATCAGCACCATGCAAGTATATTATGTTTCTGGCAGATAAACCCATTAGTGTCATAGACACATAATTTTCAAACAAAAATGCTTTAATGCCTCACTTTGATTAAGTGTTTGGCCTCTCCCTAAACTTTCATCCCATTAATCACTGCTGAGTCTTTTTCTATGCTCAGTCAAAGTAACATGAAGTGAAACCACTGTGTGAAACAGGATCTTTGCTGCCCGCCTGTTTGGTTTTTTTTTTTTTAGAGAACAGAGATATGGAAACATCTGTGTGCACTTCCTTTGCCAGCCCGTTTTTCTGTCTGTCTGGATGGAAAAAATTAACCTGTTTTATTAATGTGAAATCAGCTCATTTTGAGTATTTTAATGCACTGTCCGCATTTTTACACGAAAACAATGACAAAAACAGTTTCAAATGGACTCAAAATATGTTTCATTTGTTGTCAATAAGTAGGTGGATCAATTGTTAAATGATTAGGCTTTCAAATCTAAGTGATATAAAATATTTTTAGATAATTCTGCCTCTCAAAAAATATACAGGACTTGTTTACTTTATCAGTTTTCTATAATTAAAAAAAGAGCTCCTGAGTCACCAGTGTTGCTTTTTTTGGAGCAGGACCACACACCTTTGTGAAGCACAGCATTGGCAGGCTTGTTCCCAGCCAGAGACTCTTTGGAGAGGTGTTGGTGGGACTCGGCCAAACATTCCACCTCAGCAAAGCGCGTATTGAGAGCCATGGCAGGGTGACTGGGGTCCTGGGTCATGTTGAGGTAAGCTGCCCGTCGCAACTGCTCCTCAATCACCAATGCCTGTTCCAACAACTGCAGAGAGAAAATAGTAGCACATAAAAACAAGATAAACCTTTGAAAAGTTTAGATTCTTTTTTAAATAAAGGCTGTAAACTGCCTTAAAGCGCCGCGCCAGGAACTTGTTCTTCATCTCCAAGTAGTTCCCCTTGTGCATCTCTGTTTTGAATGGCTCATTCAGAATAGCATATCGGGGATCGTTCTGAATGTCTTGCCAGCGAGCATAGCCATGTCTGATAGAAAGTCCCAGTCAAGAAAAACAGACAGGAACACTTCAAATAAAAACAAGTTCATGGCTGTGTGGAAAAACTTGCATATCACTCATAACAATCTGAAAATACCCGCCTTCTTCCAAGGCAGCTCCTTCCTGTCATAGGTAATTATGTTACTTTGCGAGATGCAGAGCATTCGGCTCTGACATGTGAAAGGATACGTTACGATGCCAGCAAGCAGCCAGTAGTCATGGCGACGATGCCAGATGTCATGCATTTTTCCAGACGAAAGAGCCGCTCGCTCCTCGGTTTGCCACAGGGTGTGCAACTCTGACAGCATGACAGTAAAAACAGACATTTTCTTTCAGACAAACACAAACAAAGATTCAAACTGCTCACATCACTGGAAAAAACCTAGACTTCAAAAAGGATTAATAGGAAACCAATGTTTCTTCAGCATGTCATTTAAATGAAAACATCAGTTGAACATTACGACGCAAAACTGGGGCATGTAAAGAAAATCAGAAAATATTTAGTCAAAGAAACTGATGTAAATTGTCTTGACTTTTAAAAGCAACATAACATAATGTGAGAGATTTTTAACCTGTAGCATAGAAAAAACAACTTTTAGCACATCAATATTGAACACCATTAGTTCACTAGCTGCCTAATAAATCCTCCAACCTCTAAACCTAATAAGTGCCATCAGTGTTATTCAAAACAATGTAATTGTAACATAAAGTATTATCCTCGTATTTTGCATTGCCTACCACCTGGTGCATTGTTCTGCTGTTGTGTGTAAAACATACCAAGCTTTGTACTTTCTGCCATCTGTACAAAATGTCCCCGTTTAAGCATGGTCAGTACAAAAATGACACAAACTACAAACGTAAGAGATGGCCAGCATTTAGTAAATGTAGAGTCAATTTTATTGTGGAAACACATTTGATTCAGAAAACCAGATGAGCGCTAAGATTTACTAGCTGGTGGCGTCTACACCACAAGAAATGTATCCAGCCATTTTAAATATACATTCAGATTTATTTGCAACTAATAGAAGTAGTGACAGGTGTATTAATAGTTGCATATGATGTTTTAGCAAAATTTGGGCAAACTTGTTAAATAAAGAAATTCTATTTATTGTTAGTTGTGACTGTTATTTTTTTAACTTATATAAAAATTAGCAAATTATTGGACAGTTTAATCAATCTTTTATTAGATTGTTGAAGTAAAATGTACTTTGGGGTTGTGTTTATTTTTATAAATAAAATCCAACATTTAAATATATAGTATTTTTTAGGGGAAGATTCAACACAGTCAAGCAAACTCAATTTGCAGACATTTTTTACACCATGCTTGACACAGTCTCGTTCAATTTCTTACCCGTAAAACCTCCATCTGCGATATTAAACATGAACTTGGCTTTGAATCCATTTTTGTCCTCTCTTCTGCTCTCATCCAGCTCATCAAGAGTGTCTTTGTCTCCGTTCAATCGACCCTCTAATGCATCTTCACTCTTCACATCATCTGCGATAGTTATATAAAAGACAAGATGTTTTCATAAGAGATATCCATATAATGTGACTACATGCACTACAAACAGACAGTTGTTTCCTAGAGGAGCCCTGCTTTTGTGTCTTTTGTACTTGCTTTATTTGAGAATTCATCTCACACACTGTGTACCTGGCTTATTTTCTTTGTCTTCAGTTTTTTCCCGAGGAGAACCAGCCTCTCCTTTTTCAGAGGACTTCTCGGCTTCTTTGCAGGGGTCCGCTGAGGATATAAGAAACAAAAGATTAAACATACAAAGCCCAGCCTTCGCAGATGAATAATTTCGCAGTGCATGAATCATGCACCACTCACTCTTAGGTGAGGTATGACTAGATGGCAGCTCTGCCGGCTTGAAAGCAGACTCTTTTGGGTAGGCAGGTGGCTCGGCCTTTGTCATGGGGGATTTGGTTCTGTTCCTCTCATCTCCTGTTTTCTCTTCTGAGGTTGCCTTCGTCTCGTCACTGTCAGCAGCCTTCTCAGGTACAGATGCTAGCTCTGCAATGGGAGCTTGCTGTGGGGGCAATAGATGCAACAGAAGGGGAATAAGGACAGTTGGGAGAGGGCAGACACAACTTCAAAGGTGCTTTGGAGTGAAAGAACAAGGTCCATAGGATGTTAAGATGACTTATACAAAAATGTGATGACTTTCTAGAATATAGACAATATAGCAGAAGAGTGGGAGAAAAGAAGACTCACTTCCTGCTCAGAAAGTTTCTTTCCATCTGTCTCTGTAGTCTCCTTATCTTCAGCATTTCGTACCAAAGACTCAGCTTTCTCTACAGCCCCCCCCAAAAAATCACAACATAGCTTTTTGTCTTATAGTTTTGTTCTGTGTATAAGAACCGCAATCACACAGTCAAAGAAAAATAAAACATGACCACTACAGAGACTCTATTCCAACCTGGTGGGACGGGGGTGCTGGGCTGTGTAGCAACAGGGCTGGCTGGCACTGGGGTGTTGGGATCTGAAGACACACTTTCAGTCAGTTTCTTCAGCTCCATTCCAATGGGAATCAGATCTGGAGAGCTCAGCTTCCCATTTACATGTTCAAACTCCTGCACCTAAAGTTAAAAAAATAATAATAATAACATTGCCTTAACGTGATAATGGAAATCCGACAGTTCCAAGGGATGCCCTACTTTCTTCAAGTGAGGGATAAGGAGGAACTCCACTGAGCCTTACAGACTCACTGGTTTAATTTTGCCTGTAGACAGCTGCACCAGCCCCTCCTGAGTTCAAACCTACCCAGCAATAATTTTCTGTTACGAACATTCAAATAACATTTTTAGGAAGATTATCCTTATCTGGTGAGCTGAAAAAGATCTGCATATTTACCAAACACCAAAGGCTTGTACCACAGATATCAGAAAGTGCAGATGGCATGTTCTGCCTAGGAAATATCAGCTGTGGCTCTTCAGTACTTTTGCTTTACAGCAGTAAGCATAATTTATTTTAACGTTCATGCATGCAGTTACTGTAAGCAACACATTTTAGAAAGTTCTGCACTCACTGTGACTGCAGAATTCTTGCGTCATCCCTCATGTTTTGATATTTTGCCTCCGTGGTCCCAGACCTTTTTGCATTACTTTAAAGTGGTCTTGATTGGTATTTTATCAGGTTTTCTGTTTGTCTTTTGAAGTTTTGTTTTGGCTGCAGTCACACTTGCATTTTAGTACTTGTCAGTTGTAAAAGGAATGGTTTTTTTTGGTCACTTTTTTTGATATTATCACTCAATGTCTTCTATTATCTTTTGACTATGACAGTAGTATTAAACAATGCCATGTAATTGTATCTCTGAGGTTGCTAGTCAGATCATTGCTGGGATTTTTCAAAGAGTATTCTGTTCCACTCTTAGACATAATCCTATATTGCACTACTGGCATGCCTAGATAAGAGAATGGATCCAAACATTGTAAAAAAAATAGCTGAAGTCAAGAGAAATATTTTTGAAAGGTTGGAGAACCCACTGATGAAAAACACATTAAAAGATTACAAAACAATCTGTTTGGCTCCTTGGAAGCCATTGCAAGTTTCTTTATGACCTTTGTATCACAAATACATTCAGGCTAACCTTTTGTTCAACTCTATAATTGAGAAAAAGAAAATGAATTAAAAACTGACAAGTTTCTTGTTTTAGATAGGACATGAGATCAACCACATCTTTACTAATCTCTTAAGATAAGATCCCTGCCAGAAGTCACTGACGCTAATTAGCTGTAACTAAGCTAAATAAATAAAAATAATTTGCCAGCTGTTAAATCAAAAAGAAAAACAGACCAAAAAGCATAATTTCTAATATAAACTAAAATAAAACTTATTTTCACTGCACTGATGAAAAGAAAACATTTTTCTGCAACAATTCCACATAGCAACATTGTAAAATTACAATTCTGAACTTCAAAAAAATAATAAAGGCAGTTAATAATCAACAATTTAATTTATCAAATACAATTAGTCAGTCAAAGATTATTTGTAAGTTTTTCAACACCTGAGATGCAATCATTAAACAATATTTACAGAAGTAATTAACTTAGAGGTGATGGCAGCGCAGATTTCATTGGTGCTTCAAATAAGAATATTACTTGTCTGAAGAAAAAATAGTAGAAAAACAGTGTTTGCCAGGACTTTACCTACAAAGCTATTCCCATCTCTCAAGTGTGAACACGGCAAACAAAACTAACATCTTTCTTTCAGGGGAGAGTTTATAACCTTTTTTTTTTTTTCTCTGTGCATTTTCTTCTGCGTAGATATGCTGACCTACTTTTTCCTAATCCCACAGTGTTCCAACACAGGACTTGGTGTTCTACGGAGAAGATTTCTGGGGTTTAACAACCGGTACCTTTTTCCTGACAAGCGACATGACTCCGATCCTGGTGAGAACATGCTGTCGAGACAGGCCCTCACGGGGGACTCCATCCGCAAAGGTCTCCGCTCCGTCTGCACCTGGCTCACATAAATGTCTCATAAACAGAGACACATAGGCCCTGGTACACAGAGACACACACTTCAACTGTTAGTGGCAAGAGAGATAGCTACACAAACAGGTGGAATAGTTGTAAAAAGCTGAGGTTGCAGCAGGAGATGTAGTGTTGGAATAAGAATTAATAAGCAGAAGAGGAAATAAGAAGCTTCAGACCACATCAATACTACCTCTAGATTCAAGAAACTCAACAAGATTTTGATGCGTAATGACAGTACTTGGCAAGATATAATGTTTGAATTGTTAAATGAGTGTTCTATGACTTTTTATGTATTTTTCTGTTTTTATGATGTGAAACTCTTTGAACTGCCTTGTTGCTACATATTTTTAAAAATTCCTTGAAATTAGTTATATGAAAGAAAAATTTAAAAAAGCTCACTAAATTAAGTTGTTTATTTTGAATAAATTACAATACTGAAAATACATATTATAATTTTATTTGTCCTACAAATGAAATTAATCTTCTGCTGGAATTACAGCTGTCTTTTGCAATATGTGAACATCTAAAGAGTCTAAAAACATTTTATATTCTTTGGTAAATAGATTAAACACACAGATTGGACAGGGGGTCTGTACAAGTATTGCCACAAATGTTCAGTTGGATTTAGGTTCGGGTTTTGATTTGTCCATGGTAACATATGAAAGTTTTTTCCCCAAGGATTACCCTGTATTTAAATTAATTGCTGTCTCTGTCAACTCCAACCAGTTTTTTGTACCTCTTGTAGAAAACTATCCACTAGAATGATGCTGCCACCACTATGTTTAAAATTGTGTGTTGTGCAGATTCTCCAGCCAAAGCTGTGGATTGATGAAACTACGCCAAAGTTACTATGAACTTAGTGGTTGCTTCTCTGATCACAGCTCTCAGTACCCTGCCATTTTAAATCAATGGCCAAGATTTGACAGGTTTGCAGTTGTGCCATGCTATTTCTGGTTTTGGATGGTTTGAAGAGTGTTCATTAAGTATTCAAAGCTATTTTTTACAGCCCTGTTTTAAACTTCCTCCCAACTTTATAATTTCTGGTGTGTGTCTTGGTCATCATGATGCTTGTTGCTCACTGATGTTCTCTAAAAAAATAACTAAAACTCTCAGAGAACATTTATAGAGAATAGAAATTATACATGCATAATAATTTATTTACTAGTTATGTGAATTCTGTAGACAATTCTTTAAACTGGATTTTATTTTGGGGTAGTGAATAACAAGGGTCTGACTACAAATACATGACATATCAGATCAAAATGCAAATAAATTAGAAAAGTACATAACTTTTCTTAAACTTTAAGTCATGTACAAGTTTGTGTTGGTTTATTACATAAAACTCCCACAAAAATATTGAAGGTTGTGATTTCAAAGTGATGTGTATACTCTAATGTGTAAGAACACTTTTCCAGATATTATAGATATAGCAATACAAGCACTGCATCACTGCTACAAACAGTTGTAGTAACATTTACTAAATCACAAACTCAGCAGTAAAGGAAAAACATGCAGTGAAAATAACATCCTATAATGGCCTCTTATGTTTTCTAGAAACCCTCTCTAACATGGTAGAGCTGTTTGATAAAATACCTGTCGTCTGCATGTCACAGAAAAATACAAACAATTGTAGGGCATCACCTAAACTCGCGCTCGCTCTTCCCTCTAAGGTCCCGGACCAGCCAGTGCGAGTTGAAAGCATCCTGAGGAGGCATGCCCCAGCGCATGATGGCATTGAGGAAAGCTTTCCTCTGGCGAGTGTTGAACCCAAGGACCTTGAGATGGCGATAAGGAGAAAATGGTGTAAACACATACTGGACGGAGAAAGACGCAGGGCATGGAGCCAAAAAGTCAGGAGAGCAGCCTGAGTTAGAGATATCGTCCCATACACACAGAGATAGCCTGACCTTTATAACATGGTACGATATAGCACACTGCTTTATGTTACTGTAACTGTTTCATTCTCAGTGAAGAGGGAACTGATAAATCCTGAGGAACTTCTCAAAAGTCTCTGACTCCAAAAAAGCCCATAATTCAACGGAAATGACTGAAATTCTGGATCTGGAGCACAAATCAAAAGGGAACTAATGAAATACCTCTATACTGCCTCCAACACGTGCCAGTAAGGGGGGTAGAGGTTTGTCTTTCTCATTCTTAAGTTGTCGACGAGACTGCCTGCGTCCACCTACAAATGATCAAAATTCAAAGTTAAAAAGCTGTATTCATATGCTTGCAGATTTAGCAATAATGTGAGTGATGCAGTGTTTCAAAGGGGAAAAAAGCAGAAAAGTTCGTGTGGCTGCTTACCTTCGGGCCTCTCTTCAAAATCTTCGTCCTCATCTTCGGACCCCACGGAATACTCCGATTGATTGTCTGAAAGATCATCCTGCCATTCTGAGCAACACATCAAAGAAAAACAGTACATTGCGTTCGCTTCTGTTGGTGGCCACCTGAGGGCGCCATGGCACTGCAGATTACTACAGACCACTCGTACAGCTGGGCATACATACAGCCCAGCTGTAGAGAACTTACTTTAACTCAGACAGCATCTTTGCTGCAGCTGATTTTGTAAATTGCACTCATAAAGATCTACAGGAACAATTGGAATTTTTTGAGAAAACACAAAATTCTGGGGTTTATTTTATTATTATATAATGAGACACAAGACAATGGTTCCAAATTGTGTCATAATTCTGTTAGATTTGGAAGTTAGCTTAAAAGCCTCACCTTCAGTTGTGCTCCTCTAAAATATCATCATCTTTATACGGTATAAAAGGGTCAAATTCAGACATGCAGTCTTAATCTTCATGATGAGCTAATAAAGAGTTCTTAAAACAGTAAAAAAAAAAATTATGAATGCAGCTTTGAGACTGCAAATAAAGAAGGGTTTTCTGTGCCTGCAGAGGGGCTTTTAAGGGGCTATCAAGCAGCATGAACTGACTTGAATTGGTAGCAAAACAATAAAATCCAATGGAAAACATGATTCCTCCTGCCACTCGAATTAGGAAATGGTTTCTCTGCTTAGATGTCAAACTCAGATATTCTTTGAATAACAATAAAATGAAAATCTGGTATCTTTTTTTATTTACTTTTTTATTTTTTGTAGAAAAAAATAAATATTGCAATAGGTAAAAAAACATTTAATTGTTCCCATTTTATTCAGGCAAACAGCTCTGCTGCACCAACTGCAAATAAAACATTTATCAGCTGGATGGACTTATACTCCCTCTAGAGGCAGTAGGAAAATTTGTACAGGGACATGGTGGATATCTTCACACAAGATGAAAACATGAGCCCACTAGCGTTGCCCAGTGATTTTCAATATGTTAGAATATACATTCTGATGAGGCTTGTTTGTCAGATTAAAATACTTTATAAAAGTAACCTTTAACAGGTATTAAACAAGCTTTGTTGGAGCCTATTAAGAAGTGGATTAATTTATTTTTGCTAATGTATTAAGGTTACAGATCTAAATTTATATAAATAATATATCTATTGTAACTTGTTTATTTATTTGTTTTGTTTAGACCCTCCTCCTTATCAGGTGACCTCCTGCTGTGATTAGGCAGCGGAAGCAGCTGCTGCAGGGCATCTGATTGTTTGGTTAAGGAGCGAGGGGTGAAATAGTTTTTCCACCGCACCAAATAAAGCTTAATTTTACATTTTTTGGAAAGTCAACTCGGAGAGTGTTTCTGTTATTTTTGTACATTGAGAAAGTCACCGTTTGCCACCAGAAAACTTTCCGCGAGTGCTTTGGTTTGGATGAGTCGGAAAACCCTCCTCCTAGAAACTACTCTGGCACCTTTTGATTTTTGATTTTTGTTAAAATCCAAGAGTAGCCGTAACAAGTGGAAAAACTTCACTGATGACTTGATGAAAGACGCAAAGTTGGGGGATCCAGCGGATCACTCGCAGACGAACAAAGAAAGCAGCCAGCGGGTCGTGAGTAAAACCAGCTGATTAAGTTTATGAATGAACGCGCCGCTGCGCTACAAAGAAACTATGGATCACTACCGAAAGCAAAGTTGTTGATTTTGAAAAAGGACTGTGGCAAAGAAGAATTTTTATTGATGAACTTATGTGACAGAGAAGGGATCTGTGTGATAATTAACGATGTCTGATCCTGAAACTCCTCCTGCGTCTGAGGACATGTTAAAGGTGCGCGTTCTTTCGCGCAGAGGCAGACTGGGTGCCTGTACTAGAAAGATTAATGAAATCAAGACTTTGATGTCGGATGCAGGAAATGTTGATGCAGTCAATGAATCAGTGCAAGCATTTAAGGAAGCTGTGGATGAGTTTAGAAATGCTCATAAGTTAGTTCAAGAGCTCTTATCAGAGGAAGAAAAAGAAAATGATTACGATGACTGGTTTGAGCCTCGAATAACTAACCTAAATTATTTTTTGAACGATGTTGAAACATGGAAAAAAGACATTGTACAATCAACAATCAGACCATCTGACAGCATATCCAATGTATCACAGAAATCAAAATCCTCTTCTTCCATAAGATCATCAGCATCCAGATCTTCCTCAGTCTCTTCAGAGTTAAAAAAGGCCAAAGCAGAACAGGCTGCTGCACTGGCACGAGTAGCTGCCTTGAAAGAGAAACATGCTTTGCAAATGGAGGAAGCAAAATTGAAGTTAAAGATGGAGCAAATTGAGCTAGAAGCTGATCTTGCAGCATCAACTGCTAAAATAAAGACCTTGCAAAGTTATGAGGTGGACCAGAAACCATCTTTAGGTGATGGCATGAATGAATATTATAGCTCTCATCAAGAACCAGAGTCGATAGAGGGCAATGTGGAATTTATGCAGCTAGGTGCTATACCAAAAACTCCACTTCAACGGACTATTTTTGAGAGATGTAAATCTTCTCCCAGGAGTTTAAGCACAGCAGAGAATAAACCTCAAAATAAAAATCCCACTGAAAGTGAAACTAAAGCTGCAACTTATGATCATAATGCATCTCAAACTGTACAAGATTACCCAGATGTGGCTGTTACTGCTGCTAATGAAAATGTTAATGTTGTTATTCAACGACAAAATGACATAGCAGAACTCATTGTCAGCCAGCAAAACCTGTCTTTGTTACCTCCGAGAAATATTTCTGTGTTTGATGGTAACCCATTAAAATACCAGTCTTTTGTTCATGCATTTGAACAATTAATTGAAGACAGGACTAAAAATGATAAAGACAGACTGTATTATCTAGAACAATTTACATCTGGTTTGCCAAGAGATTTGGTTCGCAGCTGCTTACATATGGAAGGAAGTAGAGGCTACAGAGAAGCTAAACAACTATTAAAGGAGCACTTTGGAAATGAAATTAAAGTTTCTGGAGCTTATTTGGATAAAGCCTTGAACTGGCCAGCAATTAAAGCTGAGGATGGAAAAATGCTGTATGCATATGCAATGTATTTGAGAGGATGTTGTAATGTAATGCAAGATTTACAGTACATAGAGGACCTTGAAATCCCATCAAACCTAAGGCTGCTAGCATCCAAACTACCTTATAAACTGCGAGAAAGATGGCGAACCACAGCTTATGAAATACAACAGAAAACTGGCAGGAGAGTCAGATTTAAACATCTTGTTGAGTTTGTGGAAAATTATGCTAACATGCTTTTGGATCCTTTGTTTGGAGACATTCAAGACCAAACAACAACCAAAAAAACATTCCCAAGAGGCAAAGGTGAACTAAAATCAATAAGAGGTAAAAACAGCAGCTTTGCAACATCAATAGTTACCGAGAATACAGGATGTGCTATAAAGCAATCAGTTTTGCCTCCACCACCTCCTGAAACCACACCCAGTCACATTATCCCTCACTGTGGATTCTGTGAAGAAAAACACAACTTAACTGACTGTTTGCATTTTAAAACAGGGTCACATGATAGTAAAGTTGTATTTTTAAGAAGTCATGGATATTGCTTTGGTTGCCTACGAAAAGGTCATTTAAGCAAAAATTGTAAGAGGAGACTAATGTGTCAAGTTTGTCAAATGAGACATCCAACAGTACTCCATATTAAAAGTGCAAAAGTTTCAAAGCAGGACAGTCAAACTGAGATTGAAGAAACTCCCATAAGCAGTGCTCTTGTTTCAGCAGGTGACTCAACCGGGGCCGGGAGAAAATGTGCACTTGCAATTGTTCCCGTCCGAGTTAAGGTGGCAAAAGGGGACAAATATATTCAGACCTATGCTTTCCTTGACCCGGGCAGCACTGCAACGTTTTGTACTGTAAGATTAATGAACCGACTAAATTTGAAAGGACGCAAAACAGAGATACTTCTGCGAACGATGGGACAGGAAAAGCCTGCAGAAACCTATGAGGTTAGAGGACTAGAGGTGGGAGATTTGAAGGGCTGTACATACTTGGACCTGCCGAAGGTTTACACACAGGATAAAATACCTGTCTCAAAAGAAAACATCATCACACAAGCTGATCTGGAGATGTGGCCTCATCTCAGGGGTGTCCATTTAAAGAAAATTGAGGCAGACATTGAACTCCTCATTGGAACTGACATTCCTCGAGCATTAGAGCCATGGAAAATAATAAATAGTCATGATAATGGACCATATGCAGTGGAAACTGTACTTGGATGGGTGGTAACTGGACCACTTGGTGTTGATAGTACCGCAGAATATGCTGGGCCTATTGCAGTGTCAAGTAACAGAATTTCTGTTACTGAATTGAAGGATCTGCTCATCAGACAATATAACCAGGATTTCTCTGAGAACTTATATGAGGAGAAAATTGAGATGTCTGTTGAGGATAAGTGTTTTATGGAGATTGCTTCTGGCTCATTGTATATTAAAGATGGACACTATCACCTACCACTTCCTTTCAGAAATAAAGACAAAGTTATGCCTGATAACTATAAAATGGTTAAGGAACGCACACAGCACCTTATGAAAAGGTTTAAGAAGGATAGGATGTATGCAGAAGAATACACATCATTTATGGAGGACATTTTGAAAAGGGGCTATGCAGAAAAGGTTCCATTTGAGCAGCTTTGCAGGGAGGATGGACATGTCTGGTACATTCCACATCATGGTGTCTACCATAAGCGAAAGCACAAACTGAGGGTGGTGTTTGACTGTACATCCTCATATCAAGGAACCTCTCTGAACAAGGAGCTCCTCCAAGGGCCTGATTTAACAAACACCCTTATTGGGGTACTGCTAAGGTTTCGCCAAGAACCAATCGCAGTAATGGCAGACATTGAGGCAATGTTTTATCAAGTCTATGTGGATGAAAAAGACAGAGATGTCCTGAGGTTTCTGTGGTGGCCAGAAGGGAACATTAACAAACCTCTGGAAGTTTACAGGATGAAAGTTCACCTCTTTGGCTCTGTATCATCCCCAAGCATCGCTAATTTTGCTCTGCGTCAAACTGCTACTGACAACCAGAAGCATTATTCTGATGAGGTTATCGAAACCATTAAAAGTAACTTTTATGTGGATGATTGCCTCCGATCAGTGGCAACAGTAAAGCAGGCAATGAAGCTTGTCACAGATCTCACCAAAATATGCAGTGAGGGAGGTTTCACGTTAACAAAATGGGTCAGCAACAACCATGAAGTGCTGGCAAGCATCCCTGAACATCACAGAGCTGGAGCATTTAAGGAACTAGATCTGGACAAAGAAAAGCTGAAAGAACAAATAACAGTTGAGTCTGCACTTGGACTCCACTGGGACACTCTCAGTGACACCTTCAGCTTTAAAGTAACCATCAGGAGTCGACCTGCTACCAGAAGAGGTATACTCTCCACAGTGAGTTCAGTATATGACCCATTAGGATTTCTTTCTCCTTTCGTCCTGAAAGCCAAACAATTACTCCAAGAACTCTGCAAAACCAAATATGGATGGGATCATGTCATTCCCCAGGAATTTGCAAAGCCTTGGCAAAGATGGCTCAAGGAGTTAAATCTGCTACATGACTTTCAAGTTGCAAGGTGCATAAAGCCTGAAAACTTTGATCCTGTGGAAACTGCTGAATTGCATCACTTTTGTGATGCAAGTGAGTCAGGCTATGGTACAGTAAGCTACCTCAGATTATCAAATCACCAAGGTCAAATCCATGTCTGCTTCATATTTGGAAAAGCTAGAGTGGCACCTCTAAAGCAGATGACCATACCCAGACTGGAACTCACAGCAGCAACATTGGCTGTAAAAGTGGATCGAATGCTAAAGAAAGAGCTGCAATTACCACTTACAGATTCAACTTTCTGGACAGATAGTACATCTGTGTTGAAATATATTCACAATCAAACGAAAAGATTTCACACTTTTGTATCCAACAGGATTGCAGTAATCCATGACCTCTCCCACACCAGCCAGTGGAGATACATAAGTTCAAAAGTCAACCCAGCCGACGACGCATCAAGAGGGCTTTATGTGGAATCTTTCGTAAGTTCAAAATGGCTGACCGGTCCGGAATATCTCAGCAGAGAAAAAAGAACATGGCCGAGGCACACAGAAGGTCTGGAAGAAATACCAGCAAACGATCCTGAGGTGAGAAAGGAGATCACAATCAACAGTGTGATAGTGGAGGATCAACATCCAGTATGCAAGCTAATCAAGTATCATTCATCATGGAACAAACTTCAGAAGTCGGTAGCCTGGATATTAAAAGTGAAAAGACATCTTCTACTGCTAAGCCAGCAAAGAAAAGGTCAAACTCACCTGTCTTCAGGAGTGATGAAAAGGCTGAAAAATCAACATGAAACCCAAAACCTGTCAGTGGAGGACATGCAAAATGCAGAGAAAGCTATAATTTGTTTTGAACAAAAACGCTACTTTGACTGTGAATTTACTTGCTTGGAACAAGGCAAACCTCTTAGTTCAAGAAGTACCATCCTCAAACTGGATCCGATGCTTGATGGTAGCATTTTGAGAGTTGGCGGCAGGATAAATAAAAGTACAATGCCAATCCACCAGAAAAACCCGATCATTTTACCTAAAGGTTCACATATATCTAACCTCATCTTACAACAAATTCATCACCAAGTTGGACATTCAGGAAGGAGCCACATGCTCTCCAAGCTAAGGCAGAAATTCTGGCTCCCACATGCAAACTCTTTAGCCAGAAAAATTATCAAGAGCTGTGTATTCTGTAGACGCATACAGGCAAAACCTGGTGAACAGAAGATGTCGGACCTTCCTGAGGACCGTTTATTTCCAGACCTACCTCCTTTTAGTCATGTTGGCATTGACTACTTTGGTCCTATTGAAGTAAAAAGGGGACGAGCTCAGGTGAAACGATGGGGAGTCATATTCACCTGTCTGGTGAGTCGAGCTATCCACCTGGAGATGGCCAATTTCTTAACCACAGACTCGTGCATAAATGCTATACGCAGATTCATCTGCAGAAGAGGATCAATGATGAGCATCAGAACAGACTGCGGGACAAACTTTGTGGGAGCACAAAAGGAACTACAAGAAGCATTAAGAGAGCTAAATCATCAGAAAATCCAAAAGGCTCTTTTAGTAGAGGGAATAAAATGGATTTTTAACCCTCCTTATGGGGCTCACCACGGTGGAGTCTGGGAAAGACTAATACGTCTAATCAAAAAGACCCTCACATCTATTCTAAAGGAACAAACACTGGACGATGAAACCCTGTCAACAGCACTATGTGAAGTAGAAGCCATCCTAAATGACAGGCCAATAACTTCAGTGTCAAATGACCCCAATGACTTAGAACCACTAACACCAAACCATTTACTCCAGCTGAAAGGAAAAGCAACCATACCACCAGGGGTCTTTGACAAAGCAGATCAATATTCAAGAAGAAGATGGAGACAAGCACAGTATCTTGCAGATCTTTTCTGGAGACGTTGGATAAGGGAGTATCTCCCACTCATGCAAGAACGAAGCAAGTGGAACAGCAAAAAGAGGAACTTCGGCCCTGGAGATCTGGTTGTTATTGTGGATAACTCGGCACCAAGGAGCGCATGGACAATGGGCCGTGTTATGAAGACTTTTCCAAATGCCAAAGGCTTTGTTAGAAGTGTTTTAGTTAAAACCAAAGCCAATGTTATCCAGCGACCAATAGATAAGCTCTGTCTTTTAATGGAGGCAGCAGAATGAAATAAAAGTCTTTCTAATATTTACTATGGACTGCTTTAAGCATTAGAAATGTTGAGAGGCTCTAGATAACATTTATAGACAAAAGGATTATGAACATTGATTTTTAAAGATCATGATTAAATTTATGTCATGTTTTTGCTAGATACTAGGCTCCTATGAATATTATTTTTGTAAATTGTTACTTTGCTAAGGCTAACAATTAGGGGCCGGGATGTTGGAGCCTATTAAGAAGTGGATTAATTTATTTTTGCTAATGTATTAAGGTTACAGATCTAAATTTATATAAATAATATATCTATTGTAACTTGTTTATTTATTTGTTTTGTTTAGACCCTCCTCCTTATCAGGTGACCTCCTGCTGTGATTAGGCAGCGGAAGCAGCTGCTGCAGGGCATCTGATTGTTTGGTTAAGGAGCGAGGGGTGAAATAGTTTTTCCACCGCACCAAATAAAGCTTAATTTTACATTTTTTGGAAAGTCAACTCGGAGAGTGTTTCTGTTATTTTTGTACATTGAGAAAGTCACCGTTTGCCACCAGAAAACTTTCCGCGAGTGCTTTGGTTTGGATGAGTCGGAAAACCCTCCTCCTAGAAACTACTCTGGCACCTTTTGATTTTTGATTTTTGTTAAAATCCAAGAGTAGCCGTAACAAGCTTTTTTACATTATACTACCAGAAAATAGTTTTCTACATTTTAAGAAGTTAACACATTTTAGCAGAGTCTTACAGCCATATGCCTGACATATGCCTTATGACATATGGTTCTGTGTGCTTTCAGCTGGCGCAGCCTACCTTGGTCCTCCTGAGTCGCGTCGTTGTAGTTGACCTGCTTCCGAATGCGTTTGCCTTTTCCCAGATTTCGGGCCAGGTCCTCCTGCTGCTGCTCATAATGATGGCGGAGGAGCTTTTCCCAGTAATCAGGGTCCACATTCTCCTCTTGCTTGATGATTTCTCGCTCTACCTCCTCCTGATCATTGATGGACACAAACATCAGCAAAGCAAATTAAAATCTGGCCACTAAGTTGAATTCAAACAAGAATTTTCTGTGCTTGTGTTGCCAGGTATCCTGGATTTGTTGTTTCAATATGCAATTATAATTATGCAAACTGAAGAGTAAGTTAGCCTGTTTGCCCCTATAAAAGCATATAAAATAGTTCCTTTACCAATAACTGTTGATTATATTTTTGCTACAATTACGTATTTTATAGTGTTGATAAAGAATCTTAAGTCAACACTTATTCTGTCATATCATCATCAAATACTGCAAGATGCTCCAGATGAAATAATACTTTTACAGAAACATTTGTATATAAAGATGACAGAACATCTTTAACACAAAGTTTTGCTTTGTCTTGATCTACTGACCTTAATGGATACAGCTTAATACTGTACTACTGAACCTTTTTCATGGTCTTCCAAAGATTCCCAACAGGTATTCTGAGGATGAGGACTAAAGTTAGGTTCTCACCTCTTCATCTTCTTCTTTCACCACATACTGCGCCACCTTGAACGAGCTCAGGTACTCGTTCATGTTCTGTATCTCTGTGTCCTCAGTGGCATCTTGGCTGCGGTCCAGTAGCTTTGAAATGGCATCGTCATCGTAGTGAATGACGTTGCCCTCCTCACCATCTTTGTTATCTCCTGGCAAGGGGAAAGTGTTTATTAGTTGTAAAAGGGGTCATTCTAAATGAGACAAAAATGTATCAACTATGTTTCAAATAAAAGTTTTTGAACACCAGGAGAAAACTTTTAAAAGATTTTTTTATTGTGTTCTGTAGATTTATTAATTTATGGAGATTTATGTAAAGAGATTTCTCAATTGAAAAAAACTAGTTTAGTGGTCTAATAACAGTAATCTGGTACGTCTAGAAATACATACATAAAAATCTAGTGTCTCATTCAAAATGTCTTGTATCAGGGCCAAGTACCAGGTGTGGTTTTATAAAATGTTTTCAGAAGTTGAACAAAATAAATGTACTTCAGTTTACTTCAGGTTACATTTTCCTGAACTATTGTTGACGTTGCCTACATAAAATTTGCTATGCTATAGTTTAAATGAAAATACAAGCAAAGTTATAAGAAAGAACCTTGAGAAAAACTGCAATAACTGGGTGAAATAAATGCGCAAATCCTTAAACTGACTGTGTAGAAGATGCTTTTGTCTTTCATTTTAGTTTTCAGTCTTCTTGAGTTCATGCCTTCTATCAATTATAGTGAAACTAAAATAAAGTGAAACTGTGTTAGTAGTTTTTTTTTTCCTGCATTTGTTCATTTGCATTGTGAGTTCAATAATCATATAATTCAACAGAAGATTGATTTCATAGGTGGAAAAGTAAGATTTTGGACTGGTCTAGCTATAGTCAAGAGCCAAACATAGCTAAAAGGTTCTTTGAGCAAAATATATTTTCCCACTTATGATAGATTTAGAAAGGTTTGGCAAAGCAGAAAAGACAAATACTAAGTCAAAAAGTGGGATGCTTAAAGGCTCCTACCATAGAAGACTAAATATTGAAGTTGAGGCAATTGTATTTTGGCCCACTTTTTTCTTTTTTTAGTTATTTGATAAAATTGTGGAATACTAATCTCAAATTATATGTGGAAAACAATTAGAAGTGATTTATCATTTTTTACTCCATGAAAAAAATTCAATTTTAACAAGTGCGGATACCTGTGTGCCACTTATCAAAATACACAGTCCTTCATAGTTTCTGAAACTTTAAGGACTCTGAAACCAAATCACATTTGTGTCTGACTTCACAAATGTGAATGTAGAAAAACACATGTACCCATGGTTCGTGCTGCTTCCATCTCATCCTTAAAAAGCTCCTCAGTTCCAAACTTGAGGATGTCGTCCAGTTCTTGCTTGGACATGGAACCAGTTTTGGAGCCCAGGCCGGGCCTCACCACCAGGTGAGTCAACATCATTTTTCTCTTTGCCACCTGAGTGATTCTCTCCTCCACAGATCCCCGAGTCACAAAACGATAGATCATCACCTTCTTGTTTTGGCCAATTCGGTGGGCTCTGCTAAAAGCCTAGAGTAATTAAAAGGATTGATTAAAACTGAAGAACACAGTGATCCACTAAATGCATGCAAGAACGTGCAGGTTGTGAGATAGCCATACTTGGATGTCATTGTGTGGATTCCAGTCAGAGTCGTAGATGATGACGGTGTCTGCACTAGCCAAATTGATGCCGAGACCTCCGGCTCGCGTTGAAAGCAAAAAGCAGAATTGCTGTGCCCCTGGAGCTGTTACGCAAAACAAAGTAGAGAGCACCTTCATTTTCAGGAGAGTGTAACAAAGTGGCACATAGCTGAGGAAAATGCTTGACTAGAGAAAAAACTCACCATTGAAACGATCAATTGCTTCCTGCCGTAAGCCTCCAGTAATCCCCCCATCAATACGTTCATATTTATAGCCTTCAAACTCCAGGAAATCCTCAAGCAGATCCAACATCTTTGTCATCTGTGGATAAGATCAACTTAAATCAAGTAAAACCGTATTCTGAAAATTTTTTATCTGGTTTGTCAAGCGGATTTGTAAAACTACTGCCGAAAGGTAGCCAGCCACTGAATGTCATGGTCTCCTGCCAAATCACAGTATTTACTTGGCTGTTACCTGAGAGAAAATAAGAACCCTGTGTCCTTCATCTTTGAGTTTCTTCAGCATTTTTTGAAGCAGGGTTAGTTTTCCTGAAGACTTCACCAGCAGGTTGCCATCATAAGAACCGTTAGGCAAAACAGGAGCCTCCTACAATAGACAGAAAAACCCAGCATCAGTCAGTAATACAGAGTTTTATGAATATAATCTGTATTAAAACCAATTTGTAAATACAACTGATAATGCATTTTTAAATGGAAAGTTGATTACAGTTTATGTAATCAACTGTTACATAAACAGTTGATTATGTAAAATCAACTTTTCTGAGCTGTATATCATATTATGTTATTACTCTGTCCAACTCTCCTAAGGACGGCTGTAAACGGTACAATGAGATTTATTGCTATGATGACGTGCTGAAGGCAGAGTGGCCAAAAGAGAAGGAGCTTCTTAAAGAGACAGAAGTCCAATTTCAAGGCGTCAAATTATAAAGTTGGGTTTCTTTTAAGTCATGTTTGATATACATAGAGAATTTTTATAACAACTAAAAGTAACATTGTTACTTGATTGTGCTATAAAATTGTACTATGTGCCTGAAAATGACAAGAAACTGTCAGTTTAAACAAGTTTTGGCTAGAAAAAATTCTATTTGAAGGTTAGGTGGCTTACCACAGCAGCAACAGGGAACAGGTAGGGGTGGTTACAGCACTTCTTCAGGTCCATCATAATGTTGAGCAGGGACACCTGGTTTCCTCCCCCTTTGGAGTTCAGAGCCTCAAAATTTCGTGTCAAAATAAACTTGTAATATTTCCTGCAAGGTGTCAGATATTGATTAGATTTGAAAATTAGCAAAACAAAATAAAGGTGATTTACTTCTGGCTGCTTAATGCTGCTTTTAGATGAAAATGTCCACCATGGTGTATAATAAAGTTTTGTCTTATCTCTTATCTAATATCATTTCCTTCAAATGTTTATATTATTTAGACGGAACTGAAATCTGGTAGGCTTCATCATAAAATCCGTTGTCCAAAATGCTTACTTCTGCATGGGGCTGAGCTCCACTCTGACAATGAGCTCTGTCTTCGCCGGCATGTTCTTGAAGACGTCAGCTTTCAGCCGCCTGAGCATGTGAGGTCCAAGGAGGTCATGGAGCTTCTTGATCTGGTCCTCTTTAGAGATATCTGCAAACTCCTCAAGGAAGCCTTCCAGGTTGCTGAAGAGATCAGAGGTCACATGAATGTACAAGAGTTCAAATAGTAATTAAAATATATACATATTTTTCAACACCCTATCCAGTGACACTGGAGATCGACACCAGGCTTCCATCCAATCCAGCACGCATAAACCAGATCAGATAATGGATAGGTGAATGAATGAATGAATGAATATTTCAACAACCCTACATTTGATCAACATAAGATCCGTCTTTTTGTCTCATCCCAGTTTCATTGAAGCGATGACACAAGTGTACAGTCAATGAATTGTTGTGCGATTGCATCAGATTTGCTTGCATAAACACAACATCTAGCTAGAAAAACAATATAATGTAATGTTGTTGATTATATGAGGCAACACAGTATGATGATATTCTACCTGTGTGTTGAAATATTTGACTCATGAATGGTTTTAACAATTGACATGCAGTCTGTGTGGAAGCCAAAATCAAAGTCATGATTTTCCATAAATGCTACACAGATGTCATGTCTTTGCATTCAAACTGGCTTAAAGATGGTTAAGCAGATAATGGTTGGAAGAGACAAGTCTTACTTGAAGCGGTCTGGGGTGAGGAAGTTAAGTAGATGGAAAAGCTCCTCCAGGTTGTTCTGCAGAGGAGTACCAGTGAGCAGCAGCTTGTAGTAGATCTTATACCCATTAAGAATCCTGAAAAACTGAGCAAGACGCATGAAGTGAGATGGTTAATCTCAATTGCCCTTTCACATAATCTCTGTCTAAAGTATTTTCTCTTGTTAAGTCATGATTAATTGATGAATTTCTGCTGTTTTTGCTTCCAGTACAAAGAACGGAAGGTACCTAAACATCTAGCTTCCTTACCTTTGATTGGTTGTTCTTCAGTCTGTGAGCCTCATCTACAACTAGGCAGGCCCAGGTGATGGAGCCAAGAATGGCTTGATCTATAGTGATCAGCTCGTAAGATGTCAGCAGCACATGAAATTTGATAGGAGAGTCTTTCTGCAAAAAGCAATGAAGAAAATCCCCAACTAGTTCAGACATTATGAAGCATTTATCATACACAATTTCACTTATTCCAACCCAATTCTGTCAGAGTGTGAGGTACAGCACCTTCATCCGGAAGACCTTGCGTCCAGATTTTACTGTGCTGTCTTCCAAGGTGAATTCATTCTCTCTGATAATTGCCCTGCTGTCTTTGTCTCCGGTGTAAGTCACCACGTAGAAATCTGGAGCCCACATCTCAAATTCTCTCTCCCAATTGATGATAGTAGACAGAGGTGCACTCACCAAGAAAGGCCCCTTGGAATGGCCCTGACAGATAGAAAAAAGACATGAGTAAGCCACTCTTGCAGTGCTCCAGAGAAAAAAGGAAACCAGGTTTTATCATTTCTTTTTCTCACTGTCCAAATTGATTAGATCCAAGCACATATTACCATTTATATTACGAGGACCGGTATCACTACTCATGCCTATTTCGTTTCGATTGGAATATGAGCTTGATAAAAAGAGACAATCTTACCTCCTTATACAGTGAGTAGAGAAAGACTATTGTCTGAACCGTTTTTCCGAGGCCCATTTCATCTGCCAGGATGGTATCTGTTCCCTGAGCCCAGGAAAATCTTAACCAATTCAGACCTTCCAGCTGGTATGGGTGCAGCGTTCCCCCTGTGGCATTAATATACCAGGGCTGGTGCTCAAATTTGATGGTTGGCTGGTGGTGTGAAAATATAATTGTGACTTGTGGAACTGACATATGCTAACAAAACTGGCATCCTTGGTATAATGTCTAGCAAAAGTATTTTTAAACTTCTTCCTTAAACTTTTTCAAGTTTTGTCATGTTACAAGCATCAACTTCAATGTATATTAGTGGTATTTGTTTTTTGACTAGATCACACAAAAAAGCACAAAACTGTATATGAAGGTAAAAGGTAGCTTACAATTTTTTGTTCAAATACCATACTATATAAAATTAATTGCCACTCAGCTCCATTTAAATGGCTACCTTAACCTAAAGTTCAGCTCAACTAATTGCCTTCAGAAGTCACTGAATTATTCAATAGAGACCAGTTTTATGCATATACCTGTAATCATGAAAGCCAAAGAGGTTTACTAAAGAATATTAGAAGAAATAAACTGCATTATGAAGACAAAGAGAAAGACCAGACAGGTCAATGATAAAGTAGTGGAGATGTTTAAAGCAGGATTAAGTAATAATACAACATTTCAAGCTTTGGAGATCTCATAAAATACTGTTTAAATGGAACTGAATATGAAATAACTATAAACCAACCATAACATGACTCCCATATAAACCGACAGGCTGGCCAAGGACAGCATTTATTTAGAGAAGAGGTCAAGAGAGCAATTTTATCTGTAGAGGAGCTGTGAAGATCCAGAGGCTGTAGACGGAGAATCTGTCAATGGAGCAGATAATAGTTGTGCACTATAGCATAAGGAAGCCTTTTAGAAAGCTTGCCATAAGACAAGCAAGAGACTCAGCCAACACATGGAAGAAAGTGCTCTGATCAGAGAAGACCAAAATAAATATCTTTGACCGACATTCAAAACGCCTTATATCACAGAAGACTAACACTTCCCATTACCCTGAACAATCTTTCCAACTGTGACACATGGTAGAGGCAGAACTATATCATGGAGATGCTTTTCTGTAGAACGAATAACTAAAGGAGGTTGATATAGTTTCTGATGCAACTGGAGCAAAAGATTTTTCAGCAAACAGTAGAGCTGAATACATATAAACTGTGTGCATTTTTGCTTCCATTAAACAAGTATGGGCTGCTTTGTGTTGGTGTATCCCATAAATTGGCATGGGTGTAACATGACAAAATGTGAACAAGTTACAAAATACTTTTGCAAAGCACTTTATATGTATTACTTACATCTATGATGGGGGCATCAGGAGGGACTTCCCTTTTTGGATAGTTCTCTTTTAGTTTCTTCCCTTTTCTTACCACAAGAGGGCGTTGGTCCTCTCCTAAAATTTGCTCTCTGTAAAATAAATACAGCAACAATCTCCTGAGCAAAATGCCCTAAATGGGACAACACAAGTTAAGTCGTGATTCGCTAATAAGGAGCAAAAGACTTAAAGATATAAATATCTGTGTGAGCAGCAACTGTCTTTGCCATTTCTGACATTTTTCTAACTAGGAAAATTACTACAAAACATGGGTAACTCACCTGTGGTCCCAGTAAAAAGCTTTGTGGATCTCATACTCTGGGACGTCAAAATCATCTGCCTCCCAAGTGCATTGATCATAGGGTAAGTCTCTCCACTTGATTAGGTAATGCACATCACCATCTTTATCAAAACTAAAAAAGAGCGAGCATAGACAAAAATTTAAAGAGTCCAGAATTTTTTGGTAGAGTATCTCTCTTTTAAAGTATGTCTTGTCAATGTTAAATACAGTGGATTATTGGGAAACTGTAAAAATAACTTAAAATTATAAGCTATATTTTGTGTGTTTTAAAACAACAGGATGTTTATATTACGCATACAGAATGACTTCCGTATATTGATAGATAAGAAAAGCAAGTCAACCTTAATTGCAGTTCCTTTCAGTTCCAGGCCTGTGAGATGTGTGGCATTTTAGGAAAAATAGTGAAGTGAGAATGACTTTAGCTGTGAGCAGCCACCTGTGGTTGAGTATCCGGTGGATGATCATCCACTCTGGTTTAATGCCGTAGCGGTAAAAGCGCTCCTCCATTGCAGCGTACTGGGGGTCTTTGCTCTTCCTCTTCTCATTGTTCAGCTCCTCCTCTCCTGAGCCGTAATCGTATGGCGGGGGCTCGTCCATGTCGTTCTTCCGCTGGTAGTTCCGATACATGACTGTGTGGTACAGCTCTAACTGAAGAGCCACAAATGAAAAAAAATCTTAAAAATATTCCTGCTATAAAAGAATTTTTTTACTTAAAAAAATCCTAATATTACTCATCATCAGTTTTGGGAGTTTTCTAATTATTTAAAAAGAAAAGAAAAATGTTGTAAACCAAACAGTAGTTGCATTGTTTTGTGTTTTTAATCTTCAAACAATAAATATACACTTGTTAAAAGCCAAAGTGCTTAGACGTTTTTGTAAAGTACTCTCCTAACTCTTTTTGTGCATCCCACGTTTATCACAGAGGGCACATAGTTACTGATGCCAAATGTTGAGTTGAAACTGGCCTCACTCCTGGCATCTCACCTGCAGTTCGCTGACCCAGGAACAGTGCCAGTATGAAAGGCCAGCCCACTTTACAAAGAATTCCCTCTCTGGGCGCCCCTTGAGCGGGGGCTTGGTTAGTGGATCAAATGGCTTGCCATCAGGGCCTGCGGGTGGCTCAGCTGGCAGCGGCGGTTCTCCCCACATCCAGTGGAGGATCTTCTGCACTTTACCTTTGAGAGGAGGACACTGAGAGAAAACAGTTTAAATGAAATTCTCAAAAGAAATTCCAAAATGTACTGTTAAAGCCAGATATTTCCAGTTGCTGTATAAAAAAACACCACTTTTTTGCCCCTCATTTTCTGATATTAAATCATACTGAATGTTCTCTTTTTAGATTAGTTTTACCAAGATTACTATTGGACATTGAGTTGCTTTGCTGTAAGAGGCACTGGAGCACTTCATAAAATAGATAGCTAGAGGAAATAATATGATGTATTGTTTAAATAGAGCACAGGCATAAAGAGAGAGGGTAGAGAAGTACAGGATATTCTAGAAGATAGGAAGGGTCCGTTTCGGTAACCTCCTAAAGACATCTTCAAGAAGTTAAAGCTTGGGTTCAAGTTATTCTCCCAAATGAACGATTACTCCAAGCAAAGAGTTATAAAGTGGTTAAGGACAACAAAGTCAAGGTTTTGAAGTGGCGATCACAACGCCCTGATGTCACTACCATGGGACGTTTGTGTGCAGAGTTGAAAAGGTGCATGGAACCAATGCTATCTACACCCCTGATTTAGTTATTCAGATTCTAGCAGAACAAATAGATAAAAATCCTAAAAGTCTGACAGTTTATCCAGTTCAAAATGTAATTCAACCAAATACTAAATAAATGTAAAATAAAATATGATCATGTTCACTATGGCCAGTAGTTGATAGTGTATTTTATGATGTATTAGTGTCCACTTCAGTGGTCTGTGTGCATTTGTAACATAAAAATCCACAAGGAGCACAAGAAAATGACTTTTAGGTAACTGTCCACTGTAGTGACCACTATGCATGAAATGGTTAAAATATAACAACAAATGCAAATTCCAGAGTAGTGCATGCATTCAAAATCAAACAACAGAATAAGTTTACCCTAAATGTGCATTTGCAAAAGTTTAAGATAAATTGGCATAATTTTAAATGGCAAGTTTATTGTTATTTAATTTGCTCCAAGTGATAAGTTATGGTGTACATAATGTAAAGGAACTCACCATGCAGCGAGGACACAACCACTCCCCGTTTGGGATCTCAGGTAGAGGTGGATTGAGGCAATGGATGTGGTAGGATGATGGACAGGTGTCACAACAAAGAAGTTCCCCTCCATCCTTGCAAACTCTGCAGAACTCCATATGGTCATCCTCTTCCTCACCTGCTGGCTCCTCCTCCTCCTCTTCTTCGTCTTTGGCCTCCCATTGTATTCCCTCCTTCTCCTGACAATCACAAGTCAATAGCTTATTTAAGTATAACTTTAAAAAATTATGAAAGACACTTAGAGGACAATCTGTAGGAATTTATATATTAAGAGCACAGCGGAAAAGCAGTTTGAGCATTAAACCTTCTATGAAGAGTAGTTTTACTCCAAATTATTTCCATTTATTTAGTAAAAATCAAAAAGTAGAGCAGCAGCAGCCTCAGTTAAAAACCTACAGCCCCCTCCATGTTTTTCAGCATGCTTTGTAAAGATGTGTAAAACCAGTTTTCAGAATGCATAATTGCATGCATTACAAAGAAAAGGATCAGGCCCATAGCATCGAAGAAGCACACATTATGTCTTAATTGTGATATTCTAAAGTATGGAAAACAGATCAATAGTCCCATCACAATTATGAAATTCACAATGATGAAATTTTTAGTTATATTTTTGGCTTCATGAGTCAAAATTATGATTTGAATCTCATAAACATAACTAATGATTTCACAAATATGAGTTTTAGAGTGGAAATGATGACCTTTAATCTCATAATCCTGAACTACATTATAATTTTGACATTGTATCTCATAAGTATGACTTAGAATATGAAAATTCTGAGTGTCTGTAGGCAATGGAAAGGTGAAATCTAGTTTTTCAGAAGATGACACCACAAGTATTTTGCTATCCATGGCTTTTTAATGTTGATTCAGCCCTGTATTACTGCATAATATACCTATCAAATTGTTAAGCAGAACCTTGATTAATTATCATGCTCCTACTGAAATATTGTGTTAATTTGAAATAATGGCTCTACTTACACAGTGTGGGCAGCTCCATTTTCCCTCAGGTGCCTTTTCCAGCTCGGGGTCCAGACAGACAAGGTGGTAGGCTCTTGGACAAGTGTCACAGAGGATAATTTCTCCTCCCTGCTGGCAAACCTCACAGTAGTCCTGGTGGTCAGTCTCATAGCCATCGCCGTCCTCCTCTGCCAGATTTAAAGGAATAATTGAAACAATATGAGTGGGTCTAACATATAGAGAGTTATAGTGTCCTGATTCTCTACCAGCTATATATAGAATACCACAGGAAAAAAAATCATATAATCTTGAACACCTACAGTAAATGGACAAACTCCATATGTATAGGAGAATCAAAGAATGGATAAAAGCCTAATAAGTTTCCCCACAATAAATAAAGCTTTAAAAAAGTACATTTTAATTACCCCATTACAGAAAATCAAACAGTCTGGTTCGGAAGGGATTTCAGTCAAATTTTGGAGGGGAAAATAAACCACAGTGCTCTGAAAGAATAAACTGTAAACATACTTTTCCTTTTTCTCCGCCCACGTCGGGCCTTTTTCTTTGTGGCCCCAGAGGTATCAGAAAGCACAGAGGCACTGTGGATACTGATGTCATCAAAGTCTGACTCCTCCAGAAAGTCCTCCTCGCTCTGGAAAATCAAGCAGCCCCAAAATACACAAACTAAAGAGCTTGGAGCAACACAAAGTCTGCTCACTTTTATTCAAAGGAAAAATGTTGGGTTTAGAAGCTGGAAAGGTGAATACAAGGTAAAATAACACGTACAGAGGATGCTTTCTTCTTCTTCCCACTTTGACCAGTTTTTGATTTGGTCTTCTTCGGCTTCGGTTTCTTCTTCACTTCTTTTAAGGTCTTGCTTTTCTTTCTAACTCCTGGCCCTAAGGCAGACAAACATACAGTATGGTGCCATGAAAATGTAGCTGTCCCCTTATGCATTCATTCTGCTTTAGCTTCTTTTATTATACTTGAATGTCATTTTAATATCAACGATTACATAAGCCAATATAAAGTAGAATGATTTGAGTACCTCAATTATTATAAATCCTTAATGTAATTGTCTACCTTTAAGCTTATTTAAATTATGTTTTTATGTATTTTACTATTTAGCGCATTGAGTTCTGGCCAGATTATTTGTGTTGCACAACGCTCTCACTTCCGCCTATGAGTTGTTGATGACTGCTAAGAACTATTAGCATAACATAGTGAAAAATAAGGCAGAAATTGATATCCAATTTTAATACTGTTTTTATGGAAGCATTTAGCAGTATTTTATTTTACCAAAATTGTTATTTGACTGCTCCTGATTAATTATCAGAAAAATTGATAGATTACTCGGTTACTAAAATAATTCTTTACAACAACTCTAATATAAAATAGGGCTGTTGTAAAGTGTGACACATGATAAGTGTCACACTTCAGAAGGTCTTACCTTTTCCTTCTTTGGTTTTGGCTTTTTTTAATGTGCCCTGCTGAGAGCTCAGCTGGCTGATGCTGACAGATGTTGGCTGAGCTACAGTAACCGTTTCCACCGCAGCGGCCACCGCAGCGGCCACAGCGGTGGCAGATGCCCCTTTGAACGGGTTGTTGGCACTGAACTCACGCCACTTGGCTCCCAACACTGTCATCATCTTTGACATGGGAATCTTCGGATTCTTCTTGGCAATGAGGGGCCTGGGCGTAACAACAGGGAGAGGAGACCACAACAACAGCTTTATTATGTCACATTTCATTTCAGCTGGTGTAATTTCCTTCTCTCTCAGCACTGGAGGGTACTGGGTCCTGATTTACTGACACCCCATTGCCCTTTAAGTTATATTTTCTATTCCTTGGTTTGAGTTTGTCATGTGTTAGATTTGTCGGGCAACAGCTTGAGGTATGGCAGGCTGGCCTGTAAAAGATAGTGGGTCAGACCACTGAGTCCCAAAGCCTCCCGGCTGTCACAGGCATCCAACGAGCAGCTGACTACACACAGGGGGCACCACAGGAGCTCATGCTCCACTTTGTCAGAGCAGAGGCTTAGTCGAGCCAGACAGCCCCAGGTGAGACAGACTCTTTATAACAACAGCCGAGCTTTCCAGCTCAAACAAAAAGAGCAGTGTTAGCTTGTCACGCTGCACTCTGGTCTAACTGAGGAGTGTTGTGGAAGGCTCTAAGCTGGGAACTCTGTCAAACAACTGGAATTGAAAGAAAACAAAGCAGTTTAACAAAGACAAAAATAATACAAAGGAATGTAGATGCTTGCCTGAGGAACTGGCTGAAAGCCTTGTAATTGGTGATTGTTTTGTAGTCGTCCTCTGTGAACCCATACTGAACATCCTCAAGACCCCATTCTTGCATCAGCTGGCCGGAGGATTTGGGTTCCTAGTGGAGCAAAGACAAGAGGCACAATGCGTTTATTACTAAAAAACACAAAATAATTTTATTTGAAGACTTTACTTTCATGGAGATGATCAATGTGGTCTGATTTCAGTGCAATTAGTCTTCTGCTTTGAAAGACTCACTGTTAGATAATAGAATGGTTTGGAGAACCGTAGCTCCAATAAGATATTGTACTTTAAGTGTTTGAAATATATGATGTGCAGAATATTTGCAAATGGTTGGAAATGCAAAGGGATCTTAGAAGATGAAGAACAAATTGTAAGAAAAATATTTAGACAAAATGTAATGTCAATTTAGACAATAGTGAAATATTCCAGTAACTTAAATATGCAATAACAAAGATGAAAATACTTTTTAAAATCTTATGTAAAATGGAAAAATTGTCATTCCCTCCTAAAATAGCTAGAATTATACAAAGCTACATCATACTGGGTGCTTTTTGAAGGATGGAGTTTTGAGTGCTGTTGAAGTGAGAGTTAATTCATTCATAAAGAAGATTGCAGTAGGTTATGGGTATGGACAGGGATTTTAAGGAGGTCTCAAAATAATTTTAAGTCAACCTTTTTATTGTCTGTAAAATTGTCCAGAGCTCTAGAAACCCAAGAAAGTGTCCTAATCTTTCAGATAACTGTAGCTTAATTAAAAATGTACTTTTACTGTTACTTAAATCTGATGTGTCTCTTTGTTTGATTTGTCTCTCATGCAACACTAAACATGCAGTCACTTTTTTTACTGAGAAAATCAACTGAAGTCAGAAGAGGGAGTTCCCACAGAAGGCTCCACTTATTCTTAAGTATGCCATGTTCTGTCAGCCGTATTTGTACAAAATACCTTTAAGTTTGTCAACTAAAATGTATATCAAGGATAAACTATGAGGACTGAGAATATTATGGATTTATAGGCATGAAATAGAAAATGCAATCTACTTGTACAATAGACTTGTTACTGTGGACTTACTTTCATGTTACCATCATCATCGTCATCCTCATCGTCATCCTCATCTCTCTTCTTCTTCCTGGGCTTCCTTTCTTTTTTCTCCCTGGGTTTTTTCTTCTTTTTTTTGGTGGGGCCATATGCACTGCTTTCGCTCTCAGAGCCAATTTCTGGCCGTTCACGTTCCTCCTCTACCTCTGAAATCTCCTCGAGGTCACTGTCAAGTCTTGGCTGTATTCCTCCCTGGGGTATAATCAAAGACACAAAATATGCTTAAATACATACACTTCATAGGTTCATTACATCTAATTCTACAGATAACAACAATGTGAATGACCATGATTTTTCCAAAGCCATTCTTCCCCAAAGAAAAATGCATATTTATTATTTTGTTTTTATAATTACAATCAAGCTTTTTCTCTTTCCTTTTTAATCTTGCCTTAGTTGGATGTGAACTTGGTTATAATGTAATGCAGCTATCACAAGGTGGCAGAGACACATCAAATTATTTACAAATCACCGTGAAGACAAAAAGAAAAACAGTTGTACAATCAGACATGGGTAAGCTCAATAGCTGAGATGTACCAATAGATTTGGAGTGAACTTTGAACTCTTATCCCAATTCTTAATCACACGTGTGATATACATATATATATATATATATATATATATTCCAACAGATCCACATTTCTCTCGCCCCCAGTCACCCCCAAACTGGACCAATGGCTACAACAGATCCCAGGAACAACATCAGACATCTCAGTCCAGAAATGTGCGGTCCTTGGCACAGCCAAGATACTGCGCAGAACCCTCAAGCTCCCAGGCCTCTGGTAGAGGACCTGAGCTCAGAGGATAAGAACCACCCGCGGTGGGTGAGAAGGGAATTTTTTATATATATATTTGTGTGTGAGGGCGAGGTTGTGCGCGGGTGTGTGGGGGTGGGTGTGTGTCTGTGTAACAGAATTGCCTCTTTGATTATCAGACTCCAGTATACTTAGTGTGATATCTGAAAACAGTTATTTGCACCAAAAAAATAAATAAATAAATAAATAAATAAGCGGTTTTGTACATTGGTACACGCCCGTGATACAAACACAAAGACGCTCAATGTCCTGCTGAGGCATATTCCATCACAATATGTTTACAGATCCAGTGTCAGAATACAAGTCACAATCATTTCTGCATGATTATTGCTCGGTCAATCAAAAAAGGCACATGTCACTACAGAATGCAATAAATTTATTGGTTATGTATGGGTGCTACAGTCAAACTCAAATAATTAAGCTTAAATACAGTAAGACTGAACTCATTACTCTTAGCTTAGTCTAGACAGATCCCAGTCTATATTGTTTTAAGTTGTTATTCGTAATGACAAGCTTAGCTATAAATGCTTTGAGGAATGAACTCGTTATTTTAGAGAGAACATCCTCTCTTTACACCACCACCACTTCTGTACAGATTTATCACTTTATATGTAATGCCACAGTTGTTTTTTATTGTACTGATCCTTGAATGATGTTACTTGTTGAAGGTCACTTTGGAAGAATATTTTGTCTATCTTAAAAAGAAGAAGTCCAGCGTGCCATACATTTCATAATATAACAGCTCTACTGCATGTGAATCCACGTTAACAATTAAAACAGAGTTCATAAGTTCTGCTGCATGCATTTTGCATCATCTTAAAGAGCTGACTATTAATTGAAACCAGGAAACAGAACACCTTTTGCTATGCTGCTAATCAAAAACTCAGCTGAGCCCTGCCTGTTTAATTTGGGACATCTGGAAGGCTATATGGGCTTAACAGTTAACAGGTGTTGTTTGTGTGATCAAGAGAGTGGGAAATTCACTGGAGGTTCCTTATGCATGTGAAAAAGTGAATGCTGTTTCTCTCCTTGTTTGTGTCAAGCCTTATTAATTATTTTTATTTTATGGGCTGCAAATATGTCCAAAATTTACAATCAGTTTGTAGACGTGTCATTTTAATATTTCCTTTTCCAATATTTTGCAGGTTGCATGGAATGTATGGCTAAACAACATGCCTTACTGAACACGTGTGTCCACTAGAAGTGGAGTAAAACGAGTGCACAGAGGCTTTGTGCAGTTCGCTGCCTGTTGCTCTGCAGGCCTGCCTGGCTCCATGGAGAGACTTGCAGGCGTTTTGCTCTGTAGCGCAGTGGTAAGGCTCACGTTGCTGCAGCGCCCGCCAACCCTACCAGCAGCCTGGCTGTGTTGCCATGGTGACCGAATCTGAGCAGTGTCTGGCTCTCTCTCTTTCTTTCTAGATTTTGCCCCCCTCATCCCCCCACTACTTCTCTTCATCTTCTTCCCACTTTCTCTTCTTCACATCTTATAGTTCTCCTCCCTCACCCCATCCACTCCTTTAAATTCTCTCTCAGTCTATATCCTAACTTCTCCCTGGTTCTTTTTCCTCCCTTACTCTTCTTTTTTTCTATCACACAACTCATCCACCTCCCCCCCACCACCAAGCACACACAAACTCACAAACACACACTCCATCACAGTGGCAGCCAATGGAACGGCGCCATCCAATCAGACACGTTTGCATAACGAGCTTGTTATGCAGAGGCCTGTGGTTGCGAAGCCCGTGCTTCAGCACCCGTCTAGACAAATCTCATTTATGCATAAGAAGATGGAGAGAGAGAGAGAGAGAGCGAGTGAGAGAAGAAAGAGCAAATTGAAGATTGTGGATGGGGGATGGGGGTGGAGATGGAGGTGGAGGTGGAGGAGGAAAAAGCAAAGAAGCAGAACTGCTACTGTGAGCAGCCACAAGGACAAGCTGGAACTGGAACTGCAACAACCTGGTGGTGGCCCAGAGTTCAATGTTAAACACATATCATAGATGAAAAGATGATTCTCCGGCACAGCAGTAAAGTGGCTACCTCTACTTTCAAAGGGTGAGAAAATCAGATAAGTGCTGATAAGCTAATCAAATTAGTGGCTTTCCCTTAATGCTGCTGCCCTGGGGGAACTGGAGCGGATGCTGTGGTAAATATCAAATAAATGAAGATGTAGATTTTTTTTAACCAAATCTAGCTCAATAAGAATTTATTACAATGTCACTGCTGTGAGGGGTTTTTAGGGTTGTAAAACAATGGCCGCCTCTTTTCTTCCATGAAATCAGAGCAGCTCTTTGTTGACTCACAATCCAAGGGAAAAAAGTAAAACCAGAAACCCTAATTTCCTTGTATCTGTTTTTTTTCTTGCAGATGAGAAAAGGGGAAGCAAGTATACTGTGGCTCTCTCTTTTATTCCTCCCACTAGCAGCCCTAACCTCAGAGTGGAATATGCCACTGACAGTTTCTGACCCCAATTGACTTTTAGACCCTGTCTGACACCAACCTTTGGGGAGCGATTGGAGGAGAATTACAGTGGCAGCAACCGCTCAGAGAGATGACAGAAGACAAAGACAGAGAGAGAGAAAGATGGATACAAAGACAGAAAGAAGAAGAAACAAAGAAAGAAAGAAAGATATTTGTGAAAAAGAGGAGAATACCAGAGTGTGTTCCATGGTGGTTAGAACAGAGAGAGTCAGAGGGAGTCTCCCCTCCTCATTAGCCCAGTAAGACCCAGCGGAGCTCAGAGTTTGCCATAAAGAGCCAAAGGGCCGGGTGGCAGCATGGCCAGTCAAGCTCCTCGCAGCGCTGCTGGCAGCTCCAGCTCAACACTGGGGAACATCCTGGCCATGACACTGGTGCTGTGAATGCCACTGCCAATGTAGGGGCAGAAAACACTGAGATTACACTGAATTACTGTAATTACTGAGGTTTTGTGTTTAGAAAACCAAGGAGGCACAAGACAACTTGTTTAGATCCTGACTTATGTACAATGCATAATTTAGGCAGTTAATTATTACTCTTTGTAATGTCGAACATTTCACCAGTCTTTTGGGGGGTTTTGGCATGTTTATTGGTAAAGCCATGCACATTTTAGATGATGTGCTGTGAGAAAATGACAGCAGTTTTTCTAACTGAGTTAGCCAGGGTGAAAGACTGCTGCACAAAAACTCCTATGGAGTGTTCACAGTAGGTTGTTAGCTATCTACTTCTGGAGGACCTACAAAATAGAGGTACAGCTGGACACTGCTACTAGGGTGATGTTGCAAATATATTTTTAAGGTAAAGTTATATTTTTGAGCTACTAGAAACTAGCACTCACAGGAAAAGAAATAATGATGAATGAGTAAACAGGGGAATTATCAAGATGTAGATCTGGAACAAGAGGATAACACTACACCATGTTTGCTTTGACTCCTATTATTTCATATCTGATTAGTCTTTGTTACCGTTGCTGTCATAGTGACTGACAGAAGAGTAGCTTAATTGTATTTTGTCATCAGGCCTTGGCTTGATTTACATTGAGGTCTAAGAGTAGTGATAATACTTTTACATACACGAGCTGGGCATTTCTTTTCAAAACTTAAAGTGGTTGAAAACAATGTCTCCATCTATGCACACCAGTCAGCAAAAAACAACTTTAAGGTAGCATGTTGAGTTTAGGTCACATGATTAGCTGTAAGTTTGTAAATTAAATGATTGTGGCATTTGCCATCAGTTAAAGTGAAGAAGATAAAACCTTACCTTGCCATTACAAGATTAGAGTCTAGCCCACTGATCCACACCTTTCTTAACTACAGATACAATGTTTGAGCACTTTACTGAAGGAAAGAGCACTCCTAATTTGGACCACATGTGCTATTTGCCATCTGGTATAAGTCAAGTCAATTGGTTAAATTGCTAGTTTTCTCTAAACACCACACTATCTAAAGTTACAAAAATAACTGTTTTTTGGTACTTTCTCCAATATTCCTAAATGTGACACCACTGTTAGACTCAATGCTTGTCTTCTAAGACTGACTGTGAACAGGATTTGTGATGTAATTGTAGCAAATTTGTTTCTGGAGCATTCAATACTCCTGATGAGTTGTTGTTACATTCAGGAGAACGTGTGCACTGCTTTACCATGCTGCTTTAAACTTTGCTCTCCTGATCTAATTGTTGTTTCCTACTCCAACCTAAGTATCACGCATACAGAAAAACATAATATTATGATAAACACTATAGGAAATTGACATGAAAACCTCATCCTTCATCCTTATTCTGTAAATAGATAATGTCTCCAGATATTCTGTGTTATCTGTCTACATTTTAGACCAATGTTCTCTCTGTCTTATTATCATTAAGAAGGCTGCTGGATTATACAGCATCTTCATTGTTGAATAAGTTATTCTAAGGACAAGTTAATGCTGTTAAAATTTTATATAATTCCGAATAAGTCTTGATGTCAAATCACCTCTGTCAAAGCTCAACCGTGACTACAGTTGCTACATTGGCTGAAACTCTGTCCCTTTGACCCCAAAGCCCCAGCCTTAAGCACCAGCACCACAGGCACAAATCCACACTCTAAACTGGCACTTGGCGCCCACAGCTTACACTGGCAGTAACAGTGACTCTGCTGCCAACCTCCCCTAGGCCCGAAACAGTCCACTGCCTCTCATTTCGATTACAGAGGCAGTCCAGCAGCCAAACCAGAACTCTGATCCAATTGCAAAAGCATCAAAACTGTGATAGCGTGAGAATCAAAGAATGAGGCCGCACAGCTTGAGCCAGAATTCCTGGCAAACCTTTGTGTTTGAGGTGATGACAGACGGGGCTGTGTGTGAACAAGATCTTACCTCTTTTTTCCTCTTCTTAACTTTGGGTATTTTCCCCTCTTTTATCTTTTTGGGCTTTTTCTTCTTCTGCTTTTTGAGGGAGTCATCATCAGAGAAGAAGCTTGCAAGGGCCGTGAGGGGAACGGTGTTGCGCTCAGTTTCGTCATCTTCATCTGGACACAGAGAAAAATGTGTTCATGTTCATACTTAAGAAAATATGCCATATAAACTGAAATAGTTTTTAATAGTTATTTTTAATTTTCTTTTAAAAAAAAGACATGAAAGAGAGACTAAAAAGAAAAATATTTGTGGAAGCAAGGACTGAAAGAAATGAAATACAAACAACTTAAAGATTCATTGTGAGGTTTACATACATTTATCATAGGAATCAATGTTATATTAAAAATATCTGGATTATCATATTTCAGGGTGGAATATATGTTCAAGAAAAATGTGGTATTTTTGAAAACGAGAATTGGGTTCATAAGTTTGAATTTTTCATATATTATCTCTATTTAGCACAGGGCCTCATTTATAGGCTTAAATATCAACACAGACTCACATAATTGGTAAAATGTTTCTTAATAAGTTAAATATTTCTTGTGGTAAAAAAAACCCTCAAAATCTTAAGGTGATAATTTTCTGCTTGTCACCATCAAAGTCAGTGGCTATGTAAAATGTTTTTCACTGTGGACAGTAACACCTCTGTTGCAGCAAGTTCAAATTCATTGAGGCGACACGTTGTTAGTCCCTTAGCCTGGCCACTGCCTTCCTGCACAGTTCAGCTTGATTCTCATCTACCTTCACTGCTCCATTTGAGATTTCTACCATTAAACTTGATTTCTCCCATTGTGGTTCAACCGGGCCAGTCAGAAAACAAAAGGAGTTGTGAAAAATTACGTAAATTTTCTGTGCTGTTTTAGAATTGTAGTCTTCCCTGGTTATAGTTTGGCAATGGTAACGAAGGAAGTGAAGTGAAGCAAATCAGTTCATGTTGGCCACCCTTCCAAATATTAAGCAACTGACGTCAAAGCAAGACACTTAATTGCTGGCAAAGATGTTGGCCCTACTCCCCACGGGATTGTTACGGCACACACAATTTCTGAAAAACTTCATTGAGCTGGCACACAACAATCAGATCCAGTCAGTTAAAAGTTCAATAGAATTTATGCTTCCAGTTAGCAATTGTTTCTAAATAGCTGAGGGTCCAGACCCTCTGCATGGAGAAAAGCATAGAACAAGGGGTTGGTTTTTACCAGGCTGGTAGTTCCTGGGTTGTTCCTTTACATTCCAATTATCCTTTTTTCTCAGAGTGACAGATACAGCATGGCACGCTAACAGGACAGTGATCATAAACACATAAGAACTTGTTTTGGAACAGATAGGATAAAGCAGTCTAGCTTTAGAGTTCTGGAAGGCCCACCTTCCACAGTCCCACAATCCTTGATATGAACCTTGTCAAAATTTTAATTAAAAAAATTGATCTGTGAAAAGACACCAAGTCATTTCAAAGAACTTCTTCACTTTTGCCAAGAACTGATCAAATTTCCAGTTATAATTAAGCTAGAGGTTTAACTATGGTTTAGTGATATTGGTGTGGTAGAGGTGTAACTTGCTAAAGGAATTTTTAAAATGATTAATTTAGACACCTTATGGATTCATGAAATCCCAAGATTAATCTATTTCACCCACTTGGTGCTCTTAAAAACAGAAAAAAAGCTACATATTGATTGGAAAAACAAGGAAATGTTTATTGTTAGATTTAGCTCAATTTGTATTTGATGCCAGCAGCACATATAAAAAGCATTTGAAAGCTGAGAAGAATTTGTTGCAGTTCTCAATATTAATTGTTTTCTCATTCTAGCTTGATATTAACAAATATGACAGCCAACTTGTGTGATTTATCATCTTGTGCCACAGCCATTTCTGTGGTGGCAAGTTATAGCTACTTTGTATGCATCAGAAAAAATATAGAAACAGTCACATACAAATTTTCTGCAAAATCCCAAAGATACTGATGACAAAACTGTTTGAAATCAGTTTGAAAAGTGTCAGACTGCTGGATATCTGTCAAATTGTCTGAAGAAAATTTAGATGAGGACCTTAGATTGTTCTGACTGATGAAACTAATAAAATACCTGTCCCTAAGATTGAGTTACAAAGTCAATGTATTCTTTTCTTTTGAAACACCAACAGTTTTTAAAAACTGTGATGTTTGAAATAGGTGCACATTTCACAAACTGAAAACCTGTTTGGCTTTTTTTTTGTTTGTTTGTTTTGCCTTTTTTTTGGAGGGTTTCAAAGTTAAAGTTAGAAAAACTGTAAAAGAAAAAGAATACTTGTCCTGATGCCATTAATACAAGCTGTTTCACAAGTTCTCCTTTAAATCCACTCCATTCTGCAAGGTATTGATTACCCTCGCTCAGGACAAGATGTTCTAGGACAAAGTGCTACTGAGACTTAAATGACCAGCACCATTCATGACAATAAGTCATTTGTTTTGCAGCACCATGCACTGTGAGAAGTAACTGTGGATAACATATCTGCAAGTTGCCATTGACACATACATTGTGCATTGCCAAGCTATACATTTAAATTTTTAAACAAAAGAAAACAGAAGACTGCAAAATGCTAAAAGGTACTGGTACACTATTTCATAGCTAGATGATACCTAAAAAGATCAAATGTCTTTGAAAGTCACTAATCAAGTCAACCTGTGAGGAATTTAATCTCAAAACTGAGGATGTTTGGAACAACAAAAAAGTTTGACTGATCTAGTGATCTATTGACTGACTAACTGACTAATTGATTGATTGACAGAGTCACCATCAGAGTGTTCTGTCATTAAAAATAGAAAAATGTATAGTACAACATCAGATCTGGCATTGCATGGCAATCTGCCACACAGAAAGGTTTGGCAGGGAGGGTATTAATTGGAGAAAGCAGCTAAGAGGTCCCTGGTTAGTCTGAAGGAGCTAGCAGAGATCCACAGCTTATTTTAGGGAATCTGTTGAAAACATAACAATTAGTCATCTATAACCTCAGCCTGTCAATGGCCATGTAATCCTGGTTGGAAAAATTAGAAGTCTCATTTGTCAAAATGTTTGCCACAAGTCAGCAAAGGTACTCAGGACAACATCTCTAGACACACAGCCAGAGCTACAACAGAATAGTTTAGATCAAAACAAAATGTGTAATGGGCTTGACACACAGGCAGCGATGAATGACAGTGAAAGGAAAAAGTTTTCTGCCATTGGAGTGAACTCAACATAGAGACATGAGTGTGACAGCAACAAAAGGTGAATATTTCTTGTGTTGCCCCATGTGAGCACATCTATATGCACAAGCTCGAAATGTTACACGTACGAATTTCACTGGTTGCTTGGCTGGAGTAAGGCAAGTGACAGTCACCTTCCTCACGCAAATTCCATAGGTAAGGAGAGTGAGTGACATTGCCTTCTGTGTCGAGTCTTTAAGAATTGCAAAGTCACAGTTTTTATTTCAACTGAGAATTTGTAAAAAGACTTATAGACTTATAAAGCTTTGTTTGCAATGTCAGAAAGTGTGTAAAATTCTGAGTCAGGCTACAGTTAAATTCAACAACTTAATCTTCAAAAGTGATCCTAAGCCTGCTGGCAATTTGATAATTTGTTGTTTCAAATAAAATTGTAAATTGTATTTTTCCTTTGGTCAAATTGTGTTCAAATAAAGTAGATTTCTTAAAAGGTGTAACACATATAAATGCGTTTCAAAGAAAGAATCATGTTTGTTTTAAATAGGCGGAACATTGTTTCAACTCAGTAACGGTTTTCATTTCTGACATCTTCAATTTCAAAACCTGAATCTTTTAATGAGCTTGCTTTCTTTCAAGGTTTCAGTTATTCTATCTAGTGTTAAACCAAATAGCACTATATCATTTTTTCTATTATTATTATTATTATTATTATTATTATTATTATTTTTACATTGGAAAACACACTTCATTAAAATATGCAATTATTCTCTTTTGAAATAAACATGATGAATCAATATCAGACCAGCAGGGCATTTTGCACAATAAGTCTCATATTCACACATCATTGAGTGTGGATCAACTTTAATCATCAAAACACAAATAAATGGAGTGCTCGCCTGCCGGTAAATGGTAACTCCCAGGAGGACCACTGAGGTACACAGTGCATGTCTTCTGCTTGCTGGGACTAAAGCGACTGGCTGCGGGTTGTCAGCTGTACAGTCTAACAGCTGCTGTGAACAAACGTGCTGACTGCTGAGCGCAGCAGACTTCAGTGATGCCAGAGCGGGTTACAGAGTAAGTAAGGGAGACAGACATCCCCAAACAACACATCAGATTCACATGGGATGTAACTGCCCTGTGGAGTTTGAGCAGATCTAATTCCTGTTCTCAGTCTTTTCCTGCCTGTCTCTTTTGGTCCATCTATCTGCATGTCTTCCTTCTTTCTGTGTCTTACACTGACAGACCGGAAGGCATCAAGTATGCAGCACATGTATCTAAGTCAATCAGCCAACACTAGCCCTGCAGTCTACCACTCCCCTGGGTAGCAGGAGTGTGAGACTGGGGAGGAGGGATTCCTGTATAGTAGGCACACAAACCTCAACAACCACTTATCTGCTACTTAGCAAAGCTAGCAGGAGGTACTCTATAAGTGCAGTACTTTGATTTTAAAGCTTTAATCAGAGGCAATGTCAAGCCCATTGTGCTATCTTGGGTTAGTCAGATTAAATTTGTCTCCAAAACTCTATTGTTAACTTATGTGATCAATGTCTCCAGACAACATTTAAAGGTGAAACGTTAACCGAAATGGATAGAGGTGTCTACAACTCTCCTGTACACCTCTGCTAGACACACATGTCTCTTTCTTCTTAATATTTCTCCCATTCAAAGGAAAACCCGCAGTGCACGTATTCAGTATCTCAAACAGGGAGCTCTTTTATGTTTCAGATGAATGCTTGGTGCCTGCCAGGCAAGACATGATGGAAACACAGCAAGCCTTACATCTCTCTTAGATGCACAGTTAATGACATGGCTCAGACGTTGTAAGGTGACAGCTTTGGATTACACTGTTCACATAGTGTTCAAATCTAGAAACTTTTTAAACTATACTTAAAATGACAGAACAATGAATGAATGGCTGACCATAAATCACTGATTCATTATGCCAATATGTGGAGTGATCCTGGAGTGGATCACTCCTGGATGATCCAGCAGTGGATCATCTCCTTTCCTGTGCTAAAAATAGGAAACTTGGACAACAATCAACAAAGAATCTGAGAAAATAGACAGACAAAACGCTGCATCGTAAACTGATTCTCAATTTTAGTGGTGACATTTGCATGGAACTGTCAAAAATTGAGATGTAAAAAAAGTTCAGTCATCTCCAACTGGTTTCTTGAGCATGTCAATGAGTTCACTCTACCCCAACGGCTCCCATAGTAACCAGATTTTAATCCAATAACTGGACCTTTGGGATGTTGTGGAATGAAGATCATGCATCATGGATGTGCAGCTGACAATTATACACAATTATATAAACATAATTAAAAGGAATGTTTGCAATAATTTTTTTTTTCTTGTATCTAACCAAGTACTAACAGAGTGCATCAGATAAAGTACCCAGTTAGTATGGTTAGGATAACATCAACTTTACCTTTATCTTCCATGTCAAGTTTTGAGTTTAACATTCATGGTATAGTTATCTTAGAAAGCACATGTACATGCATGTATGTGCATTGCTTTAGTTATAGTGGTTTCCAAGATAATGAAAGAGAAATGCTGCTCCTTGCTGTCTTATGTACTAAGTCTACAGTTTTTCATGGGAGTTACACAATTTATAGAAAATGATCAAGCATAGCAGTGAACTTACTGACATTTCTCTTATTCTGGATCAGTAGGTTACAAAATTCCTGGGGAAAACAGCTGACTTGACAGATGTGCAGAAGACAGTCATTGACACCCTTTACAAGGGGGATAAGCCATAAAAGATCATTGCCTGAAGAAGCTGGTTGTTCACAGAGTTCTGTACCCAAGCATATTGACAAAAAATTGAGTGGAAGGAAGGAACCTGGTAGGAAAAGGCACACCAGCAATAGAGACAACAGCAGTCTTGAGAAGATTGTCAAGGAAAATCCATTCCAGAGGAGCCGCCACACAGGATATGAGACATGTGCTACAAAAGTCACATTCCATATATCAAAACGCTCTTTCCATCTACCAGGAAATATTAAAGCACTTCATGTTTCCCTCTGCTGAAAAGCTGTATGGAGACGATGATTTTATTTTCCAGCAGGACTTGGCACCTAAACACACTGGCAAAGGTACCAAAAGCTGATTCTACGACCATGGTGTTCCTACCAAAGAGGGGAGATGAGCTGAAGGCAGCTATCAAAGCAATCTGGGCTTCCAATGCACCTACACAGTGCCAAAGACTTATTGCAGAACAAGACTTCTGAAATTATATTCTCTGGGCAGATTAGTCTAAAACTGAATTATCTTTACACAAAGACAGAAGAATTGTTAAACCTAAACCAAATACAACATTAAAAGAAGTAAACCTCATGCCAGCTGTGAAGCATATTCTTGGAGCTTCTCCTGCTTGATTGGAAACTTTGTTATCAAGCAAATACACACGTAACGAATAAAAAGACCAATGAATATAGCTAATGGTCCGTGAAGGCCCTGGAAGGAAAGCTGTGACAAAAAAATGTTTTGTTTGGTGAGTGTACCAGGCTGTGCCAGGTGTTGGAAGAAGATGAGTCACTTTCCCAAGGGAAATCTGGCATTGGTTTCAGTTAGGAAGATGACTAAAGCTCTACTTGCCAAACCGCCTGTCTGTAAAAATTTTAATTGGATAACAGAAACATTTCTGACCTTCCTCCAAGGACTTGGCTAGCATACTGACCCATTCAAAAAGAGGTTCACATGCAAATCCTAAATGAAGAAGTTGAAACAAACTGGAAATACTGTAACATTATTTCCTTTTCTGTTGGCCCTAATGTACAATCACCTACAGCAATTAATGCTGCTCAGCATTCCTGCTCCATAAAAATCTAGAAAGTAAAGATTTTCTTTCCTTATGGGTGACTGCAGGATTCAAACAAAGATACAAACATGCTATTAAAAACTAACGTGCTCATGCTGATGGAAGGACAAAGGCAATAAGAAACAATGTGATCTAAATTCAACGAGTCCTGTAAAGAACAGAAAAAAAAACAGTACTGAAACGAGGTACTGCTAATCTGCAAATGCACACGCACTGCAAAAAGATTCTCTTATTCTTAGGCTATGTGCACGCACAGCAGGAAGAAAATTGTGTCAACCTTCACAGTTTGTGATCCAAAAATAGACCCTTATCCAACAGAGGATTACATTTGCAGGCACACAAAAGCCCATGATAATCTTTTAATTTTAGTAAAGAACAAAGCAATTAAAGCAGAAAACATAACAAAACAGCCTGTGACAGTGTAAGCTTCTTGAGCAACACAAAGGGAGTGAGGCCAACCCATGAGTTGTGATGAATGCAGACTTGATGAGACAGAATCTACGGTTATGAAGTCCCTCAAAGACAGACTCCCAAACTGTTGTGTTCTAATTGAAAGAGTGCCTCTTTAAAAAAGTGCTGGGCTTATGACACAGAGCGTAATCTTTGTTATTTGACCAAAGTTAATTGTCTTTTGCATGTATTACCAAGAAAATAACAGATTTGTAATATCATATGACATCTTAGTCATATGATATTACAAATTTGTTATATTCTTGGTACTTTCTGGACAAAATATTTCCATGACAGTGCAATCAATATTAATCGCTTTTCAAACCTTGTGCAATATACACTGTGGTATATGTTGCATGAAGTGTGTCCTTAGACAGCCAAAAACTTGCAAAAATAACGACGTTGAGCCAGGACTTAAAGTTTTTAACTAATGTACCAAAAATTTATTTTTTCAAATTGTATCGTTGCTTGGATATCTACTGGCTTACGACAGACAAGTACATATTTATTTTTAAATGCATGTTTAATAAACAATTGGGTCATTGTGTTCTCTCTCAAGGTACGCCTGCAAGTCAGAAGTGATATATATATTTTTTTTCCTTTCTTATTATCATTTTTTCTCTTCATCATTACAAGCTTATAAAGATGCCGATTGTCAATGATTGAAGCATTCATCAATATTTTGATAATCCACCCATCAATCCATCCACCTTCTGTTTATCCAGGATTGAATTAAGAGGGGAGCAACTACGGATGGAAACACATACATCTATCTGCTGTGTATTCAGCTTATTCTGGGGTACATCAAGGCATTCTAATGATGGAAGATTTAGTCTCTCCAGTAGATCTGCTCCAGGGTCTGCTCCCAGTGGAAAGTGTGCTGGGAAAGCCACCAACTGCAGGCTTCCTGATCAGATGCTCAAACCACCTCAACTGACTTCTTCCGGTGCAGAGTAACAGTGGCTAAACTCAGCTCCCTCTTCATGACACTCTGTCTATAAGGCTTGCATTTTACATATTACAATCAGTTTTAGATATTTATGGACATATACACATGGAGGTGTATGCTATTTTACCCAATATTAATATGGTACAATATAAAAAAATAGCACAACGGAGACTTTAATTCATTGCTTCTCTCAAATTAAGTTTTAGTTGATAAGAGATAAAGTATTTCAAGTCTATTTGACTTTGAGTCTGTAACAGTAATGACAGAGTCATTGTGCACAGATATTTCCTGGAATTTTTCATTTGTAGTTTTTTTTTTCACTCAGTCTGTTAAAGACACAACCTTTCAACACAATGATCTGAGATAGAAGCAGGAGAAGAAGATTTATTATTTAAGCACTGTCTCAAGATTCAAACAAATAGATGCTCAAAGCAGAATGAAATAAAATGGTGAAACATCACTGGTTTGAGCTGAACTAAATTAGGTAGTTTTATCAACTTAATCAAGAGAAGCAGAATTCAGCTTCTGTGCATGACAAATCTGGAACAAACTCATAGAAAACAACAAAACAGCTGAAACAGAGTTTAAGTCAAGGCTAAAAATTGCTTTTGACCCACAAATAACCAAAACATGGACCCACATATTTGATGTGTATTGATAATTCTAATGATGAAACTTGGCAGAATAATGTCTGGTACTGGTTTCCCAAAGGGTGACTGTGTGATGTGATGCTTTTATGTTTTCATGATGTAAAGCACTTTGAACTGCCTTGTTGCTGAAATGTGCTACACAAATAAACTTGATTGATTTTCATGGTACACGGAAAATATAAACAAAAGCATATTAGAGAATTTAATTGAATCGACTTAAAAATAGCAAACCAATTATTACTATTAATGCAGCTAAATAATATTATTAAAACACAACTGTTATTCTAATTTCAATGCCCCTTACTATAGCAGTCCATTTTTGCAAGAACATAAAAAATAAAAAAATATCCTAAAGAAATAAAAATAAAACAAATATTTCCAAAGACCCCAATAAGATTTTGTAGTAGGTGAGAGTAAACTGTAGTGGTTTTTCAGCAAGCTGTCTGGTAGTGCACAGCAACAACAAAGAACAGTTTAAGCTTAGCACCCCCACTATTTAGCCTCTTGCCCTAAAAACTATTACAGTATTTGTTTTTTAAACAAAAGACCACTGAGTAGTTGAGATTTGCTGCAAGAATAAACGGTATCATGAACCACAAAACTTTAAAAAAAAGAGAAAAAAGTTGCATCATCATACTGCAAAGTATTAATTTAGCAAAAACAGAAAATACAGCAGGAATCTGTCTTGAATGCAGCTTTGATGCGACTAGGCAGAGCTGCAGCTGAAGAATTTAGATTGGACGTAATTTAGGTTAATGCACGACCCAAAGCTAACTGTGCTGGTGACATTGTCATGAGTGCGCAAAGCAACAGAACAAGCTGTTTATTGTAGCCCACACGTGGCTTTCACACCTCTGCGGCCATGCAGAGCCCAAAGAAATAAATAAAGAAATAAAGTTGGATCATAGTCGGCGGCGCATCTTCAACAAACCCGACCAGGATGGCGTCTCTGCAGCCAATTTCTATTCGAAGGCACTGATGACAAAATCAGCACAAATAAAACTGACACTGCAGCGACAATAAACCACAATAAACCCAGGACACAACTTGTGTGTGTTTTTCTAATTATTTTATAGAGCGGAAAGCTTTTTACTTCTGAACGCATGTAGCCTGTGAAAGCTACAACAGCTCGGGAAAAAATACACAAAGCTGGATTTCTATGGTACCCCCAAAGCAAGCTGGATGTTTAGGGACAGCCGGAGGCAAATCCAAAAACACCACCTTCAACACACCGGGTCGTAAAAGAGGAAGGGAAAAAAAAGGAATGACTCTGCTTATTGCACCGCTCCACTCTTCCTCCTCCTCCTCCTCTTTGGTCTCAGGAACGCAGGACAAGCCCTTTTCCCCGCATTCAAGGCGTAGCGGCGCAAAAATAATGTGAAGGACACCCCGCCTCCCTTCGTTCCCTCACCTGGCATATCGTCTTCAAAATCCATGTCGTCCTGTCCCTCGTCTTCATTACTCAGCGACCCCGGCATCTTTATCTCATAGCCCCCAAACCCCTTTTAGGCTGGGAATACTGAAAGTTAACCCTCCAGACGCCGCAGCACAGTCTCTTTCTTCACCCTAAAAAGAACTCGCTCAGTGGATTTTTTTTTTAAGTCTTGCAGTCAAAACCGGCTTTTTTTTCTCCAGGATAAAAAAAATACAAAAATGAACATTTATATTCTTTTCCCTACAGATCTATATCCAGGTCTTCCAGTCTGAAAAATAAGAAAGACAAAAATGGAACACACATGCCCAGATTGTGACGTCTGGTCTGTTGCCATGACGATGCATCCCATAGTTTCTCCACAACTAGTTAGTCATACTCTCCTAGTTACTACTTTAACTAGTACTGTGGGGGGAAAAAACACCACGGAGCATCTCCTTGTGCGGCTAATAGAAGAATGCATGCCAGCGCCTGTCTGCTGCACGCTTCTGCTTGCAAGTCCGGGAAATTCAGAGCCAAACTTCTGCAGCTTTCTGCCACAGCTGCTTCACACATCACTCACAGCCGTAGCTTTAAATGTACAAAAAGAGGCAAGTAGAAAATCATAGACATTGATGAACGGTTGTGCTCTAGTATGTCAAGACTGAAAAGAATACTCGACTTTAAAATGTTTTTATAGAAAATAAAGTCAAAGCTGTTTTATGTCCTGATTTCCGGTCGTTCGTTTTCAATCGCTACTGCAGGTGCACAGCGGTACATCCCACTACGGGAGCCTAGTTTCAGGTTTACCTAACTTATCACACTACAAAAAAATAAAATAAGTGGAGACATTTTACAGTGATATTATTATTAAGCCCTAATAGCCCAGCATTTGCAAAGTTTTGCTTCTTACTGTTTTTTGGGGGGGTTTTGGCCTTAATCGAGTCAAATAAATAATCAAAAAGATTTAACTCTGACAAGTACATTTATATGAAAACTGTAAAACAATTACAGATGTTTTAGTTATATTTATGAACTTTCCCAGTAGTTTTTTTTCCTGAATATTTCCACGGTTCAGATAGATTGGCAAGAGCATGTTCCTACTATTCATCAGTCATGGAACAACCTATAAAAATTCTTAAACTAAAACTCCATAAATTCATGAAGTTGGAATGCAGCTTTCTTGAGATCACTTTGTTTGAATTTCTGTCACTTTTGTTGTATTGCTTATTGCACACATTTTACATAGTTTGGACTTCTGTGGTTGCTAACATCTTACAGAGATTTCTAATCTTGAAGGGACTTTGTGAAATAAAAAGCTACAGAAAAGAAACAACACAATCTGAAAAATATTCTGGACACATTTCTCTTGTCTGGTGACATTTTATTAGAGATATTTGGTTTAATCTTCTTCCTCCTCTTCCTCGTCCTGGTTGATCTGGAAGTAGCGCAGCTCATAACTCTCCTTGGTGTTCGCCACAACCCGCAACCAATCCCTGAGGTTGTTCTTTTTTAGATACTTCTTGGTGAGATATTTCAAGTACCTAAAAGACAGAAACACATGACTGAGTTTGAGTTCAATTTAATGCATAAGATAAACTCAATGCATCATTTTGGTATTTATTGCAATCATGTTTTAACAGCATAAGATCTGAATTAATCACAAAAGCAATTTATTTTCCTCATAGCTGGATCAATAAGTTTTGTTTTTCACTTCAGGTCATTTAGTTTAAAGGTTAGTTGCAACATTTCTGATTGACTTCTTTCAGGTACAATGAAGAAAGCTCTATTTAAGAATTGGCGCTACAGTCGCCCTCTGGTGGCAATGATGTGAAAGCTTTGTGCCTCTCGTTCCTTTTGAAAAAAGAAACAATATACAGTATACCTAAAAATCAATTCTAACGTTTGTTTTAAGTAATTGTAATTAATACAAGTCTGACAAATGTCAAAACTTTCAGGTGTAACTGTAAAAACTCAGAGTATTTATATGAAAGAATAGCTGGCTGGCAAAGGTTCTTTTAAAAACTTGATGACTATATTTTGTGCCAATTTAAAAAGCGCTTCTCAATGCATGTTGAGAACTGTGAAGATGTATTAAGTGGTTTTCTATAAACCACCACCCTCCCATAACCTGCTTGTTCCTCAGCTCGTTCTGAACACCAATAAAAAGCTGATTTGTAGCAAACACAGTAAAGCAACAAATCTCATGCTCATTTTTTAAAGCCATTTACAGGAGTGAAATAAAACAAAAGATCAATCCTTAAGTTATTTCCTCTCCTGTGGAACCAACCCCAAGGTTCTGTCAATAAAGAAGACACCTCATTTAGTCAAAGAATAAGCTAAAACTTTCCTTCTTAATGAAGTTTATATTTAAATTGTAGTAGGATCTGCTGAGCTATTTCTGTAATTATGGTGCTAAAGGTTGAAGCTGTTTGAAGACACTTACCACCTTTTCTAACTCTGCTATTTTCTCCTACTACTTTCCACTGATGATTCATCTGTAGTTATTGTTGTCAATAACTTAGTTCTCTCTCTGTTTTTCTCTTCAAAGAAGTTACACTCAGCCTAGTTATTCTGTTCAGCTGTCACACTTTACTTGAGTGACATCGGCTGAATTATTGCAGTCAATAGCTTCATGTTGTTTTTTTTATAGATGATAAACCTGTCTGTTTAACCTTGAGACAGGATGGAAGTTTACTCCTGTTAAAGGAGAGTTCTCCTTTTCACTGTTAAGATATGCATGCTCAGTATGAAGTAAAGTTAACATCAACGCAGTCCAGCAACCACTAGCTGCATTTCCTTTACAAACGTCAACAAAACTTTGTCTATATTCGACTAATGTAAAAACGAAAAAAACACAAACTCACAATTGTGGTGCTTCCATTAAACAAAAAACGCAATTAAAAACACACATGACTAAGTTTGTTCATGCAATAAGTCATTAAAAACAGCATTCCGAGCCATCATCCTCCAACTACTTCCTGTCTTCTTCTTCGCAGTTTGCATGTTGACCATGTGTCTCATGTTATGTGAAAAAGGTGTTTCCATTCCACTAAGCAATTAATCAAAAACATTTGCAACCATATATTAACTGCAAAAGATAAATGCTTAGGCAAAGCATTCAACATGGCATATATTTGGTGTTATACACAACTATTTATCTTCAGTTGTCAAATATTTCATATCCTTCCACCACCTAAATACAACAACCGTCTAGACTGTGATGGTGTTTGTTCACTTCTGCAGCACGACAGTGTTTTGATGAATTTATACCTTTTTGAGAAGGGAACCTCTGAGTTCACGGCAATTTTACTCTTGCTCCTCTCAATGGAGACCACCCCTCCACCAAGGTTCCCAGCTTTGCCGTTCACCTTAATACGCTCCTGCAAGAACTTCTCCTGAATGCGATGAATACAAAGGAAGTAGAAAGGATCAGAAGTCAGTAAAAATAAGCCTTTATGGGATAGAAATAATAATAAAAAAAAACTTTTTTTTTTTCTTATTGCCCCTGAAAGGAGATGTGTTTTCCCTTCAGTGAAAACAGAAAGGTATAGTAATATCACATTGGGTTTGATCCAAATTAAGTTGGCATATACCATCCAGCACACAGGTGTAACAATTATGTTATTGGAGTGTAAATGGAGGTACTCACAAAGTTGGCAGCATCCATGATGCCGTCCTCCACGGGATGAGTGCAGTCCAGAGTGAATTTCAGGGTCTGCTTCTTCCTCTTTCCACCAGGCTTCCTGGCCACCAGCTTCTTCTACAATACAAACACAAACGCATAAGTTTGTTTTAAACTCATGTACCTTATGTCGGCAAATGGTAAAGCGAAAGTGTTTTTTTCTTTTCTTTGGAGACATTCTTATAGACTTGTTACGCTACAACTGCTAACATTAGCTGTACCACTCATTGCAACGTGCCCTCAAGTATATACATTAATTAAAGCTAATAAAAAGGCTCAAACAGTCAAAATGTCTGCAGCATGTTAATCCGACTGCAAAGACATATATGGATAACAAAGAGAGTAAAAGACATGTTCTCTCTGTACACTTTTTTACGGGACTACTACTCACTATTGGAGCCATGGCTGACACGCTCAGCTAAAAGGAAGGAGCTGTGGCTGCGCAGGAAGTAAAATACTTCCCTGCTCAATCGATCGAATCACGTTATCTGAAGTTGATTAAGTAAACCTCTCACACGATGAAATAATGTTTTCAAATGAAATTGCAAGTTTCCAATTTGCTGCTGGGTCACATTTTTATTTGTCAGCAAGATACAAAACTGTTTATTGTATTTGAGTGCATTCTTTTGAATATAACATAATATATGAGAAATAGAAGAAATACAGCATGTTTTTTTCTGATATTTTGTCGAACATTATTGATTTTGGAATCTACATTAGATTACTGTGGTTGTGCTGATGTAATCTGGCTTTGTATAGCACAGAAACCATTAAAATATGTTTCAGAAGAATTTTACACAAAAGAGAAAAGTAAAACTAAAAATACAATTAGTAAATTACATAATTTATAGTTACTGGTAATGTGAAAAAATACATTTGTTTAGTCTCTTTTCACTCTTCTGCAGCACGAGTTGCAATGTCAGAATAGCTTTGTAATCTAGACAACTGCACTCACAGACAGCAGCAAGAATATTAAATGTCCCTTTTGAACTTTGGCAACATTGAGGGGCTGGCACGAGGTGAGAGTTGTCAGCTGCCTGGTGGACAGACCCCATCAGCCGACTATTGAAGAGTTTCTGCATTGCTGTCATTCCTGCTGGGGGTAGCTGATAGCAAGCACCACTGAAAAGTAAGACAGTGGCTCTCTGTTCTTTCTGCAGACAAGCCTGCTACATTTACAGTAAGTCTTGTCTTGATGTTATTGACAATAACTCTGGTGTTGTGTATATTTTATGTGGTTACCAAATCTCTGTTCACTTAACATGGTTGAGCGGTAAGAGTAAAAAGTTGTGCATGTTTACTTCAACTAATTTCCAGCTTGTTGTATCTATGTGCTTGCTATGTCTGACAGCTTAGCCTCTCTTAAAATGACTGAAATATTTGGACTGTTACTTAACACCACAGCACATATGTTTTATTTCAAGTGATGAAGTGATTTAAGCCATCCTACTCTCTTTGTTTGTCATTATTCACCTGTTCTGTCTTCAGATGGCAGGAGGGATCTTCTCCAATGTGGGCAACCTGTTTGAGGTGGACTGTGCTAACGTCCACCCCCTGGTGTGTCACTTGTGCCATGAGCAGTATAAGTCCCCATGTATACTGGATTGCTACCATATCTTCTGCGCCCGCTGCCTACGAGGTCGGACCAATGACTGCCGCCTCAGCTGCCCCCTCTGTGGGTAAGAGATGAAACTTTGCAGTTGGTCGTGCTCTGTTTAGACCAGGGGTGGGCAATCCTGGTCCTCGAGGGCCGGTGTCCTGCAACTCATAGATGTCTCCCTGGTCCAACACACTTGAATCCAATAGTTGAATCACCTCCTAAGTGCAGTCAAGTTCTCCAGAGTTCTGCTAATGACCTCATTATTTGACTCAGGTGTGTTGAAGTAGAGATGCATCTAAAAGTTGCAGGAGACCGGCCCTCGAGGCCTGGAGTTGCCCACCCCTGGTTTAGACTATGAGGCTTGCACTGCATACCGGAGCCACAATGTGACATATGATGGTAAACCACAAATCCTTAAATAAAGTGAAAACATTGAGTCCAAGGTCAAGAAGAGATGTTTTTGGTAGTATATAGACACATTTATTTGGCATTACAACCTCTGACAAGTTGCATTGGACCTTAAATCAATAGGTCCATACCTATTGATTTAAGCCAGGGGTGTCCAAAGTGGGTCCTGGAGGGCCGGCTATCCTGCGTGTTTTAGTTCTCTCCCTGGATTAATGCACCTGGATCAAATGATGGCTCATTAGAGGCCTCAGGAGAACACTGACATGCTGAGAAGGCTGTTTCTACCACCAGGGAGAGAACTAAAACATGCAGGATGCCGACCCTCCAGGACCCACTTTGGACACCCCTGATTAAGCTATGAACAGTTGTCTAGTTTTACCTTCAGGCATAAAGAGCCTCCCAACAAATTATGTTATTATTTAGAGACTATTGTGACCTAAATCATGTCCAGGTTTGGGTAGGTCAGAGTGGCTGAAGCAGCTGCAGGGTCACCCCACTCTCTTATTTAGCTTTTGGCTCCAACACTGAAAGGGGCTAAACGTTCCATTAAGCCTGGTCACATAGCTAACAAAGCATACTGGTATTTGGCAGCAGTGCCATCAGCTTGGGATAATCAAAAGCAGTCACATGATACCACAGCAACCTGTTTCATTCCTTGTATAGGGAGAAATTGTGGCACACAGTCACCTTCAGCTCAGTCATATCAGTTTTCTCTGATAGAAGCGATTGTCAATATTAGATCAGACTGGCAAGATTGTTTTATATTGAAAAACTGGAATCACAGTTCAAAATAGCAGATATAGATCTGAACAAAAACAATTTTAGTCTAAAAAAATTTTACTTGTGAAAATTCAACCACATCAAACTCTTATTCAAATAGCCTTTCTGGGGAAACTGTAGATCAGGGGTGTCAAACTCCAGTCCTCAAGGGCCACTGTCCTGCAGTTTTTAGATGTGCCACAGGTACAAAACACTGGAATGAAATGGCTTAATTACCTCCTCCTTGTGTAGATCAGTTTTCCTGAGTCCTGCTAATGACCCAATTATTCTATTCAGGTGTGGTGCAGCAGAGACATATCTAAAAGTTGCGGGACACCGGCCCTTGAGGACTGGAGTTTGACACCTGTGCTGTAGATGGATAGTTACACTTTTTTCCCACCTATGTGATGTTGTATTCCAGGACAACACATTTCATTGTGGTGGTTTTGTTGTTGGAGATGCTAATTGTTGAATTTTCACCTGTGTGGAGTTAGTCAGCACAAGCCCAAGTAATATCAATAGAAGATATGTTATCCACAGAACATAGAAGTATCAGTATGTTAGGAACAACAACCCCACAGGCATCAAATCAGTGTGCACTGTTTTTTGTTCTTAGAATACTGAATGCCAGCTTCTATTTTCATCTTTTTCCTGCCACAGCAGCTGCTCACTCAAGAGCCAGGTATTCTAGCAATTCACTTCTCTATTAGTGGAAGCCCAGTAATGAAAACGAGATTAAACATGTTCAGCAGAGTGTTGGGAACAATTGCACCAGTGTAACTGAATCAAAATGAAGCAGATTTTGGACTATTTCAATTTAATAAGAGTGGTTAATGTGGCGAAAAATAGATACATTAGCTGGTAAATCCAATTTTAACATGATGTTAGGTCCTTTGGTGCTTACTGGTCTTGCTTTAAACAAGGTTTTTGATTCATCAGTTTTTCAGATATAAGTATTTAATTACATTTTCAGTTAGAGCTGCATTATCTTAGAAAAACATGACAAATATTGTGAGATTGACTGCAATTATGCTTAATTTTTTAAACTATTCTTTTCCATTATTGCCTCTACCACCTTCCTGAGTCACTCAGGTGGACATTGAACAGTTAAAGTCCCTCTGCCTGGCCAAAGACATTAGAAGTCGACCACAGTTTTAATAAAATGAGGCAACCAAATTTTACATCTAGTCATGCTTTGGTAATAGCAAACATTTGTATTGTGATGCAGTCTACACATCTTGTACAGCACTATTTTTATGCACAAATTCTTGCTCTGGAAAAAAAGAGTTTGCTCTCTAGCAGCAAAAGTTTTTTTTTTACTTCCATTATTTTTATATTTTACATTTATGAATGGCAGCAAGAAATTATAAGGTTAAGAAAACACTGCCAGCTATTCCACTAAACCTTCCCAAGTAACCCGCACATTAAAGTATTTAAACATAAAAAGCCCTATTCAGTGCAATGTACATGCTGGCTATCAGAAGCAAATATGTAAAGAAAATGAGCATTTAAATTTAATTCTAGATGTAAACCTTTATATTAACCATAATTGTCTGCCAAACATGAACAGAGCCAGCATCACATCAATTTACGTAATGTTATTTAGATTAAGGCACACTCTGGGGTGCATAAAAAGATTAATTTGTCTCACAGTGTGAGGTCTTCTGAAAGCTAAATCTTCTTTGAATTCACAGTAAAACAGCGCCATCTTCTGGAATGCCACAGGAATGCACAGCTTTGAGTTGACATTTATCTTTATTAACCACAAGCATTTGTGTTTTTACAAATCAGGTTTTCTTTATATGAACTGTTTAATTATTACACATTTCAACAACTTAGAATTGTTTAAGTTAAGATAAGGCTTTTTGAAAGCAATAATTCACCCAGTTTTTAAAATAAAACATGAAAATGAGAGGAAATATGGATGCAATGTAACACTGGGTCTGTGCAGACATTTCCAATTATCAGTTCATTCCAGTATTTGAGTTCAGTTCAGTTTTCTTCTTGATAATTTTCAGTCTTCATGTCATTTAGGCCCAACTCTTCATTCTGATCGAATGTGCGAGTGTACTTCTCTACTGTCATCTCAGGGTCCGCCTCTGGAGCGTACACATTCTGCATGTAGCTGTTCCCAGCTGCATCGTCCAGGACGATGTGTACTTTCATTTCTCCTGCCAGGATCTTCTCTATCTTCTCCCCAAACTCCTTTAGCTTCTCCACCCGGTCAGTGGAGCTGCTGTCACCACAGATGAAAGGGGTTTTTGGAGACAGTCAGGTCCTTAATGTCTTGCAGCAGCCCCTCCAGCGTGGTGAACTTCCCACCCAGAGCTGCCATTCCCAGTTCAAACTCCAGCTCCGGGATGAGGACAGAGCAGGTCTCTGACTTGAGCACGTCTCTGGTCATGTCTGAAGCGTCAGTGACGTGCAGTGTGATCCTGGTGCCAAGCGGCTCTGTAGCTCCACCGGATTTGACCTCGTTGGTCCGGTGGCCACAGCTGTCACAGTTGGTGGCCATGATGATGACCTCCTTGAAGTGGGGGATCTGGACCAGCTTCATATTGGTGGAGGCGGGCGCGTTGCACTCCGGGCAGTTTGTGGGGAACACCAGGACCTCTCCTCTCATAGCTTCCAGGTCGTTCCCTGAATGCTCCTCTACCTGGTCATCATCAGGCCGTATTCCCAGCTGCTGGTCCTGCTGGGCGGTCCTCTTGAACCGGGTCACTGTCAGAGCCTCGTCCTTTTGAGGCGCCAGAGGATTTTCCACAAAACTGTTCCCCGATGGATCCTCAATCACCAGCGTGAATTCGTGTTCAACATCTTTGAGCTTCTTCAGCTTCTGGATGAACTCGTCTATTTTCTCCGCCACCTGCGGTTCGGCAGCCCGTCTGGCAGGCTGGTCCTGCTCCAGCCCGGCTACTGCTCGGTCCAACAACCCCTCGATAGTAGAAAGCGAACCTTTCTGGGTAAAAGGAGGTATTTCGAAATCCAGCTCAGGGATCTTGGTGACCGCACAGTCCGCCTTCACAACCTCCCGGTTCAAATCCTGCTTCGTTTTGACTTTGAGCGTGTAACAGACCCCCTGGTCCTGGATTCGGCCCGCAGACTGGATCTCGGTGTTGGACCAGCCGCAGTGAGCACAGCTGAAGGAGCTGACGATGATTTCTTTGAAGAAGGGGATTTTAGTGAGGAGCATGCGGGTCGTGCCGTTTTGGTAGCAGTTCATACACAAGCTCTCTATCTCGGTGGGCTGCCACTCTTCGTCGTCCGCACTAAGCTCCCTAAAAATGTTCCCACCGCGAACATTTTCCTCGGAAATAAGAGACATCTTAAACGCCGGATATAATCCTATCACAGTGAAAACTTACACGCTGTCATTTACTGGTAAAAGATTTCACTTGCCAGAACTTTCTAGATGACACACCGTTGAGAACACGCTTGATTCGTTTGACACAAACCGACTTCCGGATTGTCTTATTCGGTGAACATCTAATTTCGGAAGTCTCTGCTGCCCCCTCTAGTATTGTTTTGAAACTGCTTCACAATGAACAACTTCCTTTTTAAATATTTTGTAAAACTGACACAGCTTTGTAGATTTTCATCTTTATATGATTTTTATACAGTATCCATTTTCTTTTCATTTATTTATTTTTCAAGTGGTTTCTTCATATCAAGGAGAGTTTTCTTGCTTTCATCATACAAAATGCATTCCCTAAATTATTGTTTTTTAATTTGACTTTTCAATTTTCAAATATATAAAAACCTCCCAAAAATAAATAGCAAAAGATGAATATAATGTCTTACTTGTCTTGATGAACATTCATCCAATGAGAATTATTAGAAATTCTTACTCCAATGGGTTTTGCATTCAAATTAACTGTGCTGTCAGAAAAAAAACATTAAAAATAAATTCTTATACACTGAAAATGAATAATGTAAACAAATAACAACAACTTTCCAATGAATGACATTTTTTCTCTTAAGAGTTATAAGATGTATGACTATTTGCTTTCTCTAGATACCACTCAATGATTAAAGGAAATAATGCCCTCCCACCAGAGGATCGTCTGCTGAAGTTCCTTGTGGACAACAACGCAGATGTTGAGGAGACGGTGCTTTGTGCCAACTGTGACCAAGAAAGTAACAAAAAGGTACAGCATTTCGTTTGCATCAGTTCATGAACATTAAGACAAAAGCCACGAACAATTAGTTTGTAGTTTTGTTGTAATTCAAAAAGTATCACGTTCTAAATTATTACAGAAAATCACCTAGTTCTTAGATATTTTATTTGTAACATTTAGTCATGTTCTCCTAATCAAATTTGAACTTTGATCTCTTAATATGAATAATTATTTGTCTCCATTTTTTGCCTTCTCATGTGTACACAGGACACAGGTCTGATGTACTACTGTAACACTTGCAGCCAGCCACTTTGTACCACCTGCCGAGAGCTGACACACAAAGCCAGAATGTTTTCCCACCACGAGATTGTGTCATTGGCCAAACGCACCAAAGCCAAACACAGAAAATGCTGTGAGTGCCACCTGTAATTTACTCCACAGTAATTATAGACTAACGAGCCAGAGAGCTGTGCACCCTCCTGGGCTCTGGATAGATTTCCTGCTTCATGTTAACCATATTCTCGGGCAAAATGGTTGGTTATTTTTTAAAGTGGTCCCAAACTTGTTGTTTAAATGTGTTACAACAAATGTCTGTCAGTGTAAAAGTAAATTAAGAGTTTCATTCACGAATAACATTTTTATTCAGAACCCTGCAGTTTCTTGCAAATCTTGACTTTTGTCCATGCAGTAGTTAAAACAGATTTCTCTCTGCAGCTCTCCATGAGGAGCCCTACATCCTTTTCTCAACAGAGAATAAATCAATGCTTTGCATCAAATGTTTCAGAGACATGCAAGTGTGAGTAAATTCATATTATGATTGTTATCCTTTTGTTCCTCTGTTGTGAATTGGTGCAGGCAGTTTTGCTTTGTTTTGAATTGACTACCTTTTTGCAGGGAGAGTCGAACTCACTGCATCGACATTGAAACAGCTTATGCGCAGGGTTGTGAGATGTTGGACCAAGCTGTGCTGGTGAGCAACTCATGTCTGTTCTTTTACAAATTTATGATGCAGACAGCAACATGTTGTGTTGTGAAATATTTTAACTTTTAACAGTTGTAATAAAATAATGTCTAGCTGGTGTGTTTTCTAATTTTCGTTCATTTTGTTTTTCAATACAAGTGATTTTTATGAAGCTTAGATTGCCTTCATTAACTCACTAATTTCATTAGTTCACAGTGACCTTGTCTTTTAACTGCAGGTGGTGAAGGAGCTGCAGACCTCAACCGGAGAAGCAATCCATCTGCTGAGGGCAATGATCGGGGAAGTGCGTCTGAATGTGGAGGATGAAGAAAGTGCAATTTGTAGTCTGTTCAACAGTTTGCAGGTCTATTTCTTTATATTGTTCTTCCCTTTATTGTTCTCCTCTTTGTTTCCTGAAACTATCAATATAAACTCTATTTATGTATATCCTGGTCAATTATATTAATGGTATCCTGGCATACATATTTGGGGGGATTTATGTGTTTATAGAAATCACAAAATATTTGTTTTAATATTGCGAAATCTGAAATCAGCTGAGTTCAGAGAAAGACCTAAATAAAAAAGTATGACACAAAACTGTTTTGAAGCAGCTGAAGAACTTGGTTTTGTAAATAAAACCACAAAAGATTAAATTACATGATACATTGATAGAAATTATTGAGTAACTTTGGGAAAATTAATACCTTGAATAATTTTACTGTACATTTTGTCTTCTATTTAAGTATTTTAAAGGTTTATTTTGAAGTAACATGACTCGAGTACAGTTTCTAGCTATGCTACTCTCATGTTAAAAACAATGTTTCTTTCACCATTGTTTTTTTTAAGCTATGAAACTGAGTGAACATCCTCTTAAAATACACATCCTACTTGAACCTTCCTAACATGATAACTACCCATGGCCTAAAGGTAATAAGAGGTAAAACTACTCCCTCTTTTCAGATGTAAATCCTATTCCAGTTTTTTCTGTGGGCATAATAACCTGCACAGTGATTTCTCATCTTTCTTCAAAACACAAGATTCAAATATGCCATCATTTTAGTCATTTACAATTTCCATGTCCTCCATCTGGCTCCCTCTGGTTCCATTAGCGCTACTTGGCCACTGGATGTCTCTATTAATCTAAATGTTAGAAAACACAGCTTTTTTTTAACAATCCAAGAGAACAGGGAACTACACTGTACAATTTAAACAATTTTCTTTCACATTCTTGAGAATTTATTAGGTACTGCAGAGCTCAAGGCCATTTTCACATCATTGTGAGGATAATGGGGGATTTTTTTCTCTTCTCATTTGACAGGAAAGGCTAGCAGAGAGGAAAAAGACTCTGCTGAAAGCAGCTCAGAGGTAAAATAAATATCTGTAAAGATGAGCATTGTCTAGATATATGTCTATTTTTTGCCACAATTGTGTATCATATTGTTATTGTATTACTCTCAGGAGTTGAGTTGAGTTTATGTTTTTTATTGTTACACTTTGTTGTAATGACTTCAAAGATGATGAATAGCACCTTGTTTTTCCCAGAATAATCTGCTCTGCATCAAACACATTTTCCTGGATAATTTCCATGTTTAATAAGTGGAATGCTGAGTTAAAATCACTTCTGTAGAAATATGCTGTAATTTTAACAATGATATTTAGAACTTGTGTGAAGATAATAACTGAATGTGAAGCTACATGAAGAGCATTTTTACTTACAAAATGCAAAAGATTAATAAACCAACTATGTCAGGAAACCTGAGGCAGCCTGCAGGCATTATAGTCTGTTTGTGTTTCCTCATTTCAGACAATTTGGCAAAAATATCACTTACATTATGCCAGACAGCGTTAGGCATTGAAAACTTGCCTTCTAAACTGCCATAGAGACTCATTTAAAGTTTGAATGAATGATCTTTAAAGTTTAAATCTGACTAGTTCAGTAGGTTAGATTACTTTTTAAGATATAATTGGATTTATTACTCACACATACTAATATCAGGTGCTTTATGTATCCTGGCCATTCTTAAAAGACCTGCAAATTGTCATCTCTAATGAGTGAATCCAAAGCATAATCTTAAAAGTAACACCACCAGGAATTTGCTGTTTATGGAATTTGCTGTTTATTGTGGGTAAGTGTGTGTGACTGAATGAAAACAGTTTTGAGATCCGGCAAAGTGCATCTCTGTCTAAATCCATCTTGTGCTCTCTCTCTATTGCCTGGAAACCATCCAGTGGTTTGTGTTCCCAGAAGGATGTTAAAGGCTATTTATGTCATGCTTTGTGTGTCTGCATCTGTGTGTTTGTTACAGGAGAAGACAGATAGATTAACTCCTGGAAATACTGAGTGTGTTGTTTGTGGTTGCACCTCCTGAGCTGAATCCTCTGGGTACTGTGGCATGCACAAGTTTGAAGGTGTTGTCTTACATACTGGGGTGTACGGATGGGCGTGTGTGTGTGTGTGTGTGTGTGTGGTGTGTGTTTGCAGTCAGCATGAGGAGAAGGAGAAAGCATTAAAGGAGCAACTGTCTCACCTCACTGCTCTACTTCCAACACTTCAGGTGAGGACAAGATCACAACTTGATACCAATGATGATGTCAAAATTTTACCACTATTGGAAAGACAACTCATTATTTACTTTGGATGGGGGATCAATACAGAAACATGACACAAATCAGAATTTAGTAAACGTAAGCAAACACTTGTTAGGCTGACATTTAATAACTCAAACAGTTAATGACTCTGGAAACCAGAGCTAGATGTCCAAGCCTTGAGTTATTATTTATGGAAATGTTATTTCTTTTTCAATGGCTCTTTAATTTCTGTAGACTTTAATACTTTTTGTTTCTTCTTCTGATGTTTTTAGGTCCATCTGGTCACCTGCTCAGCTTTTCTCAGCTCAGCCAACAAATATGAGTTTCTGGATATGGGATATGTAAGTATTGTAATTAACAACTGAAGTGGTCACTTCGTCAGAACGATGCAAAATGTAAAAATGTAGCAACACACCAATAGCAAGTTATAATGAGCTATGTATAATTATGTAAAATTTTAAAATTATACAGAAAACAGAGAAGTTCAAAACAACAATGACTTGGAGAAATGGAGAACAGACTAATAAGAAAATGAGAAAAGACAAAAAGATAGATACAGTGCTTTGTTTTAATAAATGATCTTTGCTTTCTCACCAAACAACTCTGAAAACAAAAATTGTCAAGAGAAAGGTTACTGTATTTGTTGGATTGAATTGGCTTTTAAATGGAGGCTGTCCATAACTCCTCATTGAGGTGAAGCAGGTCACTTGAATCAAACCAGGATGTTCTTGCTTGCACAGCAACTCATGGAGAGGCTGAAGAGGATTGTGAAACTCCCTCATCGACTGCGGCCAGTGCAAAGCAGCAAAGTGAGTACAAGGCATTCATCTAGAGCTAAAATGCATTGAAAATGCTGGCACACTGACTTTTTAAACAATTGATATTTGTCTCCTTAACAATGCAGTTTGACCTTTTTTTTCTTTTTAGCTCAGCACCACTGAAATGCCAACCAACTAATATAAGGTGTAGATTCAATTAGAAATTTGTGTGTGCTAAATGTGTGTGCAAATTCAGGTTTGAAAACTTAAAATAGACATTTGTAATGACTGGTTTTGCTTAGGGCCAACATGCAGACAGGATTAAGATGTGATCACTTTGGGGAGGACCAAAACACAAACAGCTGTAACTTATGCCAGCATTATGCATGCATTTAGAGGAAGTCCATCCATACATATAGATAATAAATTACAGCCAGAAGGGATAGTTGCACATCCTCAAAGATAATTTTCAAAGATGAAAGCATTTTGCAAAATGTAGATTGTGCGGGAAAATACTGACTGCTGAAATTCTCTGTCATGTGTCATGTGTGCACACAGCCACAGTGCTAAAAAGAAATCAAAGAAATTATTTTTATAAACTGAGCAAAATTAAAACAGTGTGATGGTCCAGAAGTGTTTCTTTTTTTAGTTTCATACATTTTAAATGTAACCTATGTTTTTTTTAATCTGTCAAAGGGTTGCATTATTCCACACATTCTTAAAATCTAAGGCATTGCTTATTGATTGAAAATCACTTTGCTGGTGGAATTCCACCTTTCAGATGTTCTGAAAGTTATAAAGCTTTCAGAACAAAGATCAAGTTCATCAGGTCTGAACCTGGAGTTATGAAAATGAAAAAGTTCAGCCATTTTTTCATTCAACTCTTATCTGTGTTTGACTATAAAACAAAGTCAACTGTGACTTTGTGCAAAAATAAAGCTTGCATCTGCTTGTAATTAGTGCAATCTGAGTTGTGAATCCAGTGCAAAAATAAAGCAAATGGTGCAAGCAAATTGAAAGAAAAAAAATTAAGGACATTGAACACTTCCATGAACAAATTACAGAAAATATAGTAATTTTGTTTTGCCAAACTGAATTTCAAACTGTGAAAAACAATGTTTCCTATTACATTACGCAAAAAATATGTGCCCTGAGCTGTGAGGTATTATTTTCTGTGAATAATAGACATTGTTTCTAAACTATAGAATTTTATAAAACCTTTTATGCTTCACACATTGCTCTACAATTGAAATACTGCCATTTTCTGTTATGTGTTAATTTTTGGCATTTCCCTGTTCTTTTGAAGTATTTGTTGTGACTGACTAACTTATTTTGACTTTGTGCTTGTTTAGATCAATACTGAGTATAGGAGTGAGTTTGCTCGTTGTCTGGAGCCTCTGCTCCAGATAGTATCCCGCCGTCCTCCTTCTGTTGCTGGTTCCACAAGTGTCGTAACAAGGTAATATCTTCTCCCTTAAATACTTTCGCAGTGTTTTCTTCTGCCAATTGTCTGCATAGCAGTTTGTGTCATTGGCATCCTTTAGTTTCTTTCGAGAAAGACAATAATCTGGGCAGAAAATTCACACATGTAAAGCTTCCAAGTTTTACAATCCCCAAATGGTTTGCAAGTGCAGATGCAGCGGAAAGGAGGCGCCATGCTGAATCCCGCTATGCCAGTTATTTTGTCTGCCTCTCTGTAAGCTTTGTACTCTGATATGTTTGCGTAATTCACCTTGTTAAATGGGGGGGCATTGATTGGGAGAGCATTCCCAAATTAGAAAGCTGTGGACTTGTTGTGACCAGACAACGTTCAGGTGGTGAATGGATGTATGCTTGCATGTATAGATCATGGACAGAGATTATTTAAAACATACTGATACTTTCCGGCTCAGATGTTCATTAAAAAAATTCTTGAAATCAAAAGTAGTTATAACTCGTTCCTTGTTTTTGTGCCCATCACAGACAAACACAAATGCTTTTTCCACATCAGTGTCTCTTAACTATTCACAGGTCCTTAAGCCTATCCTCTAATGCCAGCATACTGACAACGTTTCTTTCCAACATGTTTAACGCCCCGCAAGTGCAAGACCCAAACTTGACAGGGATTGGTGTCCGGCCGCCTGAGACTATTTTTATCATAATTTCACAGAACTGTCTAGGATTCAGCTGCACGTTGGCACTCAGGAGCGGTTGCACTGTTGATGTCACAGCTTTAGCACAGGAAAGGTTTTAAATTGGCGTCACTGCTGTGAGGACATAGTCTGGGTGTGTGGGGGATGACTTGTGTGACAGTGAGAGGAGGATATATGTTTTAAACAGGTCTGTCACTGCATTAGTTCCGGACAGGGAAACTGGAGGCACAGGAGCCTAATGGATTGGAGGTAAGTACTTGTTTATTTTATCACTTTTTGATTATTTGAACTAATGATGTGCATGACAAGCGACACATACACGAGCTTTAAACATCTCCTCAATACACATTTGGCAAGATAATAGTTAAAGAATGAAGTAGAGATTTGTTTGAGTTTGTTTTGAGGGCATAATCTCATCATAGATCAAATCTTTCATTTCCACTCACCACTTTTTTGATTAATTTGCAAATGCAATGAATAGATTATAGAATTGACAGATGAAAGGGGGAATGGATTTTCCTTAGTATGTGGCAGTTTAACTACTACACCGCAGCCTTCTGCCTTCTCATAAATACTTTTTTGAAGGGTTTTGCCTCTGTCCTTTATGCATTTAAAATTCATATCTTAAAGCATCTTCCCCACAGACAGCAATGCTTGATGCAAACCAGGCAGGGGTTGATGATGGAAAGCCTGCTTGCTGACTGTATTTTTGTCATAACTTCCCTCTAAAGATCAGGGAAGTGCTGCAAGCTGGTACATTTTTGTAACTGATGCTGCTTTACTGCTGTTATAATTTTCATCTGTAATAAAACCCGGATCCTCTGTGGATATTAAATATAAAACAGAAGCACTTCCAGCTACTGCAGATTCACGCTTCTTTCAACGTTAATAGTCACTGTGAAAGTGTTGAAGCCAGACCTGAATTTGTCATTCTTATAGCTGTAAGTTGTTTGGAATCTGGGTGATATTGACTTTTTATTACCAAATTGAAATATTGCAAACCTGTTTATGAAAATGAGATGTCAATTTTTGCTTGCATTTTGATTGTCTGCTACACATAAATGTTTAGAAGATTGTGAGGAAATGGCCAGCAAGTCAGCTGACATGGAGCCCAAGAAAACTACAGTTTTCACGTCAGATCTTAGAATCTGTGTAGCCGCCTGTGTACTCTGGTCTCTGTGTTTCTAGTGAAATCAGTAGTGATACTGCATAGTTAGCACCAGGTAGCTGTTTCGTTTGTTTTAGTTTTGTTGTACTTTAATATACATTTTTACCCTCCATTTGGACTGTATGATTTTTATTTTTTTTTTAGAATTGTAGATTCACTGCTTTTTTGAAGGGTGTACTTGGATTCTCAAAATCTTATATTATATCAGTGGCCTAACATCACAATCTTACAAATATTAGTATAACTAGTATTCATCTCAATGCCTGAGACATCCCACTGTTACCTTTCAACCTAACTTATAAGCTCCCTATCGAGACAAGACTGAAAATGTAAAAATGTAACAAAGCTTTGTGACTTATTGACTGAACAAGATGATATGATGTTGCTTCACTGATGTTGACAGAATGAGAGAGGCTTGATATCATAGATCAAATTGCACTTGTATTTAAATAAGAGGTGCTCGGATGCACATTACAGGACCAAAGTAAATGTTTAAATGAGAAGCGAGGGCCTGTAGTGGGTGTTATGTGCTCTCTGCAGGCTCCAGTCCCCTCTCTCGTTACCCTGCCACTCCCCGTCTCTCAGTGAGATGCCGGTGGGCTCGGGGTTTGGGCGAAAGCCGACATCTCACAGGAATATTTGCACTAAGGTTCTCCTGGCTGAGGGCAGGGAAACCCCCTTCACTGAGCACTGCCGCAACTACGAGAACTCCTACCGGGTGAGTGAAGAGGGTGAACTCAAATCTCAAAAGAAAATTTACTAAAGCTGGATTAATAAAATGTCCTGCTTCAGGACCTGGTCAACTTACACCAAGATTCAACCATGAATTCTGCTCTAATCCCCAAAGTCTTGCAAGAGAATATCCAGCTATCAGTTTACAGCTCTAAGCTGTAGTAAGTTTGGCTTGTGCAGCAGAACAGTGATCGGAAGCACACCAGCCAATTGTGTGTTTCTGATTTCTTATTATAAGAAATCTGATTTCTTAGATAAAAGTAACATTCAGAAGATTCATTCTCAGTTTGTTTTCCAGAAGCTAATTCTGTATTGTGAAACAAGAAATTTAAGCATAATGTTCACTATCGAGACAATGTTGTCAGCCGTGTTGTCAAAGACTTGTGTCACAAGCAGAGAGAAAAATGTTTTGATTGTGACAGCTGTTATTGTGGTCTGAGAACTCTTGTATAATAAATGTTTTTTGGAAAATGCAACACTGCACTTCATTTCAAAAATACTTTAGTTATCTTAAAAGGAAGCTAAATTTACACAATAATCAAAAATGCTGACTTTAAAAAAATCTGGGATCAAATGAGAGTCAGCAACTTTAATTCCTTAAGATTTACCTTAAACTTTTGAAACAGTAACAAAGTTTTCATATTCAGATGCACCAAAGCAGAAAGCTTTACATTCATCATGTTAAGGGAATGTTTTGTACCTGTGTCTGTGTGTGTCTGTGGTTCTAGACTCTGCAGACAGAGATTCAGAATCTGAAGGACCAGGTTCAGGAGATGCACAGAGACCTGACCAAGCACCATTCCATCATCAACACAGATAAAATGGGAGAGATCTTGGACAGATCCCTGAATATTGACAATCAGATTGCTGCTGAGTACTCCACTGTGGAAACCATGAGAGTTATGTTTGAAGAGGTGAGTGCAGAAAGACCGGCGCTTTAATGGAGTTTGAACTTTGTTCTTATGGCATTGACATTTCAAAAATGTTAAATGCAAACACTTTGCTGAATTCCTGTTGTTATCCCTGAAATAATGTGTAATGATTTTTTATTTTAATATTAAATTAAATTGTAAGGGAACCCACACAACAGAAACATGAAAAAGATCCCCATTTGCACGGGCTCTATTCACAGAATAATGAAACTGAAAAAAATTATATTGTCAGAACTCATGTTTCTATAAAAAAAAGTTTTGTTAAATAAATTGTTTAAATTGGTAATAAAATCTTCTAAAGCACCAGATTCCAGGCATGGTCAAGGCAGAAAGTTCTAGATTATTACTACAAAGTTGTGTAAATTATTTCTATTTAAAATATAAACGGTAGAACGTTTGTTTGACTTTAATGTGTTTCTGTCCTTCACATTAAATTTGCCAACCATGCCAGTTGTTTCCAGTACACAATGAATCCATTAACGTAAATTTGTTCTTTTCTTCACAGATCTGGGATGAAACTTTGCAGATGGTGAATAACGAGCAGGAGATCTATGAAGGTTTTTGTCCAGCAGTGACAACACAAATTCACATTTGTCCCTAATTACTTCTCTTTCTTTTGCTGTGTAAAACCTGCCTTAATTCTTCTCTGAACTGTAGCTCAGCTATATGACCTGATGCAGCTGAAACAGGAGAACTCTTACTTAACCACTATCGCCAGACAGATCAGCCCTTACATCTTGTCCATCGCTAAAGTCAAAGAGAGGCTCGAGCCCAGGTGCGGTAAAGGTTGTTACTATGCTCATTATGTCACAATGACTGGATGTTTTTACCAGCATTTATTTTGTTGAAAAAAAAGTAGATAAATAATGTAAGTTAGTTACTTTATATATTATTTTTTCTCTAATTTTTGCATTGCACATGCAAGTGTCTGCTTCTGGTTTATAGTAAATCCAACAAATTATGTCTATTTCTGCATGTTGCATTGATTTAAGGTTTTAACAGTCTTAGTCTATTTTACAGTGAGGTGTAGAATAAATGATCTGTTGTTCTAATGGCTATGTATAAATGTATTGATTTATTTTTAGGTTTCAGGAGCCTAAGGAGCATCTTGATGATCGCACCGAAACGATGCTGAAAATCTATGAGGACAGCACAGTGCCAAAGGACAGTCAAGACAGGTTCTGACCTAAACTTGTTGGAGATGTAGTTTTTCAATTTGCAGATAAAATTTGTAGAGACAAAAATTGTTCTACTTTGTAAAGTGATTTCTTTCAAATTAAAAGATAAAGTAGATATATTGAAAGAAAAGTTAGCCATTTTTTGGGGTTCTTTGAACCAGTTATTTGGACTGGGCTTGTTTTAATTTTATATTTGGTATTTAGCTTTTAAATGATTGTTTAAAGTATGGATTATTGAGAATATTGTATATGTTGGGATTTTAAGTAATTATTTATAATATGTTTTTATTTTTGTCAGCGACAAGCAGAGTTATGTCACAGATCAAGAAACAAGAAACAAGAACAGCCGCAACCTGATGCTGGAGCCAGCAGAGATTTCTGTGAAGAGCAGTCGAGCCGGCAGGCAGCGGGGTCCTGTGGAGACGTCCAGCAAAAATGACATTCCTTCGTAAACACCATGTCATTTCTTTTCTGAACCCGGTCCCTTCTCCAGTGGAACAGCATGCCTTAATTCAGCCATAACAAGCCCAGGATGGTATATGATGTCCTCGCCTGCTGACATATAGAGCAGTACATGACATTTTCTCTGCAGCGAGCTGTCAACAGCTCCAAGGTGAGCTCTTGGATTGACGCTAACTGGATATACATGAAGGCCGGAAACTCAGTTGTTTGAATCCAATGTTGACACTCTTCTTTGTTCATCGAAAGCAAAGATAACAGCACTGCAGAAAATTGCTTTATTTAGTGTAATGAACCACCTTATTGAAGGAGAGAGAGATAGACTAAATTCTGACCTCTCAGGATTATGTTTTCATGTTGTATTTCTAAAATGTTAACAATGTGAAAAGTACAGTTGTATGGGTTTGCTTTTTGCACAATGTATTCATTGCATAAGTCACTTTTATGATGGGTTGTGATAAATCACGTATGACAGGCCAGTTTAGTTTCCTCAAAAGACTGTTGGAAAACCTGTGACTGCACATTATTGCAAATGAAAATGTATGTTGATTGTGGAATATTTGAGGGCATATTAGAGACGTCATTTGAATCATGCCCTGCAGTCCTTTAAAATAAAGCAACATGTTGACACTTTTTGGCATGCAGTTGCTACATGGAAAAGTTTAATAGTGTGACTGAAAACGTTACACATAGATAGAACAAGTTTTATTTTTTTTCCCACATCATTTTTACCTTCTATCATCCTGCTGATCAAGTTATCACAATATTCTGTGTGAAATCTATTTGATCTCCCTCTCACGTGTTTCACACATCTCGGTGTTTGATGATTCATCAGCAGTCTTAAATAAAATGTAGCCCCATTTCACTGTGCATGTTTTAGATTTCTGCCTGCTCAACACAAATGGATTCAAATGATGCATCTTTAAAAAGCTACTGCAGAACTAGCACTGTTTTCAAACTCACACGTCAAACACTATATTTTGCAGTATACTATATAGTGAGCTCTCTTTTTGTTCCAGTGTCTAAAATCTCAACTTTGACATCTTACCAACTTTATAGTGTGCCAGAAAATTGCTATATAGTACAGCAATTGTTTTGTACGGTGATTTTTGATCCATTAATCAATTGTTTTCCACAGATAATCGCAACAAATCTAGGAGGGAACCCCAGACATCTATCTCCCCAATGACATCATCACCCAGCCCGTTTGGGGTGATCCCCGAACAGGCTGGGCGTTCCTAAACTATAGACCCTCTAGATTGCCAGTTCTAATTTGGTTCCTTGTCAAATGACATCTTTGCCAATTTGATCCCTGATTTCAGCCCCTGTATATTACCATATAGTCATAAACAAACATACCCATAAACAAACAAACATGCTAAAATCATTTAAACGTTTTGTAAATTAAGGAGATAAATAATAAATTGACCAAATTTCTTATCTCCATTCTAATTACCGGAAACAGCATTTCCCCACGTTGTTCCGCCGATTGTGGTGTATATATAGCAGCATTTGCACTGCTAATAGATCTGCATCTTAGCACAAAACAGTAATTCAAGGTGAAATTTCTCCACAGCTGCCAGGGGCACAGAAAGCTAGGGTGGCCCCTATTCTCGGTGCAGGTACGTATGGATAATAATGAGGAAGTAGACTGATGGCCTCAGCAAACAGAAGGAGAAGGCTATTTACATTGCACAGCCAGCGTAAAAGTGGGTTTGTTCACTTCCCTGGAAATATTGGGGTCACACTGGCCTTAAGGAACAGCAGTGCTCTGCAGAGGAGTCAGAGGTGCAGATTCATTAAAAATACATTTGTGACAGCGGAGTAACAAATGGCTGTGCTTGTGCTCTGGTCCTTTACTCCCTCCCCACGGTCATTCATCATGTGCACTCATCGAACTACCAGCCTCATGTTGGCGGTTCATTATTCTCCCCTTCTCCAAGTCTCTCCTTCCTCACCCACTGTGTGCAGGGGCGGAAACAAAAAACATGAAAGCTGTTTCACTCCTCAGAAAGATTTATTTTGAATAGCATTCGCAGTGCATGGCTCTCAGTTCTGTAACAGATGGACAAAAACTGCCCAATTCTCTTTGAAAAACAGGTTGTGGAAGAGACACTGCCCAGCTATCATGATGAGAAAGAAAAAAAAAAAGCAAAAGTAGTGGAGAATAATAAGAATATGAGGGGGAAATAAAAGTTTAATGAGCTGCATGCAAAAAATGGGTCACTGAAAGCATAAAAGTAAAGCTCTGAAATGAATACAATTAAAATAAATAAAGCGAATGAAGAAAAAACTGCAACTGTTATATAATTATAATGGCAATATAAATATGGTGAATACAGAACTCTAATTACTCTTACGATTTTTTGGCTGGTGATAGATGTATTTTTAGATCTTTTTATATTTCATCAGTTAAATGAATCTTTTATGTACTATAAAATAATAAGATCCATTCCAGAAAGGATTGTTCGGGGTTCTGAATCACATTTATTAAACCTGTGTTTAGTGATTTGGGGGTCGTTAAAAAAAGGCAGTGAATTCAGTGGTAACAGCTCACAGTACAAATAGTATGATGTCTTTAAAAATCAGTTTGCATAAATTGTTAAATTAAGAGAAAACATCCAATTTCCTACTGGTGTAATAAAACTGTTTTCTCAGCAGACGCTTGTTTCCCTGCATGGGGCCAGGTAACTTCCTATTGGCTCTTTTTCTCAGTCCAAAATTAAAAAGCGAGGCCAATACATTAATGAGTTGTTGCTACATTTTCAAAGAGCAATTTCTTGTTTGTGTGTTAAAATACAATCACTGGCCAATTCATTAGGCACACCTTACTAGCATCTGGTTGGATCCTCTTTGCCCAACTGCCTAAAATCTTTGCCATTTAAATTCAACAAGCTGTTGGAAACATTTCTCAGAGATTTTTGTCCATGATAGTGTCACAATTGAAGCTGCTGTTTCTGCTGCATATCCATCACATCCAACAGGGAACTCTGAAATGAGTGTGGAAACCAATACAGCACAATAAACTCACTGTTGTGTTCAAGAAACTAGTTTGAGATGCTCCAATGGTTCATGTTATTCAAGTTTGTGCATTTTTTTTTTTACAAGAATTAAAAGCTAACTTTTGTCAGAAGTAAAATAAATAGGACGTTATGAAGCAGCTGGTTGAATTTGCCGATACACATCTGTTAAATGTTACAGGTTTTAAACAGCTAAATTCGTCATGGGATGACACCAGGGTCTTCATATTCAAGTTATACAAATGCACGTTTTGTGTTGAGAACATGTAACTATTCAGAATAACTATTACCCCACTATTTTATATTTTAAAGCTGTCTTCTCTCTGCCTCAACTAAAAAAGAAAAGCTTTGATAGACTATATGTCTGTTTCTTTTTGTTTATTTTATTTCTTCTTGTTTGCTAACAAATAAAACTTATCTGTTCCTTCCAAATAGAGGGAGAGCTTTTGACCTCCCTCTTCCCTGGAAATTGTAGACTAAAGAGTTAGTTTGAATCACTTTTGATGCCATTATTGCTGATGGCAGATGACCAAGGGTTTGGTGTGAAAAAGGTCAAGGGTTGGATGTGTCCTCTTTGGGAAATCAAGATGTTTGAGGCATAAAAATGTAATCAACAAATCAATTTCACATGTGAACATTTCCCCCCATCTTTGTGAGTTCTAAGCATGACTGCTTCTTGTGATAAACCATACAACTGAAGAAGGTGTGACTTTGCCACTCTCTAGATCAAAATCTTATAATCTGCCCAAAATATTCTGCTTTCTTTGACCTTAAAACAATTTACAAACATTTAAAAAGAAAAATGACAAACATGTTGTATAAACCCTGGAGCTGCTCTTAGTGTCGCATTTTCACAATAATCATTTCTGGCTACACTTTCAAATATTTCTAAAAATCTTTTGTCATATTTGGATTCATGAGGCACATTAATTTATTTATAATATTTAAATATGCAGCAGTATCTTGGGAGCTTCATGCTTTACTTTTTTTTTTACTACCAAGTTCTTGTTTTTTTAGAACCAAAAACAGCAGCAGATAAGACTGCTGACGGGACAATGGGGGCCATAAATTGTGAATTAGACTGAGATCCTGATTGTTGTTCCGATCATTTTGAAAATAATAAAGCAGAAGAATATGACAAGCAACTTGGGGAAAACTGTCTATAAGGTGAACAATTATTTACTATTATTTTAAAGTGTCACAGTCAAGCCACTTGGTTCATATGTGGTGGATTTTCTTTGCCAACACCAAAAATATAATGAAATTTAGGCATAAATAAAAATGACATTAAGAGACACACTTATGAATATGTGTCTCCTAGTTGTGTGTAGAAAGTTGGCACACCTGAAGCCAATTCCATCATTCTCTCAACCCTCTCCAGAGATCATCATCACTGATGCAATAACAAAGCTGACAAATTGAGTTCCTATTGCTGCACTGAGTGAAAGTGTCCTTGACTCAGAGGAATCACAGGTGTGAGCCTGAGGAGGATGTCAGAGCTGTGCACATATGCATGCATGCTCAGGAGAGGCAGCCCAGCAGCTCCTTATTAATCAACAGCTTGTTGAGCTGCTGCTTGTACCTTCACTCCCCCCGTTCCCTCACTGCTCCTGTCCACCTTCAACCCCCGCCTTCTCTCTTCAGCGCTGCTTCAGAGCCACGGCATCGATCTTTGCACAAACGAGTCATTAACATTGGCTGCCTATTAATTACACAATAGAGAAGAGAGGAACTCAAATGGCCTCCTGCATTGTAGTTGTTTCAAAAGAAAGATAGTAATAATTGCTTTACAGGTAATTGTAATTGTGGAACTCGGCTTCTGATAGCATCAGATTAAACATCCAGTAACAGCTGTTCCATCTACTGTTACATTTATTGATGCTTGTAGAATATTCTGGCTATGATGGGAATATTAGTTACATCTCGATAAAATAAATAATGAAAAATGTATGTTTTCCAATAATCCAGTTTCACCTCACCTGATTCAAACCATAAAACATATGAACTACAGTGAAGAGGTACATAATGGATACCAGAGTCAATTTTAGATGAAGACTGAAGGCTGTTATTAATAAGCAACTAAGCTAAACGAGACTAAACTCCTATTTTCCTTTTGCACATTTTTGACATTTGAGGACATTTTGTAGCTTTACTCTTATGCAGGTGAGTTAGTAAGTGTAAAACACAAGGAGAGCAAAGCGCGCATTTGTTACTTATAGAGCTTTTGAGGACTGGCACTCAATATCCTTGTCCTCCATTCAAGTTTTCCCAAGAGGCCTACAAGGCAGAGCAATTTACAAACAGGTGACAATATTCTTACCCATAAACCCAGAGAGTTTCTAAACCTAATGCAGAAAATCAAGAAGAAAAATCTTTAGGGTAGCGTTACAGTCGACGGACACCGAATCTTGTAATCCATTGAGGAATTCTTACTGTTTTTTTTAGAGGTGTGATGAATGTGAAGTTACATCATTGGTCAAATTTTCACATTCAAATTCTGTGAACAATAAATTCATGCTTCTTATAATTCCCTTCAGTATCACCATTATTTCTATGCCAGCTGTGTGAGCTTCAGAATAGCTTTGAAAAGAAAATGACTTCAGAGTGAAGGTGTTCTAGTTCTCGTAGGAGACACAAAAGAGTGTGAAAAGCATTTACCACAACAAAAACACACCGATAAATGTGCTGTCTGGCAGTATAAATAAAAAGGCAAACAACAAAAAGGTTTCTGAGAGCAGCAGGGTGAGAGGAAACAGAAATGCGACAAAGGAAAAAAAAGACGAGTCAAGCATTTGCCAAGATGTAACTCGCTTCAGTCAGAAAATGCCAACTGTGACTAAACTCCAAACCGAGATCTAAATCACAGCAGCTGAAAATTCATTTGAAACAATACATATCGTACTTTATTTATCTTTTAAATGAAAATGGCTAAATTGTTTTATTTTGAGAAATCAAAATAAACTAACAAAAACAATATGATCAATATTAAGCAAAATATTCAGTCAGAGCACAGATACAGATAAAAAACAATCATGCAATAAATTAACATTGTGTTACAAAACAAAATGTTAAAGAATCCAGCAGGTACATTTTGTTCAGATTGCTCTGTAAATTGCAGACTTAACATTGCCATGTTGTAAAATGCACTAGTGCCTTAAAGATTTCTTCTGTTTTTCTCTCATAGCATCACTTGAATATTATATAATTCCATTTAAGGAAAATAGTATCCAAATAAACGTGGTTCAAATTGTATAAAAACCTGAAGTAGGCCTAAAGATTTCAAACAATATTGCTGACATCCATCTGTCTGGTAATAAAACCATTTTTAAGGTTTCACGAAGCAAACCACATCAAAAGCAATGATCTACAAATTGAGAAAACAGGAACAGTGTTGAACTTTTCCCTCATGACTGCTCTACTAAAGTTACTCCCAGGGTTCATCAGTTACTCACCGATGCAGCATAAAAATAACCAAGAATGTGCTGCAGTCATCTGCCTCAGTTGAGGTCATTGCCTAACATTACATTACTTTATTTCACATAATGTTTCATGATTGAAAACATGTAGAGGTGACAGGTAAAACAGAAGAAATTGTCAACATTTTTTCACAGCACTGCATGGGGTAAAAACTGCATATAGTGAGTTAAATATTTGTGTGCTTAAATATGGTTGAAATGTTGTGATAAAATGTATGTTCACACATACTGCAGTTACTGTATACAAATATGTTAAAAAGGTTTGACCCAGTTTAGCTGAGGACTGACAGTTTCACACACCTAAAACATGATCAGCAGAGTTACAACGTCCCCATTCTGAGGCATACGTCAGGTTTACAACCGGAAAACCTCTGACAGATATGAAAACTGAAAAAAAGCAATCCACAGTGCATAAAACACTCTTTTAATGAGAAATTTTTTTTTTCCTTGCGCATGAGTCTATATGACAGCATTTATTATTTGTGGGGAAATTCACATAACCCATCAGGATGTATGAGATACTCCACAGTATGTGGTCTGCAAGTAATTGGTATTCTAAGATGAAGCGCCGTTTCATGACAGTATTTTGAAAGCAGGTTAGAAACCCTTCACTTTTAAGGGAATAAGTGAAAGATCAACGAGACTGTTACTGAGTCAGCTTGGTGTTTAAAATGAATAATTGTGTTAGAACCATCATACCAACGATATTTTGTCATTTTTACAGTAGACATAATGGTGTGTTTTCTTATTAACTAAACATACACAAAACTGTACTCATCTGTGAATAAACTAATATCTTACTCATCTATATGAAAACGTATTTCAATTCAGTATTGGGTATCAAGTCTTGAATGTATATCTTTTTAAAAAGCCAAAGAAGTGTCTGTAAACCTATATATTTTTTGTTTTTGACATGTTTTCAAGCTTCAGAAAAGTTTTGACTGCAAGTCAAAAACTTACTTATTTATCCAACACTGTTCTGCTAAAAGAATCAGAGACCTGCTTCTAGGCATTACTGTAAACCATGGCTTGTCATCTGATTATATTCTTCTGTGGCACTGAAGCAGAAATCTTTCAGAACCTCAACTTAAAATGTAACTGGCATATTTCACTATACAACCCAGATTATTTCAATTGGCTTAGCTGAGTGACCCTGCAATGCTATTTTAAATTGATTTTAAAGGACTTTACAACTCTGCATATAAAAAGTGAGAAACAAAAACAGACTACATTTTTAATTATGTACTTTTCTCAGTAAGTGCTGACTCCTGGTTTGGTGTCCTTAGCCTGGTTGAAGGAATTTGTTGGACTTGAAGATTCATCCTGCTGGTCGATGGACTGATAGGCATCTCTATTTCGGGATACAGAAGGAAAACCTGCAGAGAAACATCAGAAACATTTAACACCAACTTACATTGTGAAATGCAACATTTTTAATCACACCTTGAAGCCATACAGCTTTATGAACACCCCTGCATATTTATTTTACAGATTTTTTTTCTCATTATCCTGAAAAACCAAGCTGTTGTAAGAATGTTAGTCAGGCACAGATTCATCAAATTTCTCAAGTTATCCCTCCTTTCAGAACTGTTTGATAAAATGTGTGTACTGCGGTTATTTTGAGAAAGGAAACCACTTCAGTAAGCTCTGGCCTGAGATTTTGTATTGTAGCAGTGTGTCTCTAGCAAGTCACTATAATTTGGTTTTCAGTGGAAACAGCTTAAAAGGTTCTTTATATCAGATGTTAACATGCTTTACAGTGACTTCTGGAAAGGCACATGATTTTATGTGACGCTTTGCAACCAAAAGCGTTAGCTCCACCATGGCCAGAATACCAATGATGTTTCTGTAGAAGTTCAAAAGGCTGTATAACCATATGTAAGCAAGACTAATCGTGACAAACTTGCACATTTAAATACTAATTAAATAAGAAGTTGTTTTTTTTTTTAAATTTCAGAGGAATAGTATAGAATAAGAAGACTGGAAATACATCTCATGTGAATACAATATTTTTATATATAAATTAGACCTCTGCTAACTTTAATTCTGTCCCATTTTGGAAAGTGCAACATCATGGTGCACTGATTTAAATACACAAAGTATGCAGAGATAAATGAGGCATCTGGACACTGGAATTTCAGATAAAAGATGCATAAGATGCAAATTTGAATACATGATGAACAACAATAAAAAAAATTAAAAAAAATACAGCATGCAAACCACAAGGCATGCAAGTATGGGATGTTAATGAGGAGCTACTGATGATGAAATTTACCAGACTAGACTCACAGAAATACATGACTGCATAGTTAAGCACAAAGAGTCCAAGTAGCAGTACAGAAATTCAAAAGAAATGCAACAAGTTAAACAAAAGAAAAACCTTGTACTTTTCTTTTGTGTCCTTGAGCGGGTGAGAAAAGACAAAAACATTTACATATATTGCAAAGAGTCTCACAAAATTGCTGTGAAAAAAATATAAAACAATTTTTGGAAATATAAAGTATCTTGTGTCCTGTCAGTCTATTAGTTATCTTACTTCTTGGGTGAAAGGATATGGAATAGGATGATTTGGAAAGAGAAATGGTAGAAAAGGAAGAAGCCAGGGCTCAGTAGCGGCGGCCAAAAAAGGCACTGTCTGCACTGTCCGTAGTGCACCGACTGTCCACAGAGGTCTCTAAGTCTGAGAGAGAAGAAATCAGCGGCAAAAAGATGTGAGAGAAGACATAAATGATGAAAACATGCTAAAAACAAACTGGTGTAGCAGAGAAACAAATAACATGCAAGAAAACAAAACAGCTAGATTCAAGCTGACAAACTCCAAAATACACCTGAAGGAATTAAATTTACAAAGCTAAATGTAAGATTTTACTGATTTTAGTCATTGATATTTGAAAAAGAATGCATGTTTTAACAGAGAGGTTACTTTTTATTTTTTTGACTTTTTTTTCTAGAGATAAAAAAAAAACATTTGAGTGTGTTTGCCAATTGGAAATACTGGTAAAAATCAAAATCTGAGCTTCAATGTACTGCAAAAACAATTTGCATGAGAAGGACAACATAGAAGATTAGGTTAATTTATAATAAATGGGTTCTTGGAAGTAGATGCACATAAAGCTTCCCTGTATTTCAGTTCATTAAAGATAAATTGACTTAAAGTGGTGGTCTGTTTTGAAGTGCGAGTTAATAAATCTTCAAATTCCTTATGGGAAAAAATAAAATAAAATAAAAAAGTCAAGGACAGTGTCTCCTCCCACTTAATATAAAAATGCATTTATAATGTTGGTGTATGTGAGAAAACGCCACCAGTTTTTCATGGTTTTTAAATTCTTCTTCATTTGGAGGATAGACATTTTATTTCACAGTGAGTTTCTGACTAAAGAATCAGAGCAGGACACTAAATATACTATCAAAGCAAACAAGTCATTGGGCTCTTAAAATCTCAGAGACAGAAGTATATCTGTCAGAAGTATAACATCACAAAATGTTTTTCTAGAGAATTCAAAACCTAGAAAATCCATTCTAATCTGTCTGGAGCCAACCTGCTGTTTCTAGTGCCTTAAATGCTGTACAACAAGTGCCTTTGCTAAAAACATGCTGGCTACAGAATGATCAAGGAACATTCAGGCTCATTATTGCATCAAAACTTAGTAAGAGAAAAAAATATATCAAAACATCCATCTGCAGTAGCTTCTCTAGACATTTAATCCTTGGAGGGTCACAGGAGGTCTGGTGCCCATCTCCACTAGTTATTGGTTTAGAGGTGGGGCATACACACTGGACAGGTCACCAGTCCATCAGAGGGCAATGTAGAGCTATGCAGGGCAAACACACAGACACACATCTACCAACTAGAGGGAGAGAACTAACATATTACTGGGAAAAAACCGAAGTACCTGCAGGGATGCACATGCAGGGAGAACATACAAACTTGACAGAAAAAAAAAAATCCAGCTAAGATCTTAACTCAGGCCCTTATTTCTCCACAGGTAACAAAACCTGGCAGTGTTGGCACCTGATAGATAACACATTTCAAAATGAAGACCTTTCACAGCAGTACAATCCAAAGACAAATGAAGACATGTAATATTACCACAGCTCCCCAGTAAGGATAAGAGTACTGAACTGAGTGACATGAAGTCCAGACATATCCCTTTAGAAAAATCAATGTGCAATAAAAACACATCCCTCAGTAGACAAGTTTATGCTGAATACTATTGTAGTGATGATACAACTCTACAGTGTTATTTTGCTGATAAATTTAGCAGCACATCATATTAATAATAATAATAATGGTCACAATAACAATTATTCATTGTTATTGTGAGTTAAAAGCAAAATATAAACTGACAGGGCAAATTAAATAATTTGAATTATGACGTACTGTAAGTGTATACTGCCAATATGGCATAACATTTAATTTAAGAATACAGAAGATTCAACACCTCACACAACAGAAAAACAATTCATTTTCTGTAGCTTCTCAGTTTGTATAACACAAATCAAATCAGTTCTTTTCAAGACTGTGGGCAGCTTACAATCTTTTCCCCCTGCAAGTAACATTAGATATGTTTGCTCTAATTTTGTGCTGGCTCCTCTCTCTGATGGGAAACATTAACAACAATCTGTTTCATAATCACAATGTAAAGATTACCCTGAAATTTATAACAATTATTTTTTAATTGTATCTGAGCAGCAAAAGCATTTAGTGTACAAGCTACTTTGTTGGGAACCCTAACAAAGTAGGGTTTCCAACAACCCTACTTTGTTAAAAAGGTATTCTCAACAAAATGTGCTCTTGAGAATACCTTTTTAATCTCGTTTATGTATTTATACAAAATAAAGAAAAAAGCAGGAACCTAAAAACTTATCACGACTGGTTATGCAAATGGAATCAACTTTTTAAAAATTCTCACTTTCAAAAGTTTAACAATACTGTTTTGGTACAGGGACTTTTTAAACCATTCAAAGCACTTTACCCTATGAATCACTGTAATAACATCTTGCAGCAGTTTTAGGCTGTAAACACAGAGCTAATTTTCGCTCATAAAAGCATTCACACACTAATGACACATTCATTATCTTGCTGAAATACACTTTAGCACGGAATGGATAAAGCTGCTTTATACTTTCCTCATAAACTGCCACCCCGCTTGCCTACACAGCCCTTATTTTTTTGGTTAGAGAAGAAAATGGACACTTTTATTGGATCGTCAGTTTGAGACCAAATTAGTGACAGTTCAAATTTTTTGAATTTATTAAGAAATAAAAAGATGAACTTAATGTGCAATCAAAATTCAGAGATCGCCGACAGCCCAATTCAGCGATCCATTTCCCATCACCCCATTGTCTGGTTTCCATCGCGGTCAGTAGTGTAAAGCCCGCAATGCAATCAGACAGCAATTTAAACTACTCACAGTCAGAGAGTAACATTAGCTGCTTTCATCAGTCACAACAAAGTCTAATGAGTGTTCCCTGCTGTGCAAAGTAAAACCATGAAGAGACCAGATTCATCAATATTCAATTATCTCTCCCGGAGCAAAGAGATATGTTTCATCAACTGCCGTTTTGAGTTGCACTGAAAAACAATTAGCGCCACAACCCCGACCTCCTGGTTTGTTCTGTTATTACCATTTTTTCTTATACTTCTCATAATGGAAAGCATGAAAGCACTCCAGTCAGGAAAGATTAAATGTTTTTATCAATAAATAAAAGTACTAGAGATATGTGAAAAGATAACTATTTCGAAGGATTTCCATACCCATCATGACTTACTGTTTTAAAATAAAACAGCTCATAGCTAAATGGTTTGGGCTAACAAATCAATGGCTCCAAGTAATGGATTAGAAAGATGTGTTTTTCGTCTCACCAGCAGTTACTCATCCGTTTCCTTGTCAGAAAAAAAGAAAACCAATTAACTCAACACTCATAATGACAAATCTTTTTCTGTGAATCAGGACTGAGCTATTTCTGTTCAGATTATAGATAGTTCATTTCACCCTCTGTGATGGCGTTAGCATGTTTGTCCATGAAGTACAATCCCATGTTCAAAGTGACTCAGATTTATGAGCAACTCGTGGGGAAGGGGCTTTTGGCCGAGTCGAGCTGCAGCTCGGCTATCTCAGTGCAAAGAAAAAAGGTCATGCGACTGTTACTAATAAGTAAGGTGTGGACTCATTTACTGGTCGTTTGAAACAAAGTTTTACCAGAAAGAGCTGTTGAACAGAGCAAAAGTAAATGAATAAAATAAAAGGTAAAATGGTGAATAAAAAGATAAAATGGTATTAGAAGAGTTGGAGTTGTTTAAAATTTGAACCAATACAAAACTACAAATATGTTTAGAAGCATTTAAAATTCAGTTACTGTCAAATGGTTTCTCATTTTTCCATTCTCAAAAGTCTGCAAGCTCATTCAGTCAGCATATTTAACTTTGGTTCTTACCAAAGTTGATGTTGTAATCTCCTCCTCGTTCACGGTACATTTGGTAGACAAAGAAACAAGAAACAGGTTTAAGCAGCAGGT